>NC_090871.1:54641012-54643512 GCF_036669935.1 Montipora foliosa | reverse complement strand
AGCCCTCATACTAACAAAGTACAGGGATGACCCTGAAAGAATGATTCAGCTGTTTCAGCAAATCGCCCTGCCAGCTGGAGTTGTTTTGAAATACCTTTTTGAAGGATCAATTACTTGCATCCTTCAAGTCATGGATTTGCATGGATTGCAAACACTTTGGCAGAATTTTGAGAAAGGCCTTCTTAAGAAACACTTGGAAAATGTTTTGATAACAGAGGATCTTTACAAGTTGGCAAAAGGAGATGAAATTATTATGGAGGTTTTTCTGGAGGAGACGATAACAGCACACTTATCTGTGACGTCAGACCTAATGTCCCGTGGTGAGGCACCAAAATAATATCTTTCTGTTAGCCAGGTGTTCAGACTTTAGTGAAGTGTTTCAGGTTTTTTCTGTTAAACATTTAGACATAGCTCTTTCACCCATCATGAAACTTCAATTGCAAGGATGGAAGTGGCCATTTTTTTGGGTCAACGTGAGCACTCGCTGAATTTAAATAATAACTTTTCCAATATAGAAAAAATAATTACCAATGTCGAAAACTCTTTGTATTATTTCGCTTAAGAATGTGAATCTTTTCGTGTTCTTTTGATTTTAAGGATTTGAAAGTCTAAATTCTACCTCTCATGTTTTTCAACCTTGTACTCTTGAATATTTGCAGATAGCTCTTTCATCCATCATGAGCCTTCACAAAAGGAAGCAGGAGCAGAAGAAGAAGAAGAAGAAGAAGAAGAAGAAGAAGAAGAAGAAGAAGTAGAAAAGATTAAGCTACACGCAGGTGAAGTTGTCTAAAAAGGAAGCAAGTTTTATATGATCCTGCTGCTAGGGGTGGTTCATCTATAACTTATGCTGAGCAAAACATGAGCATTTTTGCGTATCAGCATTTTTGCTCAGTCCAACGCGGTATGAAAATGTATTCTTCTTACAATCGCAACTCTACTTCAGTTTCCCTTGTTCGTCCTGTTGTTAATGTCAACCCGTATTCGCTTTAGTTCTTGCCACTATGCACTGTGATGAGCAAGCGTAAGACTTATCCGCAAAGAGAAATTTTGTGTCAATTTTTGTATGAAAATAAACATTCGCTTATGCGAATGAGACAACAGATGTATTCAGAACTGCATGTTTGTGTATCAGGAATGGCTTTAAAGCAGCGTTACGCCAGAAAACAAGACAGGAGGCTTTGCAAACCATTAGAACCATTAAACGTCACCCACAAGGTCAAATCTAGCCTGAGACAGTTATTATTTTGCCAACTTTACAGCAAATATATTTTCCACACTACAGTCTAGCAATTTCTTGATAACAGTTGTCTCATAAACCGTTTGTGGGCTTGATGGTAGGTTAACCGTGAATATGTCAAGGAGACATCAACTGAAAGTGGCAGATTTATCACTTCGAAAGTTGAAAGCGAATCTTACTGAGGCTGAACCCTAACATGTGTGTTTAGGAACTGCATTACACAGTCACCCAAGTCATTCATATGTTACGAAATATTGACCATTGGTTATTTCAACAGATGCTTCCTACGACGTTCCCATGCCAGCAGTAATGTCACTAGGCAGATTACATATAAAATCCAGTGAGGACGAAAAAGGTAAAAATTATTGGGGATCTTACAAGTACAAATTGAATGTTAAAAGGACTTCTCTCCACCGTATGACCTAGTATAGCGCCTGTTGGCACATGTGATAGATAAGATGCTTTGGTTTTTGTAACTGAAACAAGATATACTATTTGGATAAAAATAGAATTCAATTTCCTAAGGATTAGCTTCTAGTTTCTGGACTTGAACACGACCCCAGTTTCTTTGTTTGGTCTTTGTCACTTCACATGCGTACGTTCGTATTACTGAAGCGGGCACTGATTACCGCCATTTTGGGGGCACCATGAGTGTTTGCTGAATTTAAGGGCGGTGCTTATTATTGTTATTGGGCACACATTTTGCGCATCTTGAGATCAGTACTCGGGTTTGCTATGGGTGATGCTTACTATTACAGAATTATTTTTGCGTGGTTCAAAATTGTGCGGAGAAAGCAGAACTTAGCAAGTCTCTATATTCTTGTGTGCGCTTATTTCGCTTTAAATCGTCAATGTACATGTATGTGTAAATATCCTCGCATCGGCAATAAGTCTTCCATTCTTGATCCCACAACCCATCATTTCTCTTAGCCGGCAAGGCCTTCGCACGAGAAAAGGAAGAGCTCTAGAGATGAGTCGTCGATAGTAGGAAACGTGGTAACACCCAGAAGCATTACATTCGAAGAGTCTCGATGTTAGACAACGTGTCCCTTCATGTCGAACAGAATGTCGTAATTGTAACACAAAGTTTTCAAGCAAGCAACCGTGGACAATATTCCTGTCGGTGTATCTGGATTAAACTGGCTTGATCTGATCGGCATAATTAGAAATTGAGATTCAAAATATTTCGAGCAAGAGCCGATACGACGTAGATTTTATTTAGTATTGTGCATTACTAAATCAAATCTATGTTGTGTCGGCTCT
>NC_090871.1:54621012-54631012 GCF_036669935.1 Montipora foliosa | reverse complement strand
TTATTCTCATAATCTTTATGTGAACGTTCAGGTTGTGAAACGTGACATGTTTGCCGCCGAGATCTACTATTACATAACGACCGAATTTGATTACGCGAAACGTGACTCTCGCCATGCGGCATATGGAGGTGTTGTGTTACAACGGTTTGAATTTTTGAAAGTTTGTATGGGGAAAAACGGTAATCGACATTTCAGCCTAAATTTTGATATTTTTGCAATAAAAAGGACTCACCTCAATGTCTTATTGTCTTTTCTATTGTCATCTCGCTTCTCAGCTCAATCCGAAGCGTTTTAAGCGAGTTATCACTTTTTGGTTATCCTCTCCTAAAAAAGAGGACGGCTTGCTTTCTTCGATTCAGAACCTTGTAGCGTGCGCTGTGTTGATGAATATGGCTTGGAATTTAACTGAAAGGGAGCGCTTAACCCTGTACTATGATTCTGCGGAGGAATTGGGGCGGCTGTCATGCTTTCAGTGGTTTTATTTCGCTTCGAGCGTGGGTCAGTCCCGAATCGAGTGTGTAGCTTGAAGTTTCTGTTAATAACTGTTAGTATAAATACACAGGTGATTATACAAAACCGCGCGCTCTCATTGGCTCGCTATCTCGGATTATCAGCCGATAATCACCTCGACGGACAAAATGGCTGCCAGTAGTCGTTTTGCCACTGTAAGTGAAGATGATTTCGCGTTGAAATGTTTTTTTCCCTCTTTTTTGAAATAATCACCTGTGTATTTATACTAAAACAATTATTCGCCTCAGGCTCAGTGATTATCGGTAAATATTCACCTCGACTTTGTCTCGGTGAATATTCACCGATAATCACTTCGCCTTCGGCGAATAATTGTTAATTATTTTCACGAAGTTATAGCAACGTTATAGTGTCTGTGCGGTCACATGACTATGACGTGGTGAAAAGTTAGTTCCGCCATATTGGAGGGGTGAAATCTGTCACGCGACTCCTCGCGTCTTGTAGCGATGCCTTCGTTTTGTCTAATCGTTGGATGCTCCAACGATAAAAAGAGACGTCCAGACCTTAGTTTTTGTAGGGTGCCTAAAGTTATTACTAGTCAAGGCGAGCAGACGGAAATTTTGTCGAATGAACGGCGAACTAGATGGTTAGCGGCCATAAGTCGTGATGACTTGACCGAAAGCAAGCTTGAGAGCGACCGTGTTTGTGGAATTCATTTTCACTCTGGAAAAGCAGCTTCCCTCTGGGATAAATTCAATCTAGACTGGGTGCCTAGCTTGCATTTGGGCCACAGCAAGTTCAGACCGACAAGAGAAACAACAAGAAAGAGCCCAGAGAATAAGAGAAAGACGTAAACGCGAGAGGGAGCGTGAAGAACAGGATCAGGCTGTTAAAGAAAAAATGTCCAGGAAAGATGAATCAGAAGCCCATGGCGATAGAATCAGGGATATTTCTTTCGCGGCTTAAGATGAAGATTTGGTAGAGGTTCCAGAGGAGGAGGAAGACGGGAACAACATGGCCACGCAAACCGAGCCAAGCGAACTCACGCAATCACGGTCAACGCAAACCGAGCAGTGTGATTACATGTTTCGAACGCCTAAACCTTGGATGCCAGAAAAATCCACCGCATTTGAACAGGAATTTTTTGACGGAGATGACGGTAAAGTTCGCTTTTACACTGGGTTACCCTCGAGGGAAGTTTTAATGAAAACGTTCTCCTTTGTATCTCAACATGTCAACAGACGCTCCCTGTCATTGAGTAAATTTCAGGAGTTTGTTCTGGTGTTAATAAAACTACGGCTGGCCGTTCCACACCAAGATCTTGCTTATCGTTTTGATGTTTCTAGAACTGTTGTTTCTCGCTTTATTGTCACCTGGTTAACTGTCATGGATGTTCGTTTATCTCCTTTAATTTCCTGGCCAAGTCGGGAACAATTTCAAAAAAAACTTATGCAGTTGGCCCAGGAATTAATAAAGTGATATTAATTAATAGCAATTGAACTAAAGCTCAGTAAAACAGAAATTTTTTTTTGGTTTCTAAGGGCAGTGCTTGTGGGATTGACAATCTAGTACCCAGTGCAGCACTTATTTGGGTTCTAGTGCTTAGTTGAAAGAGTTTGACAGTGTATTTCAATTTAGTAAAATCCAGCTAGTGGTCGATTATCTATGCTGCATTCTGATTGGTTGAGCTACTACTAGGCTATATGTTATAGCCCACTAGTAACGAAGAGTGTCAGCTTTGAAAACCAAAACTATGTTTTTGCTAGCTAAAGTTGTTTTGTCTTGATATTTTATATATATATTTTTATATTTTTGTCTTGATATTTTGACCAACAAGTTGGTGTCTGCTACAGAGACGTTTTGACCATGTATTTGGTTTTTTTATATGTTAGCTTTCCTTTGTAAATAGTTTTTTATTGTATTATTTTAATAATGTAGCTTTCTTTCATACAAATATATATATTGCAAGGTTCATATGAGCCTCCCACACAGATACTTAACACTGTTTCAATCACATTTTCTGATGCTGTAGAAAATATGGCGAGCCTTAGTAATAAATAATATTTTTATCCATGGACAAGGGTAATAAAATTGATCAAATATAAAAATATTGTTGAATGAATGGTGTGATCCTCCTTTAATATCTAACACTGGGTTGGAGAGGCAGTAAAATAAATACAATATTTCTGGCTCTTTGGAATGAAGCCTCAAGTGCCTCCTGATGAACTGCTAGATTCTCCTTCCAATTTGTCTTGTTTATGCTCAATAATTAAAGGGAGAATTTAATACATGTATTAATATCAGGAGTCATTTGTAATTGGGGCCTTATTCCACACTGCCCTTTCGAACAGAATGAAAAAATGCCTCTCAAGATAACTGGGTCCTTTCATTCTACCTTAAGATTAGTTCTCTACTGGGATTTAATCTTTGCGGGTACTACCTGGAAATCACTGTCCCTCATCTGTGGGATTTTTCCCAATAAACAAGTACAAGATGAGGCAATGGTCACTTACAGTGTATCATAACAACAAGGGTGTTTACATAATTTTATATAACTGTGTGCAATGAAGAATGTAACCTTTTCAGCCCCATATCAAGTTCTGCAATACAGCGCATTTCTTATGGTACTGTTCAGTTAAACATTGACACATTAATTTTATCTTAGATGGTCCTTTTATTCATTCTCCTGACCTGTATGTTTCATTAGGCAGTGATAATGAAAGGTCAGGAGAACTTATTTGCTACTCGCTATTAGGGCTTAAAAGGTTAATACTTGGGAAAATGTCCATTATTAAAGATCAACGGTTGGAAAAAGTTCCATTCGACTGGACTTCAAACATCTTGAAAGGTGAGGACGCATCTTCGGGATATCAAATTGAATAGTCAAGGGTTCAGTGAGCTGAAAGAACACTTCCTTCTTTGGTTGATATTATCCACAATGGCACTTGCGGATCATTCTTTCGTTGGGAATGTCTCACTTTTGCAAGAACCACGTACTTATCTCGCAATGTTTGTCCAAGAACACTTGTAATAAAGCCGGAAACCATATGGTTGTACGCAAGGAGACTTCTGAAATTTTTAAACTGCTCCTTTGTATAAAAACTCGTATCGAGCACTAGATATGACAGAAGATCGCACGACTCGACTGGAGGAAGACATTCCGGAGTACAGTTTTCTTGCGGAATAAAGAAAGGGTCGATACCAATGGCCGCTATTTTCTCCACATATCTTCTCCTTATGTTGCCCTGTAATGACTCGCCATAGACAGACAGAATAAACTTGAAATTTGTCTCGCTCTCAGAAGGACACGCTTCAGTTGCCGCCATTACAAATAGAACATTACTCCTCCAAGATGGCGGCGCCTCGTTTTCGGAATTTTTGTGACGTCACGCGAACAGACACTATATGTGACTTTATTTTAAGAAATAGAAAACATGTGCCGTGTTTCTATCGAGTTATAGAAACAAGAGTGAAAGTTTGGGAGAACGAGAAATGCTGTGGGAACACGAACCGCAGGCGAGTGTTTCCACAGCTTTCTCGAGTTCTCCTAAACTTTCACGAGTGTTTCTATAACTCGATAGAAACACGGAGTACATGTTTTCCATTTCTTTTAGAAAACAACGCGACCAGAAAAAGGAAAACAACTTGTTAACTCTAATTATCAAAATGTAAATTATCTTTGGGCTTGCAAACCAGTGGAACCTCAAAATTTTGTCACAAGATCAAATTTAGCACATGACAGTCATTTGTCACTCGAACGCTGACTCGCCAGCTTTTCAACAAATATATTTGCCTCATTACATTCTTGTAATTTCTTTATGAAAGTTGTCTCGCTCACTTTATCCGTGTGAACAATGAACTTAGTTAATCTGAAGACTCGGATCAGCTAGGAAATCGGTAAGCCAAGAATAGTATACCAGAGGCAAAGGATCGATTTGCGCTTTAATATTGGAAAACGTCTCTTGGTGATGAAAAAAAAAGCTACAAAGACTAGAAGAAGCGAATAACTATGAGTCAATCAACCACTAAAATGATACTATTTTCTTGGTGTTTGTTTGTTTTGCAGCTAGTTCTTCATGTCAAAGTCATATCATAGAATGGATAAGACAAATTTACGAAAAGCGTGAAGGGGTGGTATTGCCAGTTCCTTGGTGTGAAGGGTTCAGCTTCCAATTAGAAGACATTTTCACCAGACTTAGGATAGTCGCAAAAGAAAAGACACGCGGAACGCTGACGAAAGAAATCACCAACATGACGGGTATTTTTACATCACACGAAGATTGCCAGCATCCACGGATTGTCCTTATTGAGGGCGAACCCGGCATAGGAAAGACGACCTACTGTCAAAAGCTGGCATATGATTGGGCAACTAAAGAAGACCGCGAATGGGACGAGTCTTTCCCAAGAGTAGAGGTGTTCCTTCTCCTCAGTTGTCGTGAAATTGAATCAAGTATCTGGGAGGCTATTGACAGTCAAATTTTGCCGGAAGAAACTGACCCAGGATTCAAAGAAATGCTTTTCCGGTTTGTGCAAGAAAACCCATCTAAAGTTCTGGTAGTGCTCGATGGGTTAGACGAGGCAGACCCTCAAAAACTGGATGTCTATCTTAGTCTTATTCAAAGAAAGCTACTCCCTGGTTGTCACATTGTTCTTACTTCTCGTCATGAAGCAGGAAATAAAGTAAGACGTTACTCGGACACACTCTTGGAGATTGTGGGATTTACGAGCAGTGATGCCAAGTGTTTTATAAGAAAGTATTTTCGACACACAGTTCAAATGGCAGAGAAGCTGATAAAAGTACTGTGGCATCAGCGTAGTGAAGGGAATTTAGAAGAACTAACAAAAAACCCTTTAAATACACTTCTCCTCTGTGTGCTTTTCGAAGATTTTGGCGGCGGTCTACCTAACAACAGAACACAGCTGTTCTTAGAGATTGTTCTCTTCGTTTTGAGACGATACGAAACGAAGTACCTTTTACCAAGTAGTGGTAAAGACCTTCTTTCAGTTTACAAGGAGGAACTGATGACCTTAGGGAGAATGGCGCTGGAATCTCTTTGTAAAGGAGAGCTGCATTTCGAAGACGCCGAAGGGAATTTCAAGGAAAGTCTGTTCATTAAATTTGGCTTTCTCTCGATCCAGGCTGGCTGTAGCAAGAGAACTCCTTGTGTCCGTTATAGCTTCTTTCACAAGAGTTTTCAAGAGTTCTTTTCGGCCCTGTATCTTGCGTTTTCCATCCTTGATGGAGCAATTGAAAAGAAATCAATTCTGACCGACGAAAGATTCTTTGGTCAATTAAATCAAGTTTTCATTTTGATGAGTGGAATCATAGCCTCACAATCCGAGGAAACGGCAGTGTCGATTGTAAATAATGTTGCCTCACTTGCAAGTATGGCAGACCCCAGATCTCCGGCTGACCCGAACTTGTACCTACGGTTGGCTTTGGACGTCATAGAGGAATGCAAAACTTGCTCGGAGAACCTACATATTAAGTTAGTTTATGCCTTTGGTAAGAGTCTTGATTTGACTGAAATTATAATGGACTTCACATTTCATACTCGTCGCATTCATGCCCTTTCCCAGGTTCTCACAGTAAACACCTCCCTTACTACTTTGGATTTGTCTGGCAACTCCATTGGTGATGACGGAGCTACTTCACTTTCCCAGGCCCTCGCAGGAAACACCTCCCTTACTACTTTGTATTTGTCTCTCAACTTCATTGGTGCTGAGGGTGCTACATCACTTTCCCAGGCCCTCGCAGTAAACACCTCCCTTACTACTTTGTATTTGTCTCACAACTGCATTAGTAATGCGGGTGCTACTTCACTTTCCCAAGCCCTCGAAGTAAACACCTCCCTTACTACTTTGGATTTGTCTCACAACTCCATTGGTGCTGAGGGTGCTACTTCACTTTCCCAGGCCCTTGCAGTAAACACCTCCCTTACTACTTTGAATTTGTCTCACAACTCCATTGGTGATGAGGGTACTGCTTCACTTTCCCAGGCCCTCGCAGTAAACACCTCCCTTACTACTTTGTATTTGTCTCACAACTCCATTGGTGCTGAGGGTGCTACTTCACTTTCCCAGGCCCTCGCAGTAAACACCTCCCTTACTACTTTGTATTTGTCTCACAACTCCATTGGTGATGAGGGTGCTGCTTCACTTTCCCAGGCCCTCGAGGTAAACACCTCTCTTACTACTTTGCATTTGTCTGGAAACTCCATTTCTGCTGAGGGTGCTGCTTCACTTTCCCAGGCCCTCGCAGTAAACACCTCCCTTACTACTTTGCATTTGTCTCTCAACTCCATTGGTGCTGAGGGTGCTACTTTACTTTCCCAGGCCCTCGCAGTAAACACCTCCCTTACTACTTTGTATTTGTATGCCAACTCCATTGGTTCTCCTCGCCTTAGTTTAGACTCTCGCATCAAACCTCTGTGCTCCGCGTGATCTTCATTCTAAAGGGTTTCAGTGTTTACATCGACGCCAACAGGATCATGACTCACAATATTAGGGACCTTAAGCAAGGACGACGACAACGGCTACGAGAAGGTTGTTGTCTAAAAATATTATGGAATTTAAGATCTACGACGGAAAACGTGACTTCAAAATATAACATGGCTCTATCATAAGTCTTTCGCGATTATCCTACAATGTGGGCGAAGTATCCTAAAAATGAATTGGTACGAGCGGTTTCAGTGTTAAAATAGAGAATTAAGGATTCTCTGTTGAATGCTTAAGTTGTCGTCAAAACCTCAAATTTGGTGATTTCGCGTCGTCGTTATGCAGAGGACCGCTAAGATACTTGCTAAAATCCGTGCTGCACGTGCAGCACGATTATTTATGCTCTTTTAACCAATAATATTACTGTTTTGTGGCGATGTCGTAGTCGTAGCCGTCAGCGTTTCTTAAATTCCCTATTATTTCTCGTTACTGTAATGATTTTGCGATTACTCCAAGTCGTTCGGCTTGGAAAGTGTGAATACATAATCCAAGAATAAAGTTGATGAGAACAGTGTGGATGTTCAGAGAGAAAATTGAAAATTCATAGTCATGTGCTCTCGTTCTCTACATGACCTCAAATTTGAACATTTCACGTCGTAGTCAAGACGAGAACGGCAAAGAAATGTATCAAGATGTAAAGCGCACGTGCAGGGCTTGCAAAGCTATTGTGTTTGCTCGCTAAATATGCAAATTTATGGCGTTCTTGTAGGCGTTGTCGTCAGCTCAAGGTCCATATTATCTTTTAGAGTTCACGGTGTTGTTGTTGAATTTGACGATTATCTCACTTCACCTCCTCACCCCTTGTTCGTTGGTTTAGCATGCATTGAAAGGTTAAAAGTCACTTTCTTGCTAGTGCGTCACGAGAAATGAAGGGCTTACATACATAGAAATACACCCATTTTGTCCCTTAAGATATGTTTCAGTTAAAGTGTTACTCTGATAAAAAAACACAGTCGAGTCTTTTTTCCTTCGGATTTTGAAAGTTTGTTTGCTGAACACTTGACTGGCCAAATGTTTGGATTTTTTGTGGTCCGCCATTACTTACGTTCAAAACTGACCGATTGGACATTAGAGGGTTGGATCTAGAGGTAAGCGACTTCATTTACTGACTAGTTAAACGTTTCAGCGCGTAAATGCAGTTTATCATATATGCAAAACACGAGTTTAAAGTCTGAAAGCACGAAACTCCCCTGCTGCATATCAAGTCAGCCACGTACACACGCACTGTCACTTGTGAGTCTTTGACGTTATTTTCTCTTCGATCCAGCTCTCTCAAGAATTTAAAGTTAGTAATGGCAGAACCATTTAATAGGAAAATGTCAGTTAAAAGTTTGAAATCAAAGCTTAAAACTTGGGTCACTTAGTGTTAACGTAGTTTTGAAATCCAAAGAAAAAGAAGAATTGATTTTTTGGTCATAGTACGGCTTTAAGACATTTTACATAAAATAGAAAGGAAGATGTGCTACTCAAGATGTCCGCATAGATGATAGACAGCAGGCGCGCAATGCGATGACTTTTTATGACTTCCGTCAGTTGCCTTTTTTAATCTACTTCAATTTCACATAGAACTCAAGCCGGTCAAATGCTAAAAGCGCCAGTTTCGTTGCACCACATTTTTGTCTCTTTTTTGAAATAGACCAAATTGGCAAACTCATTGTTTAGCCCAATTGAGATCCTTTCAGAATAAAACGTTTTGTTCCAAGTATTTTTATATTATTTAAATGTGAATGCTACATTAACATGTAAATGCATTATAAACCCCGAGAGATTTGAATGTAAACTTTTCCCCTAGTGTAAACATAGTCTAAGAATGTGTCTGTACGTGAATGCTGTTTAGACGTTACTGTAATGATGTCAAAGAATGCTGCGGCTTTTCACATTCAGGTTCAGTAATCTGACAAGATTCTTGTAAAATAAATTTATTTACTTGTTAATAACAAATGAATTTTAGTGGCAACTATTTAAGGCAAATGCTAGTTTCAATAGGCCATTTTCCAAATATCAAATATTCAGCTTGATATTGAGGCAGTGAGAACAGTATGGAATGAATGTGAAAAATATTTACATAATTATCATTCACTTTCCTTTGTCTTTATCCTCTAAATCTCTCTTTCAAGCTTAATTTTAATATATCGAAAAAGGCCTATTCAGTGCTTTAATTGATGCACTAATATGTACATTAATGTTGTTAGGTCTATTAAGCTGCGAAGATTGCTGCAGCTTTTCACATTCAGGTTCAACAAATCTGACAACATCCTTATAAAGTAATTTATCAAGGTGTTCGCTTAAATGGTGTTTTTATTCTGCGTTAGCGATATCTATACATTCCTGCGTTTTCAAGGCGAAACAAACAATCTTTGTGGTATCCTTTTAATGCAATTTTACAAAGGTCTTATCAATGAAGTTTCTTCATTACTTTGCTTTGTGTAATTATAGTGTTTTGTTTACGAATTAAATCATTTTAACAAGAGAGTTTGATAGGTTTATTCTACTTATCGGGAGCAGCGAGTTTAAGAGGGTCCTGATATGCTCTTACCTGAGGATTACCATAGAAACATCTTTCAACCCGAGTTCAAGGCTCATACTGTCATTTACCGTAAGAAACCAAAACGTTCATCTCCACGATCAGGTTGTTAGGGTAAGGAGACTTTCTCAAAGACGAAAAGGAAAACGTTTTCTTGTCTTCTTTTATTTCCTTTGTTAACCCTTTTATTCCCAAGATCGAAACGTTCATTCTCCTAACTAGTATCATAGCTTTCTTTGTTGAGTAGTCATGAGAATTTGGTGTTAAATCACATCTCTTAAGCTGATAATTCTCTTCTTTGTAAATACCTGTTTGACAGAGATTTTATTGAGATTATGAGGAGAATTTACGTGCTGATTATTGCTGGGAGTCACAGACTGAGCCCTTACCCCACTATCTACCCCTTAGTCTCCAAGTATCTTTATCGTATCTGAAATGAATGCATATTTGAAATACGGGTTAAAGACGAAAGAGAGAAGTAATCCTCACACTTATCTGGATAATTTAAGA
>NC_090871.1:54613512-54616012 GCF_036669935.1 Montipora foliosa | reverse complement strand
TTCTATTTTCCCATGCCACCATCTTTTTTTCACAGTGGGAACGCTGTGTTTGCGGCAAAAATCGGTTTGTTATATCATGACTAGAAATGATGCTTTGTTCCTGGTGTATTTTGCATAGCGACGTAAATAAACTTAATTAGCACAATATTTGACTATTTGTCCTTCAGAATCAAGATCCCAGCTTTTTCAAACAATTTTTGCTTCCGTTGCACTGGAGAATCAGAGCGCCGGTTTTCATTCTTCTTCAGATAAACTTTGCCACCCTTTAACTTGTTCACGAAGTTCCATCGGCGGCCTTTTATCTTTGTGGATGAGCTGAAATTTTTCTAAGTCTTATTTTATGTCATTTACGCATGTGCGAAATGGTGGTTGTCGTGAAGGCTTGGAAATAGCTTAAACTCATTGGTAGAAAAAACATTTAACGACTTCAGTTGCTGAATTGATGGCTTAGCGGTTCATACGAAGGAGAAGAGATCTCGGATATCCAGTGGTGCGAGGGTTCGAATCCTTGGAGCAGTATGGAATGTTGGACCGTAAGGGGGGAAGGTAAGAGAGAGACAGTAAGTGGAGGAAGGACGGAAGGTGAGGAAAAGGTGGAGGAAGACGTTTTCTTTTTTATCCCCCCTAAAAATCCAGGCCCCATTTTTTTTAATTACATCCCCAAAAAAGGAGAAAACCCTTTTTAGACAGTTCATAATAACCTACAATCATAGACAAAACTGTTGGGAAGGTTACCACTTTTGACGTCTTCTTTGCTTCTCTCCCCACCCCCCTGATTCAATGTTGTGCAAAACTAAATGCTTTTCGTAGGAAATTGTAGTGTTACCTTCCAACATTGAATAGGGGGGAGGGGGGCTTTATAAGAGAACGAGAAAGTGTTTTTTTGCGCCTTAACAGAAGCGGGTTGAAACACAGCTCTGGTGGGGTTCATTTATATAACCTTCCCAACTACTTTTGTCTAGGATTGTCTGAAAATTCTGGGTGTGGCCGTCATTGGAAATACTACTTTTTTATGCTAGCGTTCACAGTTTCGGTGAAAAAAACAAACATAACTATTGCTTTTTGTAATATTTATATGTTTTTTGCCATGTTAGGATAAATTGTAGGCGTTTACTTGGTTATAAATAGGGGAAAGTTTAACTGTCATATATGCATTAGGATGTCTTGTTGTATATTAAATTGTGGAGCAAATAAAATGATGACAATTCCTTCACGAATTACAAAAAGGGGAGGAGTCTAGATGATAGATAATGAAAGCAAAGTATATATTGTTAAAGTTGATGGAGTTCACGGACTAAACACTTAGAATGGCGGAGGTCAATTTCACTTTGCGAAGTCGAGATCAGCGCCTTGTGTATCTTTTGACATACAGTAGAGCCGATTTGGAGAAAGTTCCCACTAGGGATGTATTTGCCGAAATGGTTTCGTTGGCTTGGATGGAAATGGCTGGTGGGAAAGTTATACAGTGGGTTGTAGCGCGTGAATTACACGCTGATGCAGGTGCCTCGGAGAGCCATTCGCATTATCACATGGCATTGAAGCTTGAAAAACGCGCTCGTTGGCTGAAGGTACGCAAGTTCTTGGACGACGGGTACGGCATCAAGGTCAATTTTAGTTCCAATCACAACACGTACTATTCAGCGTACAAATACACAACAAAGGAAGATAGAGATTGTGTACACTCAGAGAGCCACCCAGACCTTGGAAACACACCTCCACCGAGAACTGAGAATGCTATTTCCGGTAATAAAAGAAAAGCAGCTCGCAGTGCTAGAGTTTCCAAGAAAAGAAAGCGCGGTATGTCCATGTACGAGGTGACTCAGTTCATTCAGGCTAAGAATGTCAAATCACGGCTGCAGCTAATGTCCATTGCGGCGTCACAAAATCGTGAAGGCAAAACGGATCTTGCTCAATTTATATCTAACAGGGGTGGAAAAGCAGTTGATGAATGCCTGGCTGTTGCACACGAATTGGCAACTGCAGAAGCGAAATTTGCACGCTCAAAGAAAACTCGCATCGAACTTCTGCACGACAACTATACAGGGGAATGCGTAGCTGAATGTAATGGCAAGTGGATGGGGGCAACAGTGCATCTCCTCACCAGAAATGAGATTAGCGTCAGTGTTTTTGCTCAGGCGGTCTTCACATTGTTAGAGAAAGGAAGGGGGAAGTACCGTAATATTTTTATTCACGGTGTTGCAAATTGCGGTAAGAGCTTCATGCTCTCCCCATTGAAGGCCATATACGGCACGTTTTGCAACCCTGCAACTGGAACTTTTGCCTGGGTAGGGGCGGGAGAGGCTGAGATAATTATGTTGAATGATTTTCGCTGGAAACCATTCATTATAGCCTGGGCTGACTTGCTGCTGTTGTTAGAGGGAGATATAGTTCATTTACCCGCTCCAAAAAATTTCTCCAAACGCGACATTGAGCTAAACAAAGATACACCCATCGTCGCAACATCAGATGCGCCAATTGTTTTCATAAAGGGAGGAAGTGT
>NC_090871.1:54586012-54591012 GCF_036669935.1 Montipora foliosa | reverse complement strand
TACTGTTTTTGTTTAGGGGGGAGTAAAATGAGCGCACCGTCGACCTCAGGTTTGTCAGTAATTAAAAGTTACTGTTACGAGTTATCGACGTTAAATAAGGTCTACTTTACTTTACTTTACTTTACTTTACATCATTGGTTAAAAGAGCATAAATAATCAGCACGAATTTTAGCGAGTATGTTTGCCGTCCTCTGCATAACCACGACGTGAAATTACCAAATTGGAGGTTTTGAAGACAACGTAAGCATGCAACAGAGAATCTTTCATTTTCTCTTTTTACTCTGAAAGCGCTCGTACCAATTGTCTATTTTTAGGATACCTCGCCCATATTTTAGGACGTGAACGAGACTGAATAATAGCGAGAGACTTATGACAGATCCAAGTTATGTTTTGAGGTGACGGCGTTTTCCTCGACCGCCGCCGTCGTAGATCTTAAGGTCCCTAACGACAACGGTGATGGAAACGAGATCGTCACAAATTTGCATATATTAGTGAGCAAAAGCAATAGCTCTGCACGCTCTGCATGTGCATGCTTTTCACTTTTCTCCAGGCAGCTTAAGATCTACGACGTCGACGAAAACGCCACAAAACAATGATACCATTGTTTAAAAGAGCATAAATAATCATGCTGCACGTGCGGCACGGATTTTAGCTCATATTTTTGCGGTTCTCTGCATGACGACGACGTGAAATCACCAAATTTGAGGTTTTGACGACAATGTGAGCATGCAACAGAGAATCTTTCATTCTCTATTTTCACTCTGAAATCGCTCGTACCAATTTATTTTTAGAAAACTTCGCCCATATTGTAGGACGTGAACGAGATGGAATAATCGCGAAAGACTTATAATAGAGCAAAGTTTTATTTTGAGGTGACGTTTTCGTTGACGTCGCCATCGTAGATCTTAAGGTCCCTAATCAAATTTGAGCATAGTTAATCTAGGGACTGGTTATGAAACCCTGGGAATTTCAAAAGCAGGAACAATACAGTCGCAATTAGATGTTGAACCGACCGTGACCCTGCACAATCTTTTGTTCTTGGTTCGCAAGGTAATTTCGAATAAATTAGTCGAAACTTTTGATTGGTTATCCTGCCGAAAAAAGCGTGTTTTTGTCGGGTTTTGTGCAGGGCATCTATTAACTATGATTTGAGGTTTTAGGGAGAACGTCAGCGCTTGACAATGAATTTTCATTTTTTCCCGTAAATTGAACGCTGGTCATACTCGTTTCTTTCTTGAGGGTTTGCCACACCTTTGTCACCTTAAAATGCTTAGAATAGTCGCAAAGCGATTACAAGATCGCAAATTCACATTTAACGACGACGTTCTATTATCAGCGAGGTCGACGAGAACAACACATTTAAAGAGAAGAAAATATGGCTATCCACGCCGTGCACATGCGTTTGAAATTGTTTGGTTTTTTTTTCCCCGTTCTCAATTGTCCTCTCGACAACGTAAAATGACCGACATAAGAGAGATTTAGCATCACCTTTACGTTAAACGGCAAAGGTCGGCTTTCCGTTTCAAGTTTCAAGCAATTTTAATTTTAATATGATTTTAAGCCAGGGTTTAAGCTTTTGATAATAAAGGACTCTGCGAATCTCTTAGTACTAGCAAAATGGAACTGCGAATTTCCTACGTCTTCTTAAATTGTATGGTTGGCTGCATGTATTGGGCAGCAGATTATGAATTTTGCTATTCTCGTTCTTACATATAGACTCAAAAAGCTGTTTCGTGATTGCATCCTGGTGATCAAGAACGGAAACCCGTTATTAATGCACTCCCAAGTGCCTCGGCACAAGATTTACGTACCACCCTTGATCTGGGTCTGCTTGCAAATACTTTGACAAAGAATAATGAAACGCGGGATATGCGTAGTCCAGCGACGATCTAATGCATGTTCAGTAGTAGTGTGCTACTAGCTATAGATCTCTAGCGGGTATGCCCGCACGCTTTAATTAACTTTCTTAACTAACTCCTCAACGTGGTCGTTCCATGTTAAACTGTTATTAATCATGACCCCGAGTAAAAGGAAGGACAGGAAAGGAACTTTATTTAAGTGTCTAGTAGATTTAGCGCTGGAGCACTAATTGGGGACACTGCAAAGTGAAATTAACAATTAACACAACAAGTCAAATGTTGGTTTTTGAGGAGAGGGGAAACCGGAGTACCCGGAGAAAACCTCTCGGTGCAGAGTAGAGAACCAACAAACTCAACCCACATATGACGCCGAGTCGAGGAATCCAGCCTGGGCCACATTGGTGGGAGGCGAGTGCTCTCACCACTGCGCCATTCCTTCACCCAGCTTGGCACCCCTAGCTTGGCACTTGTACTGATTGAAGTTGTGTGCAGGACGTGAGCACTTCAGCCGACGGTAAACTATAAATAGTTTCTCCTCAATCAACCATATCGACCGCTCCTAGACTGGCTCAGTTGATTGAGCATCGGACTCAGTATTCTGCGGGAGGTAGAAAGATCAAAACACCGGTCGCACCAACACTCAGGGTCTGTAATAAATAACTTAGGAGAGAGCGCTGCCTTTGTTATGACATCTGCAAATGGTTAAACTTTCTAGTCCTCTCGGATAAGCGCTAAGGAACATAAAGCGTAGGCCCCGTCTCACATGACTTGCGTGGGACGTTAAAGAACCCACACTCTGTTCGAGAAGAGTTGGGGACGTTGTTCCCTGTGTGTTGGTCTCATTGTGTTCTAGGGGTACCTGTGTAAAACTACTTGTTATTCAACTACGGATTGTGCTTTGTTATTGCGCATAGGTTCTGCGCATCTCGAGATATTCGGATTTCCTATGGGTGGTGCTTATTAAGGCAGGTATATTTTTGCGCGGTTTAAAACTATGCGCAGAAAGAAGAACTTAGCAAACGCTCTTGGAATCCAAAAAGAAAATTGAGGCTAACCAGGCATTTTTCAGAGATAATTAAGCTTATATTTGGGAAAGAACGCCATACATACCTTTGTAATGTAAAGCTTTAAACAAATATTGTAGAGGAATTATCTATGATAAATGCGTGGTTAGCAACAATTTTTTTTTTTTTTGGATTTCAATAACACTTGAATGTTAAGATCTGCTTCTCCCGCATATTCAGTAGACGGCGCAAAAATACCTTTGAATTATTAGGCACCGCCCTTAAGATTGTAAAGTGCACGACTGCCATTTGCGCTGTAAAAGCAGAAGTGTTGTTTATTGACCCTTAAAAACGCCTAGGGGAGTGGTTAGCTACACAGTCATTCATTCACCGTTTTTACCAATTCTACCTAACAACAACGTTCTTAATAATTCTATCCCTTGAGAGTGTGTACACATTTTTCATGCCGAATGATTTGGGATAATCTCGAGATCAATAGAACAATACGAAGATATATTTTCAGATGACGTTCTCACAGACGTCATCGTCCTTGCTTGACGTCCCTAGTTCCCTGCCGCCGCTACGAAGACGGCGTAAACGGGAACGACCCGCCGTTGTTTTGGTCGTCTGAAACTTAACAGCGAAAGCAACGAGAAAACGAAACTTGAATGTTTCATGGGTGACTTAAGGTGGCTCAAACCAGTTTCAACACTTGAAAGAAACGTTCCTATAAGAAGGATTGACATTACAACACTTTGTCACTTAACAGTAATATTATGGTACCACATCAAACACCAATTATTGCTGAAAAAAATGCGATCATTTTTTTTACGTAAAACGTTGCCGTGAAAACAGGAAAGCCTTGCAAAAGCACCCTATATTTTGGCTTTAGCTGCTCATATCTCAAAAATGAACTCGGTGACCCCCATTTCTTATTTCTGAAATGTAATCAGCATACCAGGATAAAACATTTGGCAAAGTTTAAAAAAATTCTGTGAAGCCAATTCAGAGACACCTTAAATAACTGAAAATTTGAGGTAGCTCTGAATCCGCTACACAGAATTTTTTAAAACTTTGCAGAGAACTTCATCTTGGCCTGTTGATTACTTTTGTGGAATGAAAAATTGGAGTCACTGAGTTAAAACAATTGTGCTATGCTTAGGGCTTGCTCATGGTATTTAGAGAGTATGGATGGGGTTAACTGATAGCTGAGATTCGGCAAAAAAATTTAACTGTTAGCTGAGAAATGATTTGTTTTTTAACTGATAGCTGAGAATTGTTGATGTGTTTTTTAAATGTCAGCTGAGAAATGGCCAAACATTTAGCTGACAGCTGAGAAATGGGTGGAAATTTAGCTGGTAGCTGAGATTCCAGCACTCCACTCCTGACCCTCTATTTAGATCCCATTTTAGCGAATCCAGTCCAGACAGACAAACCGCAAAACGGCTATACGATACCACTCTAAAGCCAAATGTTTCGAATTTACTTCTGCTGCAAGGTATATTTTAAAGGAGAGGTAATAATGCTAAAGTACAACAGTTACAAAGAAGCAGTTACGATGAAGCGAATGAGAGACGAACGCACCACTCACACCAGGTTCCTTAAGCAAACTCTTGGGGCCGGTTCCTGAAAGGAGGAATAAATTATACCACGTATAACAGTTATTCCAGGGATAAATCTGCTATTCTAGGAATAACTATACCAGGAATAAAAATCGGTTTCCGGAAGCACTAGTTATTCTTGGAATAGGTATTCCAGGGATAAGTTTGCTATTCTAGGAATAAATCGTCCATCAGAAGGGGATTCCCACCTGACAAACAGGTTTGGCAGGAAATTGAGGAGTGCAATGCGCGCGGGCTGCCTGTGGTTAAAGTACTGTGAAGAGAGTGAAGGACGAAATTTTTCTGTATCTGAGTAAACATGGATCCGAAAGAGCATAACGGAAACAGTGCCGAAAAAAGAAAAAGGAAACCAAATTTTACTACCAGAGAGTTGACAATAATTACAGAAAACGTGGAGACATACACAAATAAAGGCATCTTACAAAGCAAGTTTACCGACAATGTTACTAATAAAACCAAAACTGAAACATGGAAAACCATTACAGAGAAGGTTAATGCCGTTGGTGTAGCCAGCA
>NC_090871.1:54576012-54581012 GCF_036669935.1 Montipora foliosa | reverse complement strand
AGGTAAGCTTGCTTAACTAACAAATTTCCACTTCTTAAGCGGTGTAGCGGTCCGTTTATTTCGTTGTTTTAATATGGCTTTAGAGTACATGTATACATGTATATTCAATGAATCTGCGTGTAAATATGTTGTTGTTCGAGATACATGTAGGCTTCCTTCACCATTGTTTCAAGCAACTGTTTTCCCAAATTGAGAAATATTGTGACAATATACGCCTTTGTACGGAGAAAGCGAAGTTAATGGTTAAATTGAATGTAATGCCATGGATATGATATGGCTGGGCTGGAGACAGCACAAATTGAACATAAGAAATGCCGAAGTACTAATCTGCTCTGACTCACAAGCTGGACACTTTGAAGTGAATAATTTTCTTGGCTTGAGTTAGACTTGTTTATTACCAAGTGTGTGGGTTTTTCAGGGTTGTTTTGGCTTAAAAGAAATGGAGTGAACAGAAGACAGCATTCCCACCAATTGTAGTTCATCGACGTAGCTGAGAATTTAGGTGAGTTCATAAATGTCTTCTCGTACAACCTCTTCCGCTCTTTAAATACCATTAGCGAATCTCGATCTTGCTTTAAATGAAATGTTCCACTACCGACTTCCATGCTGAGCACAGACTGACTTTAGGCATTTCATTTCCTATGTTGTACTGACTTACATGTGCGTACAGCATTTATCTGACACATTCATGCCATTTATTGGAGTAAAGATGATAAGCTTGATAAAAATCATGCATTAATTGGTTGAACGATAAACTGACTGAATTTTCACTGCAAAGTAAATGCACCATGAGTGCCTCAATACCCCCTCCCCCAACCCCATCTCTGCAAATGGGTAAAATAAGCCTTTGTGGGGATGGGGAGTTCTGATACATGTATCAAGATTTACCTCACACAACAAAAGATAAAAAGCCCTTTTTGTTATGGACAAGGAAGTTATATGATTCTTTCTGAGATTCTAGCCTCACAGGAAAGACCCTAGTCGCAGTCTTCCACCTTTTTAGTTATGGACACCAAAAGAACGTGTTCCAAATGGAGCTACATGTACCTTAATCTTAATGTCCATAATTGTTTGCGTCCACAAAGATTGCCATGGCACTATGAGTTCATGGCTTTTTCTGTAAGTTCTGGTCCACAAGTGTAGAAAACGGGGATTACCCTAAACTCTTTGTCCATGATTGTAGATTTAATTTGTGATGTAACTACCCTACCCTAGACATCTGTAAAGCAATATCATAGGTTGTTAAAACACATGCTTAATCCCGAGCAGACTGCCTTGTGTTTTAATGATATTGTGTCAGTTACTGAGAAGTTTTTCTTTTTGAATTTGAATTGAACACTTCACCCTGACATTATTTTTGTCTTGCAACACTGGCTGCCAACCATTTGTTATGTAAAATCCAAAATTCCATTCTTCTATAAAAACAGATTTAGTACTTTGTGAAGTATGTGTGCACGACCTTTCTTAAATTTTATTGAACTATATATTTTGCTCTTGGTGGCTCTCCGTAGTAGTAACAGTCTCGCTGATTTTTTAAAGCAAAATTTTGAATTAGAATTCTGCAACTTACATACATAATTTATGAATTGACCATGACATCTTAAAGGTGGATGCTATATTTCTTGTCTCTGCTGTAGTGATGAAATCTCTAACACCCTATTTTTGATTTTGTTTTCTTGAAAGGAGGGAGCGTTTTAACTGAAGATGTGATTTCCAGACTTTTCTGAATAATATTATTCTTACTAAGATTCTTACTAAGATCTTATCTTACTTCTTATTTAAGATTCTTACAAGATTCTTACAAGATTCTTACAAGAATCTTACAAGATTCTTACAAGATTCTTACACGATCTTACAAGATCTTACCAAGAACTTACCAAGATCTTTTAAAGATCTTACAAAGATCTTACCAAGATCTTACCAAGGTCTTACCAGATCTTACCAAGATCTTACAAGATCTTACTAAGATTCTTGTAAGATCTTACCAGATCTTACCAAGTTTCTCGTAAGATCTTACAAGATCTTACCAATATTCTTGTAAGATCTTACAAGATCTTACCACGATCCTTGTAAGATCTTTCCAGATCTTACCAAGATTCTCACAAGATCTTAATATGAGATCTTATCAAGATGTTTCTCATATTCTGCTAAAAAACATTACCAAAATAGAAACAGTAGAAAAAACTTTAGAATAACATTTTATTAAAACAGAAATCCTATTTTTATTACAAAGCAATGAACTATTTATACAACTTTGAAACTGAAAACAAGGACACTACTACATTGTTCCCGAGTAAAGTTAAAGCGTGATGCACCTCTTAGCAACATAATGATGGTATTCCAAATTTTGATTAATGGAAAAAAATTACCACTTATTTTACTAAAAAATATGAAGGTAAGATAAAATATTATTTGAAAGAGACTACTTCAAATGCATAATTCAAAAAGCTGCAACATATTATTGTTACCCTTGTAGAACCAGACACTACGTGTAATCTAGTATGTAAATCCTATGTAACAACCATACACGTACATGTATGTAAATGGTATGTTATGATACACATACGTAACTTCGATAAAAGGCCTTATTCAATACCTATGTTATACATATGCCTCATCTATATATTTTGAAAGCCTGGAAATACTATGTTTTAGCTAGTCAAATGGAACCTTTACAGTACATAGCATATGTAAAGGCTATGTTATGGTTTTTGTGTCCAAAAATAAAATAGTTTCAACATAGTTGCTACATATTAGATTCGAAACAGAAAATACACAACACATAATAGTGTATACATAGTTACATACAACACTTACATAGTGATAACATAGGTTGTAAATAGGCTACAAATAGCCTCTACATAGCTGTAAAAAACTGGAAATAGGACAAACATAACTGTTTCGTAGCATTTACATTATAGTGTAAATGGAATCTACCTACTAACTGAAATTGAGGGTCCATAGCAAAAATTGCATGTACATAGCACTTACATAGAACTACTATAGGATGTAAATACGCTTTGACTAGCCTCTAAACATTTATGGAATAGTATTGTAATAGGAATTACACATCTCGTGCCTAATGCTTGCATTTGAACAAGGTCAGAAAAATCAAGAAAAATAGTTTGAACTCACTGAGAAATAGAAGTACCAGTGCACACATGGAACACAAGAAACAAGGTTATCATATCCTGCTCCTGTAAAATAATATTCCAGCAAATCAGAAATGTGCTAGAAACTACAAAAAATCCATTGTAGTCAAGCTATTAACAGTTACTACCATAGCTCACAGACAAAAAAAATAGACTACAGATTTCAAAGCAGTTACATTTTTTTATTGCATGAACCTAAACATTTAACTCATGCCAAAATCTTTGGATTGGGTTCTTGTTTTAAATTTAAAAACAAAAAAAGCTTTAAAACATTTCAGATAAACCACAGAACTATAACAAGTCTGCAAGGAGAGATCCCCAAATACATCAAACCATAACTGGTTGAGGAGGCAGAATTGGCTGCTAACCATTTTTGTCTGCTGTAAAGGACCTTTCCCTGCTGTCCCATCAAATAATTTTTTGCAGATGTGTCTCTTTATACTCTTTCATGGCAACTAAAAAAAATACAGTAAATATACTTCAATCACTGATCATTACAATTAAAGTGTGTGAAGAGTAGACTCATAAATTTGGGTCTCTACTTACAAACGTCCATAATAGCTTTCTCAGGCATTTTCTGCATTGATTATGATAGTTAGAGTGACAGAAATTAGCATTTTTACGACAAGGAATCAGTTGTCAATCGTACACATGTAACTTGCCGTATGAAAATTTTTTTTCCAAATCATTTGCTTCACCATTTGATCTAACTTCATTATTCTGGTTAAAGCTTTACCACTTTTTACAGGGCTATAGCATTTAAGCCAAATTGAGTCTCCTTGCTTCACAAATTGACTCGAAGGTGTGAAAATGTGAATTCTTCATGCATGTAAATCGTTCCTCATTTTGAAGACAATAAGCCATCAAATCAAATGTTATTCGCTTAAAGTTAATGCTTACCTCTTTACTTGAGTTGTTGTAAGCATTTCCTTGCCTGGATCAGCATTTAAAGAGTAAAACTAACAAAAAAATCGTCACCACAAAAGCGTGTCAGATCGTAGGTACAAACGTTTTGAATAAAACCGCCCCAAACCTGGAAGAGCTGGACTGGTTACCGCTGACTGCTGACCAAAACGAAAAGGACTCACTAGTTTCCAGTCCGGTCTCTCACGTGTTATCCAAGATGGCAGAGGATGACAATCTTTCTAAGGATTCATTTTAAATGAGAAAGATTCGAAAGATACTGGAGTTTATTGAAAGGATTAAGTGCTGACTTGGAGTGTGTAATTTTCAAGAGTAATACATCATGTTCCTTTTGGAATAAGGCCGATTAGACTCAGAGAGCATCAAACAAGGTAATCCGTTGATTTGTATTTCTCACAATCTATTGAATATATCGGAATAAAAGCTTTCTTTTTCATTTCTCCGTGTACAGAGTGATTTTTTGGGGGTATCCTGCATGAACCCTTTCATTACAAGAAGCTGTCCAAGTTTCAGAACATTCTTGATTCTCCATTTAATGTTCAGCCCAACTCAGATCACCTGGTTTCCTACAGGATGACCAAAGATCATGTCATCTTCCATAGCACAATGTATCCTAGAAAGGGAAATTCATGTAGCTACCTCGTGGAATTCAATTCAAATGGGATGACTGTATATGGAAAAGTAGTTTGTTACATTGTATGTGAAAATGTGGCATATGCATTACTTGAAGAACACAAGAAAACTGGCGGAAATTGCCTGCCAAGATCAACCTTTACCTCAAGATCCAGTTTTAAAGGATATTGTGGAGAGAAATTTGATAGGTGAAAATTACCTTGAAGTTGAAGAAGATGGTGAACTATTAATCGTCAGTTGTCATCAAATTGTAAATAGATGTCTTTTTGTTAAAGCAAGGGAAGCTAGAGG
>NC_090871.1:54568512-54571012 GCF_036669935.1 Montipora foliosa | reverse complement strand
TTCCAGATATCTTGACTGCTTTGAACTCCATGGAAATGGAATTTGTTTGCCCACGGAACATCTTAAGCGCATGAGTTTGGACAATGTGCGAGCCAGTGAGGCATGCAAGGCATGCGAGCCATGGCTGCGAGTAATGTGAGCCAAGATGGCGAGTCAACATGCCAGTCACACAGTTATTGACCTAACCTAACCATTTTAAAATGGGTGCCTAGGCTTAATAACAGTTTATCAGCACTATTTGAAGTGCGTGCTTAGAGTTAAATGCGAAATTCGCATGGCTCACATGACTCGCTGGCTTGCAGATTGTCCAGCCCCTAAGAGCGCTCAGGAGGTCGTTCAATATGTGTCCGTGCATTCCAGATCTAATTGAAATTTGACAATGTTGGTTTTTGAGGAAAGGGGAAAACCAGAGTACCCAGCGAAAACCTCTCGGAGGAAAGAGAGAACCAACAACAAATTCAACCCACATATGACGCCGGGACCGGGAATCGAACCAGGGCCACATTGGTGGGAGGCGGGTGCGCTCACCACTGCGCCAGCCCTCCTCCCCTAAAAAAATAGTCTTTCAATCAGTATGTCTTACATCTTTACTTCATGTAGGTGGCTGTAACTTCTGAGATGAGTAAGAAGGTCCATTAATTATTAAGGTCTTCATCACAGAGGATGAAAGGACAGTATTCTGAGAGAAAATAAAAGAGACAGCTTAAAACAAGGGGTGGAGGGAAAACTTCATTGTTTAGATTAAACTTAATTCAGTAACAGTTTTCAGACCAAAATGGATGGCAGCCCTTACGTGAAAGGTAGTAGTAGTTGGGGAGACTACAGGTAACATCCCATACAAGTACTTACATGTAGCTGTACCCTCCATGCAACAAGACAAAAATGTGGTAAATGCAAAAACATTAACTACACTGAGGAAATTTACCAAGCTTGTGAGCGTAGATGCTTGAGAATCATTTTTGTTGGTATCCCTCATTTTGCAGGACCATGGTATAAATGCTGCATGGAAGAGTTGTGATTTAAACTTGAAAGACAGAGGAGACTGATCAGAGCTCTTCAAGTAAGTTTCTGTAGTTATGAACGAACGAACGAACGAACGAACGAACGAACGAACGAACGAATGAACGAACGAACGAACGAACGAACGAACGAACGAACGAATTCTGACAATAATTCTAGTACAAACAAAAACTCTTTGGAATCCATGCAAAAAAAATCTCAAATTCTTAAGAAATCCTGTTATTTACTTTCTTTTTAAGGTGAAATTGATTTCTTTGTTCCAAATTCAGGTTTGAGATATTTGGATTGATAAAACAATGTTTACATGAGGTTAATATTACATGTATAAATGATACTGGTTTGTTTGGATAAAAAAAGTAATACTACAAACTCGAGCATTTCACAGCTTGGCATCTTGACATTCAATGTAACAGACTGTTCAACATACTGTTTTTGACTACTATTTCTATTTCAGAAGAACTTGATTAACTTGTTGTGTTAGAATGCCATAGGCTAATTTAAGAGCACTTCTCCAATACCGCAGAAGTACATGTAATGTTTAGTAATATGTCATCTTCTATCAAGGTGATAGCCTATTGATGCAAAAAAGCACTATAGTAGGTATCAACAGATTAATCTCCACATTCAAACATAATAGTACTGTAACAGCTAATGGACCGTGGAATTTCACTTAGCATCGGAGTATATCTGGGGTAATCAGAGCTTATTTAAATGCACTGTATTAGTTATGGCGCGGTTGAGCACGAAACGCGTACAGATTTGTGTTTAAAAGCGAAAAAGATCAGTTGGAACCGGACTGTCATCTTATAATTTGAAGGAAAAGTGTTTTGCTGCGGATCATCGGTCGCCATCATACGAGCGAGTTCTAGAAGGGGGATGGGTGATGCTAGCTAAAGGAGAGCAGGAAGGTCAAGAAAGTGTATGAGTGCAACTGCGTACATTTATCAGGGAGTTTATGTACTCAAGTAGCTTATGAAGATGTGTTTCAGCAGCCTCAGACCCCAAGCACAGATACATGTACCATACACATGTAGTTCAGATAGGGTAGAATTAAAGAGCAGAATAAGATGAGGAGTTTTTAATGGTTGGCTAGTATTTGAGTTGTTATCTATTATTCTACTTTTGGAATGAAAGGAAAGAGGCTTTTGGTGTGGACGAAAGATGATAAATTATAGTGACTATAGATTTTTCGGCCCTCGAGGTTAGTTTATTGGCAGCTAACCACGTACACACTTCGTTGATTTCAATTCCAAGTTTTTTTAAGATCTCCGTTTACACAAGTTACACTATAGTCATCAGCAAACAAGTAAAAATGAAGCTTATTGGAAGATCAAGATAAGTCATTGGTATACAAGGGAAAATGCAAGGGTCCAAGCACGGATCCTTGAGGAACTCCGCAGGGGTTGGATTAACATCAGGCCCCAGTTGTTCATGGGATAAATCTCTATCCATTAGATAGTGCAATTGGTTTCGCTATGAC
>NC_090871.1:54538512-54558512 GCF_036669935.1 Montipora foliosa | reverse complement strand
CGACAACAACAACAACGACAACAACAACAACAGCAAAAAACAAACAAAAAAAAAAAGGAAAAAAAATCCCGTAACGCTGTTTCTCGTTACGCCGTTACCCGTTACGCCATTACGTGTTTTACTAACAACCGACAAAAGTAGTTGGGAAGGTTATGTAAATGAACCGCACCAGAGCTGTACTTCACCCCGCTTCTGTTAAAGCGCAAAAGAAATAGTTTCATAGCCCCTCTCCCCCCTATTCACTCGTTCAAAAAGGTCGTCACGTTTGCCTGTCAATTTCAACCCCCTACACTTTAAACACCGTTGTAGCTGCTCAATTGTGTAGTGTTCTGGTTCTCTCTCGAGAATTGAGCCAAGAACACGGTCGACGTCGCGTAAAACCGAAAATTATGCCTCATTTCTCTTGTGACTCTTACAGAGTCCTTACGGACTGAACTTTGTTTGTCTGAGTCACTTGGGGGTCTATAATGTCATGACGTCATTAGTGCGAAGCGCTATTCAGTTTAGCAAACATCGTCAGTTTCGCATATACTGTACTTCAACCCGCTTCTGTTAAAGCGCAAAAGAAATAGTTTCACCTTCTCTTATATAGCCCCCCTCCCCCCTGTTAAATGATGGAGGGTAACACAACAATTTCCCACTAAAACCATTCCGTTTTGCACAACATTGAATAGGGGGAGGGGAGAGAAGCAATGAAGACGTCAAAAGTGCTGACCTTCTCAACGGTTTTGTCTATGATTGTAGGCACGTTCGTTCTATGTATCGTGTGAGATGCGAACAGTGGATAGTTTAGGTGCATACTGTCCAGCTAGAAGAATCCCTAAAAGGGTCAATCAAATGGCTCGCTGCTGATAAGAGTTGTTGAGCAAGAACTAATGAGATTATGATTCAAATAAGCTCGTACTGTGTATGCCGTTTATTATTTATTCGAATGCCAACTTACTGTAAAGTCATGTCTGGTTTGTTGTATGTGATTTTTACAGATGTTTCTGTCAAGGAACAAACTCAGATCCTATTTACAAGGGAGAGCTTTCCATCTTCTTCTGTGGCTAATTATCGAACGGAACGTATATATGACCTTACGGGAATTTGCCCATGTTGGAAATCGACGCGAGAAAAAAAAAAACATTCACTCGTAAAATTCAGGATGCCCATAACATCGCACTAAAAAAAATGTGTTTACAACAAATGGGCTTTTTATGCACCCTTTTAATAAGTCTAATATATGCCGTTTTCCACTAATGACGTCGAACTCGTGCTTTCAAATTTTATTCAGCCCCGCTTGGTTTTAAAATGGATTTATTACTTTAATATAATCGTCACTCCATTTCAATTTCAGTTTATTATTATTGCTACAAGTTCATACCACTAGGCATTGTGATACGGAAGCCAAAGACTCATCCACGCTAAGAGAAAACATTCTTTACGTGGATAAAACAGCACATACATTTAGAAACTGTTCTCGTTTGTGTAGCAGAAATGACTTTAACAGCGGCGATACATAAAAAAAAATTCAGCCAAGAGGGCTTGCAAGCCAGTGAAACCTCTAAATTCATTAACAATATCAAAAATCGGATTAGCTAGGAAATAGGTAGAATGATAGGCAAAAGATGGATTTTGGCTTTAAAATTGGAAATCGTCTCTCACTGATGTAGAAGCAAAAAAATAAATAAAAGAAACGTAGAAGAAGCGAATAACTTTTAATCAGTCGACCTCTAAATTGACCCTATTTCTGGGTTTTTGTTTGTTTTGCAGCAACTTCTTCATGTCAGAGTCATATCATTGAATCGATAAGACAAATTTACCAAACGAATGAAGGGGTGGTTTTGCCAGTTCCTTGGAATGAAGGGTTCAGCTTCCAACTAGAGAACATTTTCACCAGACTTAAGATAGTTCCAAAAGAAAAGACACGCGGAACGCTGGCGAAAGAAATCACCAACATGACAAGTATTTTTACATCACACGAAGATTGCCAACATCCGCGAGTTGTCCTGATTGAGGGCGAACCCGGCATGGGAAAGACGACCTACTGTAAAAAGCTGGTATATGATTGGGCAACTAAACAAGACCACAAATGGGATGCGTCTTTCCCGAGAGTAGAGGTGCTCCTGCTCCTCAGATGTCGTGACATTGATTCTAGCATCTGGGAGGCTATCGACGATCACATTCTGCCGGAAGAAGTCGACCCAGAGTTGAAAGAAACGTTTTTCCGGTTCGTGCGAGAAAACCCTTCTAAAGTCCTGTTAGTGCTCGATGGGTTGGATGAGGCAGACCCTCAAAAATTGGCTGTGTACTTTAGTCTTATTCAAAGAAAGCTGCTCCCTGGTTGTCACATTGTTCTTACTTCTCGTCACGAAGCAGGAATTAAAGTAAGACCTTACTCGGACACACTGTTGGAGATTGTTGGATTTACGAGAAGTGATGCGGAGTGTTTTATAAGGAAGTATTTTCGACACGCAGTGCAAATGGGAGAGAAGCTGATAAATGTACTGTGGCATCCGTTTGATGCTGATGAGCACACTGAAGGGAATTTAAATGAACTAACTAAAAACCCTTTGAATACACTTCTGCTCTGTCTGCTTTTCGAAGATTTTGGCGGCGTTCTACCAAACAACAGAACACAGCTGTACGTAGAGATCGTTGTCTTCGTTTTGAGGCGATACGAAATGAAGAACCATTTACCAAGTAGTGCTAAAGACCTTCTTGTAGTTTACAAGAAGGAACTGATGACCCTAGGGAAAATGGCACAAGAATGTCTTTGTAAAGGAGAGCTGCATTTCGAAGACGTCGAAGGGAATTTCAAGGAAAGTCTGTTCATTAAATTTGGCTTTCTCTCCATCCAGGCTGGCGGTAGCAAGAGGACTCCTTGTTTCTCTTACAGTTTTTTTCACAAGAGTTTTCAAGAATTCTTTTCTGGTCTACATCTTGCGTTTTCTATCCTGGATGGAGAAATTGATAAGAAGTCAGTTCTGACTGACGAAAGATATTTTCGTGAACTAAATCAAGTTTTCATGTTCATGAGTGGAATCATATCCTCACAATCCGAGGAAACGGTAGTGTCGATTGTAAATAGTGTTGCCTCACTTGTAAATGTGAGAGGCCGCGGATCTCCGCATGACGCGAACTTGTACCTGAAGTTGGCTTTAGATGTCATAGGGGAATGTAAAACTTCCTCCGAAAACCTGTATACTAAATTAGCTTATACCTTTGGCAAAAGTCTTGATTTGACGGAAATTCTAATAGACTTCACATCAGGTACGAACATTGCTGCCTTTTCCCAGGCCCTCACAGTAAACACCTCCCTTACTACTTTGGATTTGACTTGGAACTCCATTGGTGATGAGGGTGCTTCTTCGCTTTCCCAGGCCCTCGCAGTAAACACCTCCCTTACTACTTTGAATTTGTTGTGCAACTCCATTGGTGCTGAGGGTGTTACTTCACTTTCCCAGGCCCTCGCAGTAAACACCTCCCTTACTACTTTGAATTTGTCTGACAACTCCATTGGTGCTGAGGGTGCTACTTCACTTTCCCAGGCCCTCGCAGTAAACACCTCCCTTACTACTTTGAATTTGTCTGACAACTCCATTGGTGCTGAGGGTGCTACTTCGCTTTCCCAGGCCCTCGCAGTAAACACCTCCCTTGCTACTTTGAATTTGTCTCTCCAGTTCATTGGTGCTGAGGGTGCTACTTCGCTTTCCCAGGCCCTCGCAGTAAACACCTCCCTTACTACTTTGAATTTGTCTGACAACTCCATTGGTGCTGAGGGTGTTACTTCACTTTCCCAGGCCCTCGCAGTAAACACCTCCCTTACTACTTTGAATTTGTCTGACAACTCCATTGGTGCTGAGGGTGCTACTTCACTTTCCCAGGCCCTCGCAGTAAACACCTCCCTTACTACTTTGAATTTGTCTGACAACTCCATTGGTGCTGAGGGTGCTACTTCGCTTTCCCAGGCCCTCGCAGTAAACACCTCCCTTACTACTTTGAATTTGTCTTACAACTCCATTGGTGATGACAGTGCTACTTTACTTTCCCAGGCCCTCGCAGTAAACACCTCCCTTACTACTTTGGATTTGTTTAACAACTCCGTTGGTGATGAGGGTGCTACTTCACTTTCCCAGGCTCTCGCAGTAAACACGTCCCTTACTGCTTTGTATTTGTCTGACAACTTATTTGGTGTTCCTCGCTATAGTTTAGACTCTCGCATCATACTTCGGTGATGAGCGTGATCTTCTTTCTAAAGGTTTCAGTCTTTACATCGACGCCAACAGGATCATGACCCACGATATTAGGGACCTTAAGCAAGCGCGACGACGACGGCTACGAGAAGGTTGTTGTCTAAATATTATGGAATTTAAGATCTACGACGGCGACGGTCGACGAAAACGTCACTTCGTAATATAACATGGCTCTATCATAAGTCTTTCGCGATTATTCAGTCTCGTTCACGTCCTACAATGTGGGCGAAGTATCCTAAAATGAATTGGTACGAGCGGTTTCAGAGTTAAACTAGAGAATTAAGGATTTTCTGTTGAATGCTTAAGTTGTCGTCAAAACCTCAAATTTGGTGATTTCACGTCGTCGTTATGCAGAGGACCGCTAAGATACTTGCTAAAATCCGTGCTGGACGTGCAGCACGATTATTTATGCTCTTTTAACCAATAATATTACTGTTTTGTGGCGATGTCGTAGTCGTAACCGTCGCCGTTTCTTAAATTCCCTATTATTTTTCGTTACTGTGATGATTTTGCGATTACTCCAAGTCGTTCGGCTTGGAAAGTGTGAATACATAATCCAAGAATAAATTTGATGAGAACGGTGTGGATGTTCAGAGAGAAAATTGAAAATTCATAGTCATGTGCTCTCGTTCTCCACATGACCTCAAATTTGATCATTTCACGTCGTAGTCAAGACGAGAACGGCCAAAAAAAACTTATCAAAATGTAAAACGCACGTGCAGGGCGTGCAAAGCTATTTTTTTTGCCCACTAAATATGCAAATTTATGGAGTTCTCGTTGCCGTGGTCCACGCTCATATTGTCTGTTAGAGTTCACGGTGTTGTTGTTGTTGAATCCTCACCCCTTGTTTGTTGGTAAGCATGCACTGAAAGGTTAAAAGTCACTTTCTTGCTAGTGCGTTTCGAGAAATTAAGGTCTTACATACACAGAAAGACACCCAGTTTGTCCCTTGAGATATGTTTCAGTTTAAGTGTGTACCCTGATAAAAAATTACAGTCGAGTCCTTTTTTCTTCGGATTTTGAAAGTGTGTTTGTTTGGATTTTGCGGTCAGCAAAACTGACCGATTCGACATTACAGGGTTGGATCTAGGAGTAAGTGACGTCATTTACTCACTAGTTAAACGTTTGAGCGCGTAAATGTAGTTTATTATATATGCAAAACACGAGTTTAAAAGTCTGAAAGCACGAAACTCCCCTGCTGCATATCAAGTCAGCCGCGTACACACGCAATGTGCCTTGAGTCTTTGACGTCATTTTCTCCTCGATCCAGCTCTCTCAAGATTTTAAAATTAGTAATGGCAGACCATTTAATAGGAAAATGTCATTTAATTTTGAAATCAAAGCTTAAGACTTGGGTCACTTAGTGTTAACTGAACGTAGTTTTGAAATCCAAAGAAAAGGAGAATTGATTTTTTGGTCTTAAGACGGCGTTTAAGGCATTTTACGTAAAGTAGAAAGGAAGATGTGCTACTCAAGATGTCCGCAAAGATGATAGACAGCAGGCGCGCAACCCGATGACTTTTTGTGACTTCCGTCAGTTGCCTTTTTTAATCTACTTCAATTTCACAAAGAACTCAAGCCGGTCAAATGCTAAAAGTGCCAGTTTCGTTGCACCACATTTTTGTCTCTTTTTTAAAATAGACCAAATTGGCTAACTCATTGTTTAGCCCAATTGAGATCCTTTCAGAATAAAACGTTTTTTTCCAAGTATTTTCATATTATTTAAATGTGAATGCTACATTACCATGTAAATGCATTATAAACCCCGAGAGATTAGAATGGAAACTTTTCCCCTAGTGTAAACGTAGTCTAAGACTGTCTGTACATGAATGCTGTTTAAAAGTTACTGTAATGATATCAAAGAATGCTGCGGCTTTTCACAATCAGGTTCAGTAATCTGACAAGATTCTTGTAAAATAAATTTATTTACTTGTTAATAACAAATGAATTTTAGTGGCAACTATTTAAGACAAATGCAAGTTTTAATAGGCCATTTTCCAAATATCAAATATTCAGCTTGATAGTGAGGCAGTGAGGACAAAAAAAAAAAAACACTATGGAATGAATGTGAAAAATATTTACATATCATTCACTTTCCTTTGTCTTTGTCCTCTAAGCCTCTCTTTCAAGCTTAATAAAGGCCTATTCAGTGCTTTAAAAGATGCATCAATATGTACATCAATGTTAGGTCCATGAAGGTGGAAAGATTGCTGTAGCGTTTCACATTCAAGTTCAACAAATCTGACAACATCCTTATAAAGTAATTTATCAAGGTGTTCGCTAAAATGGTGTTTTTATTGTGCATAAGCAATACCTAATATATATTCCTGCGTTTTCAAGGCTAAACGAACATTGGTATCCTTTTTATGCAATTTTTTCAAAGGACTTATCAAGGAAGTTTCTCGATTACTTTGCTTTGTGTAAATATAGTGCTTTGTTTACGAATTAAATCAATTTAACAAGAGAGTTTCATCGGTTTATTCTACTTATCACGAGCAGCGACTTTAAGAGAGTCCTGATATGCTCTTACCTGAGGGTTACCATAAAAACATCTTTCAACCCGAGTTCAAGGGTCATACCGTCATTCTCCGTAAGGAAACAAAACCTTCATCCCCACCGTCATGTTGTTAGGGCTCGGAGGATTTCTTAAAACGTTTTCTTGTGTTCTCTTATTTACTTTGTTAAGATAGAAACGTTCATTCTCCTAACTAGTACCAAAGCTTTCTTTGTAGAGTAGTCATGAGAATTTGGTGTTAAATCACATCTCTTATAAGCTAATAATTCTCTTCTTTCTCAATAACCTCTTTGACAGACATTTTATTACGATTATAAGAAGAATTTACATGCTCATTACTCCTGGGAGTCAAAGACTGAACCCTTACCCCACTATCTACCCCTGGGCAACCGAGTACATGTCTCTTATCGTAGACACCCTTACCCCACTATCTACCCCTAAGTCTCCAAGTATCTTTATCGTAACTGAAATGAATGCATATTTGAAGTGCGGGTTAAAGACGAAAGAGAGAAGTGATCCTCACACTTATCTGGACAATTTAAGCAATTGTCTCTTATAGTAGACACCCTTACCCCACTATCTACCCCTTAGTCTCCAAGTATCTTTATCGTATCTGAAATGAATGCATATTTGAAGTGCGGGTTAAAGACGAAAGAAAAAAGTGATCCTCACACTTATCTGGACAATTTAAGCAATTGCCGCGTTATAGACAGCTGAAATATTCATGTGGCGTTCAAATGAATGGCTTCAGTCATCAGTTGGCAGAGCACTGTACCGGCATCGTAGAGGGGCATGGGTTCGGATCCCGTTGGAGCCACCTGAATTTGACAGGGTTTTTGTTCGGCTACGCTCAGTGATTGGTAGACGAAAACGTCTTGCCAGCTTGCTTAACAATCAGAATCTCACACGCGTTTTGCCGCGTCTCCTTAGCGCCGGCCTCGCATACCTGCATCGCGTTCTGATTGGTTTAATTGCTTGTCTGTGTCCTGGGTGCTTAACCACCTTAATAGCTTCAATTTGCGTTGCACGGCACTTTGAGAAAACGTTCCATGTTTGACATATTTGTTCTGCATCGTTTTAGGGAAACACACGGTCTTCCTTGTTAGTCTATCAAATGAACCCTTGTTTTCTCTCACCTGTTTAAAATCCCGCTCCTCGTTGACTGAGTGTGAGCAGTTACCTTCATTGGAGGAGAACGCAAACGACTTGATACAAAGACTGTGAGACTGAAAGAAACAATAAGAGATTTCAATAGCTGGGTCGGCAGGTTTTTTTTTCTTTCTGTAATCATCACGTTGATTCGTTTTATTTGTACCACTAATATTTTAACTCGACTGAACACTATAAAATTGACACTTTATCGCAGCGCCTAACACATTTCATCATTTCTCCGAAAAAAACGTCGCCTTTAGGGAACTGACACAAGTTACACAATGTGAACTTAAAACGGCAACCATTTGAGCCACTGACGAGTTGTTGAAAGACACGGGTTTGTCAGTGAGTCAACGTCACCCGATCGGCCTTTCTTTTTCTAAGAATTTCTTTATTGAAAAACAGTTGATATAGAGAAGACTCACATCCACAGACGAGGCCCAGTGGCATTTCATGTCCCTGAAAGTCACCAATTTTAACCGTCAATTCGAAGACAGTTCGAGTCGGATCATCGTCTTAGAAATTTTCTCATGAATTGTACGGACCATCATGAATCATACCTGAAAGACTGAGAGATCAGTATGTAAATTCACCTCTCAATTTCAATGCACTGTCAGCTAAAAAAGTACTGAGAATAAAGATTATTGTCAGCTCAAGGGTACCACCCTGATAAACCACGAAATTCTCATGACCTCCCAACGAAGAGATCTATAAAAGTAGCGAGGAGAATAAACTTTTATATCATTGGAGTCAAACGGGTTTTCCATTTTACTTAGTTTCTTTGCTGTCCCCTGCCAAACAACGAGCAGGTGAGAATACAAACTCAACGCCTGTCGCACCAGTTTCATTTCTGCATGCCGGATAACCGACACATATTTGTCATGTAAAAAAGATCTATTTTTTACGCAGTGATTACAACCCATTGAGCCCTGAGAGTGACATTTAATAGATTTTACTCTGTCTAACGCCAGACAATTTTACTAGTCAATGGGGTTCGGTTCAGGAGTCAAATGGTTAAAATTGCGCAAATTTGTATTGAGATGACGTCACTTGTTGCTGTCTCCGTTTCTTTGGTAGGAAGCTCCAGTATCTGAGAGCTTTTAAAAGAAACCACGAAGACTAGACGGGAACGAAAACATCTGACTCACTTCAAAATGCAACTTGACGCTATCTTAAAAACTCAGCGATTATTCCATTTTGTCCACGTTTTACAATATGGGTGAAGTATTATCGTATAACTGGGTTGGTACGAGCGGTTTTGAAGTAAAGATTAAAAAATGACCGATTCAATGTTATATGCTCTCGTAGTCGTCATAACCTTAAATGTGGTTCTTTCAACTCGTTGTTTTTCAGAAGACCGTAAAGAAATTTTCAAAATACGTGCCACACGTGCAGCACGATTATTTCTTTTTCTTTTTAAGGGGGGTGGCTCTTAACTACCAAACTGTTGCTATGGACCCCTTCAAATAATCATTTTTCGAGTCCCTTTAAATCCAGTGACTTTTTTTCGCCAAGTGTGTTCTATCACTTCCATTTTTTGTCCAAATAGAAATTTCATGATCAGTTTACGAAAAATGATGGGACCGCCTCTTCCTTTTGTTTCCTGAGAGTTTTTGCATGTTTTTCACTGAAACGCACCGCAGAGGACTGGGACTAATTGTGCATGTGCCTTCTAATTGAAGTGATGTAAGATTTGCCCATTGAAAAAGATACTTCATAGAACCGTCTATGCAACCTTTTTGTAGGGCTCTTTGACTAAAAAGCTTCCTTAGCAAACATTGTCTTTCCGTAATTAAGTGCCACCCCCCTTAACAACCATAGCTTTCTGGCGTAGCTTTCTGGCGTTGTCGTTGCCGCATTTGTCATCGTTTCTTTGGGGAGTTTAAGAAACGGCGACAGCTACGGCAACCACAACACCACAAAACAATAGCAGGGAGTTTTAACAAAGGACAACGGCAAAGGCAACTACAACTTCACTTCAAAATATAACTTAGCCCTACGGGAAGTATTTCGCGATTATTCTATCTTGTTCACCTTGAACAAAAGGGGCGAATTATCGTGTAACTGGATTTATAGGAAAGGTTCTAAAATGAAGATAAAAAGTGAACGATTTTCTGTTGTATGCTCACGTTGTCGTCAAAACCTGAAATTGGGTGATTTCACGTTGTTGTTTTGTGAATTACGGCATTGAAATGCGTGCTGCACGAGAGTATTTTTCAATCCTTAACCAATGATATTCTTGCTTTGTGGCGTTGGCGTTGCCGTTGCTGTTGCCGTAGCCCAAGTTGTTGCTAAAACTCCCTAATATCATTGGATAACTGAAGAGGAAAAACACAATCTTGCTGAACGTGCGACACGCATTGTAACACACACATATATACGGTACTGTGCCTAAATAACAAAGACCTGAAATCACCTAGTTGTTTTGTCTTACATCTTAGGTCCCTACTTTAAGATCCACGACAGCAACCGGCGGCGAAAAACACGTCACCTCAAAATATAATTTGCTCCATCGTCGCTCCATCAAGTCTCAGGCTTTTGCCATTATTCTTCCATCTTGTTCACGTGGCATAATGTGAGCGAAGTATCCTTAAACTAAATTGGCTAGGAGCGATTTCGGAGTAAAAATGGAGAACGAAAGGTTCACATTTGTATGATTACGTTGTCGTAAAAACCTCAAATTTGAAGATTTTCGAAGTTTTACGAGTTTCACAACCAGTCCACCTATATGAACTTTGCTCAGAGTAATGCAAAAACATGAGCAGAGATGCGTGCCGCACGTTCAGCATGATATTTTTCCTTTTTTAAATAATATAACATCACTTTGTGGCCTTGGCGTAGCCGCAGCCGTCGTCGTTTCTTAAACTTCCTCAGTCACTAAGGAGCATTAGCAACAGAGAGTTTAAGAAACGACGACGGCTACGACTGCGACAATGCCACAAAACAATAATATCATTGGTTAAAAGAGCATAAATAATCGTGCTACATGTGCAGCACGAATTTTAGCAAGTATGTTTGCCGCCCTCCTGCATAACCACGACCAACAACGTAAGCATGTAACATGCATGCGTCGCGTTTGATTGGTTTAATTGCTTGTCTGTGTTCTGGGTACTTAACCACATTAATAGCTTCAATTTCCGTTGCACGGCACTTTGAAAAACGTTCCATGTTTTTTGACGCGCTTGTTTTACATCGTTTTAGGGAAAAGACACGGTCTTTTATGATATTCTATCAAGTGAACCTTGTTTTCTCTCACCTGTTTTAAATGCTCCTCGTTGATCGAGTCTGAGCACTGCCCACTGAACTATCTTCCTCCTCGGAGAACGCACACGACTTGATACCAAGACTGAGACTGAAGGAAACAAAAAAAGGGATTTCATCAGCTCGGTCGGCAAGTTTTTTTCTTTATTATCTCCGTGCTTCGCTCACTTGTTCGTTTAGGCGATCCTTCACAACTCGTGAATAAAAATCATACGCGCTCACCAACCATGAAGTAATCTATACTTATGTAATCATCACTTTGATTAGTTTTATTTGTATCGCTAATATTTAAGTCTAACACCAGAAAATTGTTACACCAGCGCATAACACATTTTACCATTTCTCCGAGGAACCTCGCCTTTAGGGAGCCACACAAGTTACACAAAGTGAACTTAAACGGTAACTATTTGAGTCACGGACGAGTTGTTGAAAGACACGGGTTTGTCTGTGAGTCGGTAGTAGCCAAAACGCGGGGCCGGGGCCGGGGTGCCTTTTTTCCATCTTTTTTTCGTTTCAATTTTTGTCGTTATGCTCCTGTACTGTTGTTTTCGAATGACCGGCATCTGTCCTTCATTTATGGTGGAAATTAGTCAAAAACATTAAGGAACTTATGGAAGCTGCGGAAGTTCGAGATAAGACTGTTTTTTAATTTTTTTTTTTTTTGTGTGCGTGTGTTTTAAAATCGAAGTTGGTTTTTGCGAGCATCTGACTTAGTCTTTCCGAAAATCGGAGTTTGTTTTTCGAAATTAAGAAATTCCGAAAATGCTGAAATTGGAGTCTATGAAATATACGCCAACTGCCAGAATCGCAGTTCCACGATGATCGTCACGCAGTCACGCAACGTTTTAATTTGCTCGTTTACTCGTGTTGAGGTCATGTTGTTGTCTGTCGTTACTAGAAACGGTTTGGAGTAAAGCCAGAACCCCATGGGAACTTGCTAGTCATTTCTATTCGGACGTCACGGGATCGAATCCAATATCACCATAAAAAAAAGAACTGAAAACAATTTTGCGAAAACAAGCAAATGAGAAAGTTGTGTAACGACTATCGTGCAACTGTGGCTATGTTCTGTTTCGTTTGAATTGTATTGCGGAGGTTTTTACGAAGTAAACATTAAAATGTGGTTTTAAAATGTGGAGGTCAGCGAGTCTTCAGTGTCTCAAGGAGTTAGCGTATATTCCCAACAAAAACTCCAATTTCAGTCTGAAATTCTCTTAATTTCGAAAAACAAACAAAGATGTCTCTTTACGTAGCTTCCGTATGTTCCATATTTTTTTGACTAATTTCCACCATAAATGAAGGAACGATGCCGAACATTCGAATATAACATTACAGGAGAATAACGTCAAAAATTGAAACAAAATGTGGGAAAAAAAAAAAGACACCCCGACCCCGGTGTTCTGTGTATGAAGGGTGGGTGGGTACTACAAAAAATACTTAACACCATCTTTTAGCTACCAATGTGTACCCCCACCCAACCCCCCAATTCCGAACACGATTCTATAACTATAACTATAAATTACACCATTAAAAAGCTGCTTTCTGTAATACCGTGCGTATAGAGCAACGCTGATTGCGCGAGTGAAACGACCCGGGGCATTCTGCGCACCTTGCCTCACAAGGAAGGCCATTCTACAGCGTGGCGCCACTATAAAACTATTTTTGAAATAATTTGTATGCTAAATAGTCCCGAGCTAACCCATGTTGACATTTGAATACCATGGTGGCCTTTTTTATGCTTAGCTGGCGATCAAGATTTTTCCACCCCATACTTTCCAACTTGCAAGTTTGGCCAGCATCAGCGTCAGAGAGGGTTAAAAAGGCGGGCTGCTCTATTCTGCAATTTTTTCACCTTCGTCTTGTAAAGTTACCCCACAGGTTCCCCATTAAAGATGTTACAGTAAGGTTGTCTGAGGAACCAAGTGCCTAACACGTTTCATGGTACCGATTCCAGAAGCGATCTTTTTGGTTAGTTTTTCGATGTGGCAATATTCCAGCTGAGTTCGTCGTCAATTGTTACACCAAATGATTGTCTTGATCAGTGTCTTGATCAGTTTTTTTTTTTTTTAACTCTGCCCTGCTTGATCTGTAGTTTCATTGGGTATCAGATACATGCACCTGACCAAAATGCAACTACGCCGGTATGTTGGAAGTGCTGTACTTTTGCGATTTTACTGTGCCTTAGTGCACACCCAAACTCAGTTGTTTTTGCTTTCAGTTTTGGGCACCGCAGTCAGTCATCCTGGTTGAAAACATTGAAAGGAGAGCTAAACGTTTAAGTTACGGAAATGTTATTTATCCTGTGGGGATCGCTTAGTCAAACTTAAGTTATTGCAACCTACTGGATAGAGTATCTTGACTTAATTTCTTTTATAAACGCCTTTACGGGCATATAGAACTACCTCTCGAGTTCAAATATTATTTTTCTTTTTCTTGCGGGTCAAATGCGCCGCGCGTGCTCAGCATTGCATTTTAAGACAAATCTTTCCTGTTCATCTGTTTTCCGTGACAATTTCTTTAATTGAGTCATCTTACCGAGGGACTTTAAGTAATAAGAGTCTCTTGATTCGTTTCAGTCGCTAAGACTTTTAACGTTTTTGATTGCTATAATTTGTTCCTTTAAAGTATGTCTTAAATGTCGTGGTGGAAATATTGTTGAAAAATTTTGCCTGTACCTTCTAAGTGGTAGTCGTTAGTAGAATTCAATTACAGTCTTTAGTTTATAATTTACGTAGATTTTAGATCATAATTTGTAATTAGATTTGAATTGCCATTTGGGTAAGGAGAGCTTTCTTGATATTTTAGGGGGTTAGATTGGGTTGGGTGTTAAAACCTAGTAGGGAACAGTCCTATTGTTTGGCCCCTGTACAGTGTACAAAGCCTGAAATAATGATAACTTGGCGTATCCCTGACGCCGACCCAGGAATTTGCGCACAACTACGTTAGACAGATTTGCCTGAGGGTCACGTAATGTAAACTATTTCCGAATACGTAAGCGGCGCCAATGACCCTATCCTAGTATCCACGCCTAGTCAGACAGGCATAAAGACACGAACAAGGAAAGGTTACGTTTTTACAAACGTTGGCCGTGTAGCACTTATATTTCAACAGACTTAACTGAATAAAGGGTAATGTGAAGTGCTAGATTTCTGTCCCATATGAACCGTGTAAGCGTTAGCCCTACTGATGGAAATGGGGCCACACAAGGACAAAGAAAAACTAACGCTCACATGGTTCATATGGGATAGAAATCTAGCTCTTCACATTACCCTCTATTCAGTTAAGCCTATAAAGACATGAACATTAACTGAGTTGACAACATCTAGCCATAACAAAAAAACCCCGATAGGCATAACGTAGGTTTTGTGGCCAGCCAAAGACGCAAATGCCAGTTAATGTCAACCAAATGCAAAATTTTAGTTGCAGCCAAACACCGAAGTGGCACCTGAGCCTATAGCAGTTTGGAGTATTCCCCGGCCAGAAAGGCACGGTGAACAAACGATTCGAACTGAACGCCAAGTTCAGTGATGTGGTCCCCCAAAGCCAAACAGACAGACAAACGATTGGCATCCTAACCCAGTCCAGTATTCGTGCCCGGCCCGAGAGGCCCAAACATAAGCAATTTTAACGGAACCCGATGTTCAGGTACAGCCAAACACACTTTAGTGGCAACCTGAACCCAGTCCCAGCCCGAGAGACCTAAATGCAAACAAATTATTGCAACCGAATCCGCAACCTAGTTCCCAGGGTTCTCTATTGCCCGTCCCCACAAAGGAGAGAGAACCTGGGACAAGGTTGCCAAATCCGAAGCTGGCTATTATGATCAAAAAATCATTTCCTTTTTTCTTCAGATTTTGAAAGTGTGTTTGACTCAACACCTGATTGGCAAAACTCTGAACATTGATTTTTATCCAAAGGCTGTTTCGTTTGAGTATAAGAATTGCCCGAAACGGAAAATACCATAATACTTGTTTGTCCACCCAAATTTTTAATAAGCATTGTTTCCCGTATGGGTTTCTCTTGGGACTTGCAAATGGTCCCAAGAGAAAAGAAAAACAATGCTTATTCAAAATTTGGGTGGACAAAGAAAGAGTATCATAGTATTTTCCGTTTCGGGCAATTGGATTTCACGCTCCGCCATTACTTGCCGATTGGACGTCAGAGGGTTGGATCTAGGAAGTGTGACGAGTGATGTCATTTTCTCACTAGCTTAAAATTTCAGCGTGGAAATGCAGCTTATTATAGATATAAAACACGAGTTTCAAATCTGAAAGCCCGAACTCCCGTGCTGAATATTAACTCAGCTGCGTTCACATGCACTGCATTCTAAAGCCCGGTTTCCACTTGAGCAAAGAAGAACAATCATAGGCGTAATGCGACGTTCACAAAGTGGAACAAGCGGATGAAAGTTGGCATTCGCAATCGTAGAAACGTTGGAGTAGATCTAGTAGAGATTCAAGATGGCGTGCGAATCGTTGTGTTTGTGCTTCGGCCTAACACACTCCGGTCCCACTTGTGAAATAAGTACAAGAGCGAGATAAGAACAAGCACTTGGGCCACTTCAGTTAATCAAATGAAAACGAAAAATTGCACTTTAACTGGCGCCCGAAGCTAATTCTGAACAGCATTCGTGCCCGCCCTGAAAAATCTAATTGCAATCTACATTTCAGTTTTTCTGAACGGGAGCGACTACTACGTGGCTCTTTCTCCTATTCGGTGTATTTCACTGTACTGAACTTGAATCCTCCTGGTGTTCAATTTATTTTTGTTTGGGACAACTACAAGCTGGCAATGCGTGTGTTTGGTAACAACTCAATCTCGTGTTTGTTGAATTTTCTTGCCTATTGTTTACATTTGGGCCTCCCGGGCCGGCAAAAATACTGAACTACGTTGTAGGTTCGGGTGCCAATTCAGTATGTTTGGCTGAACTTCGTGTTTAATAGGTGGAATTGTTTTACTTTGGGTTTCCACCGAACCCTGAGATGCCACCAGCGCCAAACATATAACATAAGAAATACGAGAGGCAAGTATTGATGATGTCCCAAATCAAAATAAGGTAACAAACAAGGAATTGGTAAATGCGAAATAACCTGACGAACACGGGAACTCAAAAAAATTAACATTTGATCAGAGAAGCATAACGTGCCAAGTAATGAAACTGACTCCAGTTTGAAAAACAGAAAACATATCTACCTCTAAATTCGCCGCTTGAGGCGGAGCTTGTTGGATTTGTTGAACCGGAGGAGTCGGTGGTCCTGGCGCTTGGGGAGCTTTAACCATAGAAGGACAGGAAAAAAGAAGAAACACCTCGAACCAGCGGCCGTGGATTTTATGGCAAAAGAGATCAACAAGATGGAGCGCTTTACTTTTTATAGTCGCGAATATATAAACCGAGTGAATTCCACGCTTTGTTGTCACATTCCAGCGCTTAGTACACTCCCGTGGAGCATTTTGGCCAGTTTGAAAAGATATGTCAAAAACGAGTGCGAGTGCTTCATCAGGGGTTACAAACGTGGAGAAGCTAATGAAAGTACGGTGTGGTAGGCGAAGTACTTTTATTGTTTCGAGGTGTTTGAAACCTTTGTTGGAACACGGAGCACGAGTTTTTGACATGACTTCTCCACTCTTTTTTTTTCATTTTTATTTCGTATGAGTGTTATGTGAGGATCTTTTGTTTTGTTAGACAAGTAAAAAGTAATTTGAAAAGGAAATGAATCTAAAAGGTAGAACTTCCGAAAAAATTTGACATAATAAGGCGTAATGGAGAGCAAGGCAGAATCACGTCGCTTTCGCCTGCCAAAATCGTCTTCCAAAAAAAGTGATTGGGTTAAGGTAATCCTTAGTATCGCATTGCACGTCCTCACTGCGCACGATTCTCGCGTCATTACCGGGCGCACATGAGCACGTGCGCGTACAAAACGTAAGAGATTTCCCTCAAACTAAGCCCGATAGCGAAATAAATGCTCCTTTTCTCTCAAACGAGCACGGTGACCCCCGATTTTCTTTTCAGGTTTTTGCTAAGAACAATCTAATAAAGAACATATTTGAAGAAGAAATAAAGTGGGATAGTAGAACATGAATCTTTTTTGGAAAACCGTTCCGTACTGGGTGTATTTTGGCCAAGGCGAAGACTTCAAGCTAACCACGGAACTGTCCCAAAGAGTGCACTACTCTAACAACCAGGCAATAAAAAACGGCGTAAATGAAGCAATACTGCTTATATGAATAAAAGAATCTATATTTTCAAAATACAATTTCGTATCTTTCAAGTAACGAAGACTTAAGGTGATTCGAATTTTTAACGCGCAACCAGTACAAATACCCCATTTTAAGAGCTTGCTGGCGCGTAAGCAAGCACGGTGACCCCATTTTTTAATTGCATTTTTTTAATGTTGATATCATGAATGTTAATTATGCCAAGTTTCCAAAAAAGTTTGATAGTAGAACAATTTCAAGGCGGATTACCTTAACGAGGCCCTTCCAGTTTCAACTAAATATGAAAAGAATTGGGCTGTGCAAGTGCCGGTTTTAGATTGCGATGGACTTTTCAAAAACTATTAAGCCTTGAAAGCAGACATTGCTGAAATGGATGCTCTTTCGCTGAATTATTGGGTGTCCAAATTCGTTTTAATCCTCGGGACGCTAATAATAAGAGGTACGGCGAAAGTTTTATGTCGACTATTATTCGGGAAATGTAAAATGTATTGTGTGCGAGTATTTTATTTATATGTGTGTTTTTTTTCGAAGGTTTATTAGCATAAAGGTTCATTTAAATTCAAGTGTCTTGATCATTTTTTGAAATAACTCGTGTGTTTCTTGATCTGTAGTTTCATTGGCTATCAAGATACATGCACTTGACCAAAATGGGGCACTCCGATTGGCTAATAGCCTCATGAATTATTAATAATTTTGAGAAGCTATATTAATATACTGAATGTCTGGGGACAATGGAAAATCAATCAGTTCTGGGTCAGTTCCTTTCGTGCCCTCATCCATTTCGTGGCAGTTGATCGGTACTCCCTCGGAGTTGTCAGAATCTTTCTGATTTTGGTAGAAATGGGTTTCATTGCCAGAATCTTTCTTGCAGATGTGCGTTCACGATCCAGAGTACAAATAGGTGTTACCACATTTCCAGCAATTTAAGCGATTTCTATTCTGTCGATTCATTTTACGTGGTGAGCGGCATCTCTTTGGCATTTTGGAAAGAGAAATTGACTCCGAAAGTATCTAAAAATATATTTGTCGTTACATGTAACACGTTCTGAGACTTGGCAAACCGCTGACTGTCGTTACCGTAGATTTGAAAATTTGTCACCAATTATATTGATTGTCGGTCATGAATACAATAATTTGCCTGCGTGGCAGGCGTTAAAAGTGGAGGGAGGGAGGGAAACGAAAGGGGGGACTAGGAAGAGGGGAAAGAACTCCTGCAGTAAACACCCCTTGCTTTTACACGTCTTAAAACCGGTCTGGTGTCTTTTTTTTTTTTTTTCCTGTTGTTGTTGGTAGTGACCAATGCGTATATCCCACGGATATTGAATTAAACTCCGATCGGGTGAATTTACTTTTATTCCCTTCCGTATCTCCAAACTTCCCTGTCGCGATTAGAACACGTATACTTTTCCCACCCTTCACAATTACCTGCGAGCACGTTAGATCACTTGGCCACCGTGACGCACTTCCGTTATTTAGATAAAAGCAAACACTTAGTGTGGAATCTTTCCGCCCGCCATGATTGACACAGTATTAAACTATTCGATAAAGTGGGCAGATGCTTTTTCTTTGAGAAAGGCAAGCTTTAAAGGTACGAAGAGATTTTTTGCGTTATTTCTAGATCTTGCTTCGTACTTGTGTGTTTCATGGCCACTGTGAACATTATTTGGCATAGAACCGAATACTTCATTAGAAGTATTTTGCATAGAACGAATACTCCAATGTTTCTTGGGAACCAATTTTTTCAGCCGTTTTGACGTAGAAAGAGAATAAGAAAATAGCTTTCAAAGGCCAAACAAAATAAAAAATTAAATGAAGTTTTAAAAAAAAGCGAATTAGCTATCGTCGTCACGGGGACTTCGCAGCGGTTCCCCATCCAAGCTTAACTTCAGTTGACACTAGCTTCTAGCATCAACTATTGTGATCTTTGTGTTACATGCGCAGATGTATCCACAGGCACCCCAAGCTAAGTGTGAGTGTGGCCGACAAAAATTGGACATAGGTGAAAAAGCCAGTCTTCAGTCTACTTTTCGTCTATAACCTGCACTTGAAATCTATACAATTATTTCAGTTAAGGTAATCAAAGGTCCATCAAGGAATCAATTAAAAGAAACAAATGATCGTTATAAACACTCTGCGCTTCGATGAGGGCGTCGTCCTTATCCTACACACCGTCCCTTTAAAACTGTACTTGTATGTTGCCTCTACACTCATCTCCCACAGGGCAAATGACCGCAACATTAACAACAGGACGACTTTAGATACCAGTTGACGTCATCTACAGTCGTCCTCTTAACTTTGGCATTTTGTATTCGACCGTCTGACCCAGCTGGGCCTGAGATTCAAATGCATGAAGTTCTACTATGCACCACTTGCCTCGAACAACATTATCATCCCAATAACTACTGTAACCCTGTCGTTGACTTTCAAATTTTGTCGTTCAACTTGCCACTGCCTCCTTGGTACTACAACCTCGTTCCCAGGGTCTCTCTTCTCTGCCTCCATTGTCGTTGAGAGAAGACCCTGGTTCACGCTGGTCACGTGGCACTCGTCGACAAACATTTTTCCACTAGGGTAGTGTTTTCGTTATATTTTGATCCCGCAACCGCACCTGGGCGCAA
>NC_090871.1:54513512-54531012 GCF_036669935.1 Montipora foliosa | reverse complement strand
TTGTTCGTGCCCACTAAATATGCAAATTTGTGACGTTCTCGTTGCCGTCGCCGTTGTCGTTGCTTAAGCTCCCTAATTTGAGGCTTTGACGACAACGTAAGCATGCCACAGAGAATCTTTGACGGCATTTTCGTCGACTGTCGCCGTCGTAGATCTTAAGGTCCCTAGTGACAACGGCGACGGCAACGAGAACGTTTCAAATTTGCATATTTAGTGAGCAAAAGCAATAGCTTCGCACACTCTGCACGTGCATTCTTTTCACTCTTGTCCATTTCTTTGCCGTCGCCGGCAAATCGTCAACATGAAATGACCAAATTTGAGGTTTTAGGGAGAACCTCAGCGTTTCAGGATAAATTTTCATTTTCTCTCCTAAATTGAGCGCCGTTCATACTTGGTTCTTTCTTGAGAGTTTGCCACACCTTTGTCGCGTTAAAATGCTTAGAATAATCGCGAGGGGATTACAAGAACGCGAATTCACATTTAACGACGACTTTCTATGATCAGCGAGGTCGACAACACATTTAATTAGCAGAAAATATGGCTATTCACGTAAAATGGAGTGAGGTTTGTGACTTTAGCTTCGCGTGACTCAAGGGCAACTCGGAATTGGACTCTGTGAATCTCGTGTATTTAGTTAGCAAAACCAAAAACAAAACTTATTTAAACCTTGTTTGTAGAAAAAGATGCTATAGAAAATGAAAATCCTTTCCTGTCAAATTTTACGTGTTTCGATGAATGCGAAAAATGGCGGGAAAATCATGGTCACGTGGTCACTTTTGCCCTTCGCGTTTACCGTAACTCTCCATTGAAGCAAGAGAAAATAAACAAACAAACGAAGAAAAACTGGTTTATAAAGTTACATCGCAGTTAAAAATTGCATAATTATCTCTTACAGAACAATAGTAACCATAATTTCGTCAAATTTAAAATTAAATTAATTCTGAAAAATTCCTAGGTTATACCTAAATGTTTCAAAATATGAAATATGAAATAATTTTAATTTTAAGACGATTTTAAGCCAGGGTTAAGCTTTTGATAATAAAGGACTCTGCGAATCTCTTAGTTCTAGCAAATGGAAGTGCGAATTTCTTTCGTTATCTTAAAGTGCCACTACGACCAAAAAATAATTTTTCTTTTTCTTTGGATTTCAAAACTGTGTTAACTAAACACTAATAATGCCCCGTTCACACCAAACCTTAATCGTGTTTTAAAGATGTTTAGCTAAACACGGTTTCAATTTGTTTTCTTTTTAAATCATGTAAACTGATTGTTGTCGACAACACATTTAGCACAGATCAAACCATATATGAAAACTCACCTGAGTCTCATGTAAAAGCCAGTCCTACATTTTTCCGTGACTAACTTTAATTTTGTTAAACCCAGGTTAATTAAACATGTCTTGTTGTTGTGAATGGGGTATAAGTGACCCAAGTTTTGAGTTCTGATTTTAAAAAGACACCTGTTTATTCAACTGGAATTTTGTTATTTGTTGGTCCGCCATCACTAACTTTAAAATATTGAGAGAGCTGTGGTTTAAGAATGCAATGCGTGTGTACGCGGCTGAATTAATATGCAGCACGGGAGTTTCGGGCTTTCAGATTTTTGAACTCGTGTTTTGCATATATAATAAGCAGCGTTTACACGTTGAAATTTTAAGCTAGTGAGTCAATGACGACACTTTCCCTAGATCCAACCCTCTGAGGTCCAATCGGTCAGTTTTGAACGTGAGTAATGGCGGACCGTGAAATCCGAACGTTACCTTCAAAATAAACAGCCTTTGTATAAAAATCAAAGCTCAAAATTTTGCCAGTCGGATGTTAAGCGCTTTCAAAATCTGAGTAAAAAAGAAAATAATTTTTTGATCATAGTAGCACTTTAAATGGTATGGTTAGCTGCATGTATTCGGCAGCAGATTATGAAGCTTGTTATTCTAGATCTTACATATAAACTCAAAAAGCTGTTTCGTGATTGCCTCCTGGTGATCACTAACGGAAACTGTTATTCCTGCACTACCAAGTGCCTCGGCTCAAGATTTATCAGCAAATATGTAATCTAGAGCTCGTTTCTGGACCCTTTCTAGGTCTGCTTGTAAATACTTTGGCACAGAGTAATGAAACACGGGACATGCGAAGTCCAGCAATGATCTAATGTAATAATAATGATAATAATAATGATAATAATAATAATAATAATAATAATAATAATAATAATAATAATAATAATTGTAATTGTAATTATAATAATAGTCTTTATTAAATACCAATAACGCATCAGCCGTGCCTTATTTACAATGGATATGAAATATGTGAAACAATATAAGATGAAGAATAACTCTAATCGGGTTTGCCGGGATGAGTTTCAACCCGCTATACTAACTACTTATAATAAACAATGCTAAAAAGACATCTGTTTACAAAAGTGGATTTAAAGCGGGAAGTGCGACCTCTAGGTAAGATGTAATCATGGCCCCTGCTGCGCAATTGCCAAGTACGCCTCGGTAGTACTAGAGATCATCAAGTGCAACGGTGTTAGATGTGATCTTATTCCATAATTTGCTGTCTCTGGTGGTTAAAATATCACAAATACTATATTTCTTCAAACAGTATCCAGACTTAAAATCCCTGGTAAACAGTTTGTGTATTCTCTTTAGATATTTGTCATAATAGCAGCAACCCCACACCTCAATAGCATATGTGAAGACTGAGATAATTAAACTTTGGAAGAGCAGATCTAATTGCTCCTTAGGGTAGCCATAAAATTTACAAACTCTTAAAATATACAAACGACTGCTGGCTTTACTAAGCACATGATCAATATGTGTCTCCCATTTCATAGGGTCAGCCTTAGATGTAACACCGAGGAACTTGAGCTGGGTTTTACGCTCTACAATAGCAAGAGGAGGTGGTGGGATTTTCGGGCTTTTTAGTAACATTTACCATGTTTTACTCAGGTTGAGTGTTATTTGATTCTTTTCAGCCCACTTCAAGCTCAGGTATGCTTCTATCGTCAGCACGAACAGGAATGCTGACTGTGATATCTGTTCATCGGCATATTTAACAAATAAGCTAGAGGAGCTAACCGGCTTTACATCATTTATCAACAGAGAAAACAATATTGGACCTAGCACCGTCCACTGGGGAACTTCCCTGGTTACATCTAGATACTCAGCAGTGATGTCATATACAACAACCCGGTGTTTTTGTATGTGCAGTATTACGCTGCTAGATCTTTAGCGGGTATGCGCGCACGCTTTAATTAACTAAGTTAAGTAGGAAACAGTAGCTTCCTAGGAGCTTCCTAGCTAATTCTTCAACGCGATCGTTCCATGTTAAACTGTTCCTTATTATGACCCCGAATAGCTGACCGGTTGGCTCTATTCTTACTCTGAAACTGCTCCTAGGTTGGCTCAGTTGATTGAGCATTGGACTATTCTGCGGGAAGATGAGAGAACAAAACACCGGCCGCACCAACACTCTGGGTCTGTAATAAATAACTTAGGAGAGAGCGTTGCGGCCTTTGTTATGACATCTGCAAATGGTTAGACTTTCTAGTCCTCTCGGATAAGGAATATAAACCGTAGGCCCTGTCCCATATAACTTGAGTTGGACATTAAAGAACCCACACCGTGTTCGAGAAGAGTGGGGGACGTTATTTTTATTCAGTTAAGATTGTAAACTGCACGGCTACCATTTACGCTGTAAATGGGATAATCGCGAGATCAATAGAATAACGCGAAGATATATTTTCAGATGACGTTCTCACAGACGTCGACGTCCTTGCTTAATTAGGTCCCTAGTTAACTACCAAAACGAAGACGGCGTAAACGGGAACTTGTCCTTTTATTTCTAACATGGTTAAGATCTCAGGACCGAATAAATCCGTTAAAATCACTGGCCACTTTACATGCATCTTCCCAAATGTCATCTTTTGCATAACTTGCACACTATGTAAGAACATCTACATAGGCGAAACGGGGAGAAGATTGGCGGACGGCTTTCGCGAATACCTACGAGATGTAGAAAGAAACGAAACAGATGCATCCAAAACCAGTTGCAGGCAACTTTAATCTTCCTAATCACTCTCACCACAACATGACAATTTGTGGCCTATCCTTATACCACTGGAACACAGAAAGCCGAAAAAAGATCTGGAACAAAAATTCATCTTTCGTCTAGGTGCACTCTATCCTCACGGAATCAATGAACGCCTCTCATTCCATTAACTTATTCACAAATTCATGCTACCATATTTCCACCGATGGCAAAGCTCCTCCGCACCCTCATAATAACCAACAATACCCACAATTCCTCTATTCACTCTGACGAAGGGCTAACGCTCGAAACGTAAGCATTTCAAATCGTTCAAGGTGGTAATTCGACCTTTATCAACACGTTTCATAAAACCAAATTTTCCTGTCTCACTCTCTCACAGACGCAGCACCACAGTTTCTTTAGAAACTAGAATTTTGTAAACTGGAACGACCCGCCGTTTTTTTGGTCATCTGGAACTTTAACAGCTACAGCAAGGAGAAAACCGTCGAAACCTGAAAGTTTCATGAGTGACATAAAACAATCATGCTATGCTTAGGGCTTGCTCAAGGTATTTAGAGGATACGGATGGGGTTAACTGATAACTGAGATTTGGCCAAAACTTTAAATGTTAGCTGAGAATCGATTTGGCTTTTATTGGTGATTCCCTAGTATTGCACTGCGCATCTTGTTCTGCGCATAACACAGCGTAGGCCACGTTGGTATTTAGGCATGGCTAAGAGGCTTTATGGTCAAATTGCACGGCTCAGTTCAGTTTTCTTTGTCTCACAAGTTTCAACGGATATATCTAAACAAAACAATGTTTAAATTTTACCATAAAGACTCTTAGCCATTCGTGCATACTAATATATCGAACGTGCCAAAAACATTTCAAAATGGCGACCTTTAGTGCGGGAAAGCTCGCTAGAAAGAAGAATGACCGTTTTCAGAGCACAGAATTACAGAGCAAAACAAGAAACTTTTTAGACTCTCGCAAAACAAAAAATCGAGTGATAGCCTTGATGATGCTAAAGAACATTTCAGTCTGACAGTGCAAGTGAAACCGCGCTATCGGGGAGACGTGTTGTCGAGGGGTCGAGCTTGGTTTGCTTTCTGTTTTCTCCTAAACGAGGTTAGTGACCTATCTTTATATTGGCATAATTTTATCTTCTTACTCATCCTCTTTGTGCTGTGAAATTTTTTGAAAAAAATTTAGGTCAGAAAAAAGGGTTACAGAAAAAAAAGTATTCGTAGCCATCACCGTGAACAAAAAATTGTCTACTCCAGATCACGCACCCGAGGAATATTTGTAGTCAGTGCCTCTTCAAGACTTGTGCCTGTGCCATAAAAAAAAAAAACATTAAATTATTCCTTTTGAGCAATACAATTCACCTCTTTTGTTATTTCAAGAATTACGGCAAAGCTGTGCGGCTTCCTTTTCCTGCAAAACGTAGCCTGAACGGATGGAACAAACTTGTCCTTGATAGATGAAGTCGCAATGATTAAATGAGTAACTTGAGCAAGTTATGTCTCGCAAACGAGCTAGGTAACCTTTTCTTTTCATTGCACATTTCGAGTCACCATAATGTACGTAGGGAACAATCGAGAAAAGTTTAAAGAAAATCTTACGAGAACTTTTATTACTAAGGAATCACCTTAACTGATAGCTGAGAATTGTTGATGTGTTTTCTAACTGTTAGCTGAGAAATGGCCAAACAGCTGGCTCCAGGAAATAATGAATCGAAATTTTCCCGAGTATGCCTGCGTCATCGTCTCGCTAGGGAGTTTAAGCAAAGACGACGGCTACAGCTACGGCGCTACGGCAACGCCACAAAGAAGGAATATTAATGGTTAAAAAAAATCGTGCAGTATGCGTGCAGTATGAATTCCTTTTGCCGTACAACGTGACATCACCAATTTGAAATTTTAGGTTTTGATGACAACGTGAGCATATAGCGATGAACCGTTTATTTTCTATCTTTACTTTAAAACCGTAGCTACAGGGTAGTTCTCCCGAACTGTACATGTAATCGTGAGCAAGACAGAATAATCGCAAAATACTTGCGATATCGCTGAGTTCTATTTTGGAGTCACGTATTCCTTGACGTTGTCTTTACATGGAGGTGGGGTAGCCCACCTTAGTGGAATAACCCGCCTGTCCATATACACCCTTATATTTTCAGCCTCGCGTTTATATGATAGGTGAGGTAACCCGCCGAGACGGGTTGCATGGTCTACCAGACCGGGTAACCCGGTCAGCCGGGGTAGCGTTTTGCCATGTAAACGCTTGAAGGTGAGGTAACCCGCCAAGCCAGGGTCGGCTCGTGTCGCAATATATTGCCTTTGGCGAAGGCCTTGCAGCGTTAAAAGTGATAATAAGAAGCCGCAGCACTGAAAAGTTGAGCAAGAGTAGCTAACGACAAAGAGAGAGAGAGAAAAAAAAAGCATTAACCGCCAAAATGCGTCCTTCACCTGCCGTTTTGCCTGTTTACGTACTTAACGACCACGCAGTTGCCTCGAGAAAGGTCACCCAGGACCCCAGGGTGGTAAGATTGCATGTAAAGACGAGCTATTTTTCAACCCCACCTACCGGGATACCCCAGTTCCATTTAAAAGCATTTAGCGTGATTTTAAGAACTTTATTTTGAAAAGTGGAATAGGGAGTACTTCGAAATAATTAACCGATACTTCAGAGCACTCAAGACCGATTTACTTCCATTGCACTATATTCTATGATCTTTCGTTCTACTAGGCTTGTCTAACAAGACAAAATAAGTCCCAAATAACCGCCCAGTCGGAGGTCTCGACAAAAATATAAGTCACACTTATTCTATTCAATATGTGTAGTAAGGCCTTAAAGAGCCTAGGTCACGCTATTTTAGGTAATTTTGTTTAATTTTGTTAATTATGAGCTCTAAACGTCAAATTGGCAGAGCAAGAGTCTTTCATTTGCAAAATCACGGCCACATAACAACTGAGAATGATTTTCCAGCTGTTTAAATGACGTTTTGATATAGACTGATATAAATTTGAAAAAAGGTGGGCCGACGTTTTTTAATTTACCCAAATTCAATCCATTTCAATCCTCTCTAGTTTTGTCCATCCATGTTCCTTCTTGGCTTCCCTGTGTTTTGTTAGAGTTCTTCTATAGTTTAGAACAGTTATTTCGATATTTTAGTTAATTCTATGACCATTAGATCAGCGGTGAATTTGTCTAAAATTGCGTGACCTAGCCCCTTTAATTACTAACACAGAGAACCTCAAAAAGCAAAAAGCCAAAATATATATATTAGTTTCCATTTCGACGAGGGGCATGTCTGTGTTTTTCGTGTAAAAGAAATGAAACGACAATAAATAAATAAATAAATAAATAGATAAATAAATAACCGTTAAACCGTGAAAGCTATATAATTATCCCCCGATTGAGACCCTCTAGTATCCCGCCATTTAGAGATAATAATCTTTGGTCATGTGCTTATTATGTTCAGGTGATCGCGTGATCATCGCTCTTGATCACAAATGGGAATGGAGCTATAGACGATCCATGTTTTATCTCGCTTTCCAGTACAGGACAAATACTACGAGACAAGGGAAGACCATTGAGAGGGAAATTTTCCGCCACAAAAAGCTTAGCTCTATTTTCCGATCCGACTCCAGCTGAAAAGGCACCTTCGTTGCCTTTATCCACCCATTCTTTGGTAAACTCATCTTTAAGGTGCTTCGATACACACCCATTGCAGGAAACACTCCTTCACTTTTGTTTTCATTTTCGTTGTAAAGGCCTTCAAGATCTTTCTGTTCGCAAATTAAATTAAGATCGCCCGAAAGAAGTGCTGTGGCTGTCCTGTTCTCTCCAGCAGAAGTGGCTGGCTTGGCGTGATGTCTCTAAAAAGGCTTACGGTATATGAGGCCACCTAAGCAGAAACAGCCATAAGCCAATCAAGGCATCCTGTGGTAAGCTCGTGGAGTAAGAAAGATACTATGTCAGGGGTGATATAGCGAATTATCAAACCTATAGAGTGGTTAAAAATGCAGTGTAATACATTTTTCTGTTTTACGACTTCATTCGTTTATTGTATTTTGATTGTTGTTCATTGATGAATATACATTGATGTGGAATCCGCCTACTGTGTAAGTATCTTAATCCATTTTCAGCTAACCTGATTTGTAGTGTTTCAAGTGGAGATTTCCTTGTGTTTTCCATTTCTTTTGGTCCAGGGTTAAGCTCAATATTTTCAGACATGATTAACATTTCCCTCGATGGACAAAACCTCTTCAGTGTGTCCTACTTTGCATGAAAGGGGACTTGATGGTAAAATAGGTCAGATTTGCCAAAGACAATGCTGCAAAGAACTGCAAAGTACGCGAGCATAACGACAAAGGAAATGAATGCAACGGAGCAATAGCGTATATAACAAAGCGATGTGTTCTCGTACGTAGATAAGCTTATATTTATTTCGCTTCTTAACTGAAGAGATGTAGACGGCTTTCTCCCGCTTTCTCCCGGTAACCTATAGTGACAAAAAGAATAATTAACTTGGATTTCTGCTTTGGTTTTCGTGTTTGCTCTAATGGATTCTGGACCAAGTCAATTGGCCCTACGGTTCTTTGCTGTGTCTTAGAAACCAGTGATTTGGGATTGAGTCTTTCAATCCTAGGACAAAAAGTAGTATCCAAAGAAATAATGACGCAGTAAAAGACAATAAATGACCACGAAACTCACCTCTGCTCCATAAATCAATCGAACGCAGGTCAATAGAACTTCTCAACAAATGGCTACGTCCTACACTGTAAGTGTGATCAGAGTTAACAGGCCGGGTGTGATTAACCACACGCGCTGAGCCGAAGACATGTACCGAACACCGAAATATCACGTGACATATTGAACGTCTTTCATTGGTAGCCGAATAAGAGCATCCTTAACGAATGCACGAATGTTAGCTTAAATGGTTACTGTATATAAGCGATATCTGTTTATACCTGCGTTTTCAAGGCGAAACAAAAAAAATCTTTTTTGGTATCCTTTTTATTCCATTTTTCGGAGGTTTTTTATCTACGAAGTTTCTCGATTACTTTGCTTTGTCTAAATAAAGTGTTTTGTTCTCGAATTAAATCACTTTGACAAGAGAATTGAATTGGTTTAATTTTTTTCTGCTTACCGGGAACAGTCAGTTTAAGAGAGTCCTGATATGCTCTTACCTGGGCGGCGATAACAACGTCACTTCAAAATATAATTTTGCTCCATCGTAAGTCTTTTGCCATTATTCCATCTTGTTCACGTCGCACAATGTGGGCAAAGATTGGTTAGGAGCGGCTGCTAAGTAAAATGTTGACATATGTACTCTCGCGTTGTCGTCAAATCATCAAATTTGAAGACCTCAAATATATGGAGATGGTTATGAAACTCGACAAGTTTCTTTGTTTTCTGTTTTTGCTTGCTATTTTGGCCGTGACCATGCGCAAACCACACCCTTTTGTCCAAAATGCAGCCAATCAAAAGTTTCGATTAATTTATTAAAAGCTCAGTTTGTGAACCGAGGACAAAAGATTGTGCATGGTCACGGTCAAGTTGACAGGAAGCGATATGTGACTGTCCTCGCTTTTGAAGTTTTAAGAGTCTCACAACCAGTCATCTAAATGAACGTTGTGCAGTTCAGAGTAACGCAGAAACATGAGCAGAAATGCGTACCGCACATTCAGCATGATTATTTTTCCTCTCTTAACCGATATGATATTATCGTTTTGTGGCATTGTCATAGCTGTAGCCGTCGTCGTTTCTTAATTTAACTTCCTCAGTCACAAGGGAGCATTAGCAACAGGGAGTTTAAGAAACAACGACAGATACGACTACGACAACACCACAAAAACAATAACATCATTGGTTAAAAGAACATAAATAATCGTGCTACCCGTGCAGCACGAATTTTAGCAAGTATGTTTCCGGTCCTTTGCATAACGACAGCGTGAAATTACAAAATTAGAGGTTCTGACAACAACGTAAACAGTCTTTTCGCTGTGAAACCGCTCGTACCAATTTATTTTTAGGATACCTCACCCATATTGTAGGACGTGAAAGAGACTGAATTTCGCGGAAGACTTACGATAGAGCCAAGTTATATTTTGAGGTGACGGCGCTTTCGTCGACTGCTTGTACCAGGCGTACAACTGCGCGATTCTCCCTCCTCCAGCAGAGCCGTCTGCAAGCCACACCTGTTTAACCATCGAGCAGTGCGCCCTCAGATTCTGAATCATCATAGATGTATTGACTGAATACCATGAGATCGTCAGGGGGTTCCCCCTGCGTAGTGCCTTCTTGTAAAAGTATTACACCTCCACTGCACATAAACAGTCTAGATGGGCATCTATAGGTGTTTATTCAGCACACATCCATCAGGTCCTTTCACGGGAACAAATGAGCCCAGCAAATTGACCTGTTCCCAACTGAGTGGCTGTAGAGCATTGCACCGGCATCGCAGAGGTTTATAGGTTCGGATCCCGTCGAAGACACCTGAATTTTTAGTGTGTCTGTAAAGAGACAATTGCTTAAATTGTCTAGTTAAAGTGCGAGGATCACTTGAGTCTTCAGTCTATTTTTCATCTTTGTCATCTATAACCTACACTTCAAATCTATACAATTATTTCATTCAAGGAAATCAAATGTCAATCAAGGAATCAATTAAAATAATCAAATTATCGTTCTATTTTCCAACAAAACACTCTCGCGCCAATGAGGGCGTTGTCCTCACACCGTCTCTTTAAAACTGTACTTGTCAGTTGCAAGTCTTGACGGGCGCCTTTGCGCATCCATTTTAACTCTGCGGACCAATTAGAGTTAATTCTTACTTTATCTTCCAGTCTTCCAGTAGATTAAAAATTTTAAAGCTTCAAAATCTGTTTAACGTTAACTTCTGAAAATGAATGCAGTAGCATTCCAAATGTCAAGTTAACTATCGGTAAATATGCGATACAGTATGTTCACAACCGCCGTCTGTGTGAGTATATCACGACACAAAATTTAAGTCATCAGCAATATTTGCATTCCAAGTGTTAAAACGCAGCCGGTTGCTGTCGGTTGAGATGGTGCACTGAAGTGAAAAATCCATGCAGTTTGAGATCCATTATAACAAATCCGGGTTTATTTTGCCTCGGCATTCAGCCGTTTTGTGATCCTGTTTTTGTGAACGAACGTGGGCACTAAATGCGGCTGGAAATTGTGTCTGAATAGAAGTGAGAATTTCCTTTTTCTTTTACAATCATTAACATACAAGTATCCCGCCATTGGCAGTTTTTATACTAGAGACGAATTACTTGGGCAAACATTTGCTGTTCGTCTGGTTATGCGTCTCTAGTATGAAGACGGGCACGGGAAGCAATATCCCTCGAGACGAAATATCTTTCGTTGTGCGTTTGAGCGACTCACAACGGAAAATCAATCGAACAGACGGATAATGCGTCTTGTGCTCGTCTTACAGTTGCACAAAAAAGATGTGTGCCCGAGTTCGTCCCAGATGGATTATTCGTCTTCTGTAGTTTGTCCCGTCTTTGCGCCAGCACGAATTTTAGAAAGTATGGTTGCGGTCCTTTGACTCATAATTCGTCTTGGAGGATATTGCGTCTGGTATAAAAACGGCCAACTGGCCTTTCACAGCTGCGTCAGGGTGGAAAATCGGAGGAAGTAGAGAATATAGAGGGAGGGCATAATTGCAGATTATCACCGCGTGAGATGGCATAATTTACGGCCTCTTAACATGATCCCCGCTGACCGGGCTGTCTCGGTTACCGAGATGAAATTGGTTCTCTTTATATGGCGACTTTCAGCCCACTTTCCCAGATGAAAAATTTGAAAAATTGGTGACGCGACAATTCAGGCGTGAATCTAACGAACAAACCTGGCGAAAATTTCTCGATTTTCTTTAAGTGTTTAAGCAATTTCAAATTTCTTTTGACTTTACGTTAGCTATCAAATGAAACTATTCCAAGCCTCATTATCGAAGAAAAGAGAAGTGAAAACTCGCGGTTAACGTTATGTCCGTTCAATCATGAAAATGCATTGTATTGTTTTCCTTCCCCGTAACCGGGATGAATTGTTCATATTGCAAAATTTCCAGCCTGCTTAAAACCAAAATCCCGGCTGAAAAAACCGAGATCTCGGCAACCAAGCCAGCCCGCCCTCTCATATGAACACATCGAAATCTTTACAAAGAATTTTGAGGTGAGGCGAGATCTCGGAGACTGGGCCAGCCTGGTCAAACGGGCTCATATGAAGAGGTCCTTAAAGGAGATCTGAAGTTCACTCCAAAATGATAATCTTTTTTTAATCGCTCAATAGAATAGTTCATGAGAAGAGCAGCTTTCAAACCAAAATTTCAATCGTAAAATAGCTTTCTAAGCTCGTGAAATCCTTGTTGAAAATGTACACATGCGGGCCGCCATCTTGGATTACACTTAGCAGTCTGGCAACCTGTTCGTGAAGTCATTGAGTCCAGCTGATAACACATTTTCATGAAGGTGATGAAACTTGAACAGTGAGGCAGAAAAGACTGCGGTACGTAAATTGGAGCAGATGCCGCTAGCGGATTTAGTCCCCCTTCGCGGATTTGGACCTCCTCATGACAGCTTATTGGACTGTTTATCGAAATAGTGTTAGAGTTTGGATTAGGAAAACTAACCGATAACATAAAGCATAAATCTTTGAGAAAAAGCCCAGATCAGTTAATTTTTCAGTAAAGGTTGTTTAAAGCATGCTCGGTGGCATTAAGAATAAGGACTTAAGAATAAGCAACCCTTGTCAAATGGCTACTGCAGTTGAACCTTGGTATTTTTAACTGCCAGGGGAAATGAAAAAGACATTAGCAGTTAAGTAGTAGTTAACAACGAACATAACAGTTTACTGATGGTCTATAATCCGGATAGTTGCTTTGTAAGAAGCATCTTAACTTCAGTCTAAATTGTATTTATTTTTAGCAACTACATCTACGCAGCCTCCAGGCAGTACCGGTATATTGGGTGGATATCAAGAAATTATAATCTCTTGGTGGATATACAATTAACAGGGGAGAAAGCAATCCATACTGTATGGTGTCTGTCATATGAAAACAATTTCTGGAGGCTGATGGCGTTTTAATTTGCATAAATGTCCGAGTTCGGTCAAAGTGAGATATTTTCAAAAGGGATACGCCATCCTTTTTCATTTTGAAAGACCTTATCTGGTTAAAACAATCAATAAAGGTCTTGAAAACGTACTGATTTAGAACGAGTTTTCCACCGTACGCGTGCTTCAGTAATAGTGAAGTTCATATTGTGAAGAAATGTAACTAAAAGTGTACAACTACATGGAAAAGGGTGTTAAAAACAACAAAAGACAACACAAGCATGCAAAAAAATGGTCAATTGAAAACTTCCACGCGAATTGGGTCAGATTGTACATTGAGCATGTTATTAAAAAAACATTACATAAACGAAAAACAATCTTGTTCTTGATCCTCTTTATTAGACAGAAAAAAATTCTGCTAAGATCCTTTGGGGTAAGACATGTTTCTCTCGGAAATGTGAACAACATGAACAGTATTTCGTGCGTCAAGGAAACAGTCGGTGAAGTGATGTTAAACAAACAAATGTTCCTCCTTTGGCGAGAACTTCTTGTCTCGGCCAAACTTGATTAGCATGTGGCTTCGCTAAGTTGTTTCTCTTTACCGGGAGACAATTAAAAGAAATGCCTCCTTTGTTGTCTCTGTCTGACCTATCTCAGCAATTTTTGTTGGTGAACAAAAAGGCATGACTGAAATACGGAGAGGAACCTTAGCAGTTTTGTGTGTTCAAGCTTCCCGCTAAACTTCAGGTTGGACTCAGTGACGTCATGAGCTTGCCGCAGGCTGCTAAAATAACACTAACTTCAGTCCTACTATGCTTTGAGACGGTGAAAAAGTACCATTTTGGAGTGACCATCTTCTTTAATGAACATGACAAAGGATGGCAAGATCTAGTAAAGGACTTCCCTAGGGCTTAACCGCAGAACGCCATGCCACATCGAAGCCGTAACGAGATCGTGTGAACAATATAGCACTCGTTTACAGATTAAGCCTAAGCGCTTGTTTCAGTGATTAGGCCTAGGCACTCTTTTAAAATTTTAGCTTTCATGTTCCGGTTCGGTTAACCGGCGGGTCTAATTTGCAGGTCGCAGGTCGCGGGTTGCAGGTCATTGTTTCACTAATACAGAAAGTATCCTAAACATTCTTAAAAGCTAACGTTAGGCATAATTAGGCCTAAACAAACGTTTTTAGGACTAAGGTTAGCTTTTATGAATGTTTAGGATACTTTCTGTATTGGTGAAACAATGACCTGCAACCCGCGACCTGCGGCCTGCAAATTAGACCCGCCGTCGGTTAACTAGCCTTTTTACGAGATCATGTGAAGAATATAGCACTCGTTTACAGATTAAGCCTAAGCGCTTGTTTCAGTGATTAGGCCAAGCTTTCACTTTATGCATCAGTCAATTCCAACTGCGCCCTGCCCCCCCCTTCCCCCCCCCCATGTTTAATTATACATGTACATGTTTATTTATAGTCCTTGATTTCAAATTTGCAAAACTTTTTATAATATTTCCAAAAACCGGCCTTTCTATAATATAATACCATATAGAATGAATAAAATGCGTCCTGTTGCGAAACGCGACACTTCATAAACGCTCTCGCTATTTGCTTTGAAATTTGCTTTTTCGATTAAAGTACATATTAAAATTCACAAAACATACCTTTAAGAACGTCGACATTTTTTTCCAGTCCTTGCTGGATAAGCCAATCCTCCACAAAGCGCTAATCTTGACTACGGAAATTCTACTTGTTTTAGAGATATAAACCAACGTGGGTGTCAAAAGCCCGGGGGTGCCCCCGTAATTGGCTAATGGCCGGCCCCCGGGTCGCGCTAAATTAGCTAAAGCCCCACCCCCGGGACTGACAAGGCGGGTAAATGCCCCGCAGTTGCTCGGGGGGGGGGGGGGGGGGGGGGGGGGCATGGCGGAGTTGGAATTGACTGATGCATTACGTTTCGGTTAACTACACTTTTTACGAGATCATGTAAACAATATAGTACTCGTTTACACATTGTGCCTAAGCGCTTGTTTCAGTGGTTAAGCCTAAGCACTCGTTTACATTTTTAGCTTCCGAATATACTAAGAAGATTACTTGAGAGAGGTAGTCTTTTCGTCTGTGTATCTGCGTATCCACTTCAGAATATACTTGGAAGATTACGTGGGGAGGGGTGGTCTTTTCGACTGCGAATCCGCGTATCCGCCACTTCAGAATATACTTAAAATATTACTTGTGGAGGGATGGTCTTTTCGATTGCGTATCCTCGTATCCAACCACTTCAGAGGAGCAGCTTCAAAATGGAAGGGTAGTCTGCAGTTAGTAAATTCACTCGTCATGTGTTGTCACTTGGTAATTGTTTTCACGTGGTGTTCACGTGATCGCGTGATTTGTGTCACAACAGAATGATCACAAAATATCAAAATACCTTGGTATAGATAGGAAGGGAGGAATGGAGGCGATCCATAACGATTTATCCTTCCTTGCCAATGTCGCTTTACAATGAAGGAAAATACTATGAGACAAGTAAAGATCAGCGAGATGGAAATTTCACCGTCACAAAAACGTCTACTCCATTACTTTGTAAAATCTTTCCGCCTTCTCACCCTACCCCAGCTGAAAAGCTCCTTCTTTGACGTCATCCACGCACTGTCTGGGTGCATGCGGCTTGAATCTTCCTGTTGATTGTACAAGCATTTTACAAAGCTCGCGAAAGGAGCTTGGACGTTGATTTTTCGTGAGAAGCTCTGGAAGCTGTAGCTTGCTAAAGGTTTGTGTTCTTATATTTAATTTAATGCATAAACTAAATGATTCAGCCATAAAGCCGAGTATCTAAGTACTGAGTATCCGGCAATTTTGTGCTGCGCTATTTTTAGCTAGTTGATTTGATGAGTGGTAATATTTATTGCCGCAAGTTTGTAAGTTAAAATCACAGATTTCCTTGTTATTATACATGTAATTGCAAAAACAGCTGATTGCAGAAAAAGGCGGAATTATTTTCCCAGCTGGGGAGATAGCTAACAGTATAACTATAAGTCACTTTTCGCGGGGATAAGATCTCTCCTTGGTCGCCTTTAATTCAGTACTGTTGAGTTTGCTTCGGCCACAACTTGTTTTGTGGAATGATTATCTGTTTGGAGATCACTTTACCTTGGCCTCGTTTACATTGTACTAGTAGTGAAACATATCACAGTAATTTAGTATCGCGATCGCGTGATTCACGATGCATCGATGATAGGGATGATGCTTGAGTGCAACTTCGAAAATATCTCTTTCAGCTCTTTCACTTTCATTTTCGTTTTACAGTCAAGCTATGTGACGCGTGATCATGAGTATCCACAAGGCTGAATGAACATTCGAATTCCTCTTTGGAGCTTCCGCGATTTGAATGGTATCTTGAAGATTTTAGTTGCTACGAAAAATGCACAATAACTGAACAATAATTCATCAAACACTTCAAATTGCTTTCTCTGTCAAAACACCTTTTATCTTACAATAAAACGAAAGTTCATAGCTAACTATTTTTGATGTATATCAAAGAAAAAATATCTATGGGAATTCAGAATGTCCACGAGAGCAAAGTGAATACTTGGTTCAAATTTCAAAACAACTGGTCACGCGTGACATAGCTTGAATGTAAAGGCCTTTAATTAAGAGCTTTGTGTATGCAGATTAATGATCGTTCTGGATAGAATAAAACATCCATTACATTTTGTGCAATTTAAGGCGTTTAACTAACAAATTTCAACAGCTTCTGTGCGTTTAATGAATCTGCGTGAAAATATATGTATGTTGTTGTTCCAGACAGGCTGCCTTCACCATGGTTTTAACCAATTGTCCTCCAAAATTGATATTATGATAAAATACGCCTTTGTAGGGAGAAAGCGGAATGAATGGTAAAAGGAAATGTAATTGCATGCGTATGGCTGGGCTTGTTTCAATGATTTTCTGGTCTTGAGTTAGACTTAATTGCTTATCTTCAAGTGTTTGTTTTTTAGGGTTGTTTTGGCAATTTAGAAGAAAGGTAGCCAGCTCCAAGATAGAGACTGCTCCGATGGCTGGCAAAACCTAAGAAACCAGCCATGAGTCCCGCCCCCCCCCCCCCCCCCCACCCCACCTGCCCCCTTATCCCCAAGAAGACAGGCACCCCAGCACACTGATAATCAGTGGAAAGAAGAGGGGCGGGGTGGGGGAAGGGAGGGAAAAAACCGCCAAATGCTCCACACAAAATTCTTTTGCTTCCTGCCACACCAATGAATAAGCTTTACAATGCAAAGCACGAGGATCCAACGAATGTCCAAGTATAACAAAACCACTGACAACAATTCACTGCAGTCGCTCATTTGTAATCAATCTACTGTATCAATTAATATCAAAGTATGAGTTTTT
>NC_090871.1:54491012-54501012 GCF_036669935.1 Montipora foliosa | reverse complement strand
ATGTTAACTCGTGCTCGTTTTAGTTCTTACCTCTAAGCACTGTGATACGCAACCCTAACACTTATGCACGCCGGCAGAAAACATTTTGTCGGAATTTTTTGTATGAAAACAAACGTGGATAGGACAACAGGTTCATTTAGAAACTCTGCTTGTGTGTGTACCAGAAATGACTTGTAAAGCGGCGATACGTAGGAAAATCAGCCAAGAGGGCTTGCATACCACTGACACCTCTAAATTAACTCACAGGATCAAATTTAGCATGTGATAGTCATTTTCTGACCCGCCAGCTTTTCAGCAAATATGTTTACGTCAGTACATTCTCGCAATTTCTTCACGAAACTTGACTCGCACACCTTATTCGTGTGAATAATGAATCTTAATGTGAAGACGGATTAGCCAGGAAATCGGTAAGCCAAGAATAGTCTACCAGAAGGAGGGGATGGATTTTCGCTTTGAAATTGGAAATCGTCTCTCACTCCTGAAAAAAGGAAAAGCTGGTAACTCTGAGTCAACCAACTTCTAAATTGACCCTATTTTCTTGGTGTTTGTTTGTTTTGCAGCTAGTTCTCCATGTCAAAGTGATATCATAGAATCCATAAGACAAATTTACCAAAAGTGTGAAGGGGTGGTTTGCCCAGTTCCTTGGTGTGAAGGGTTCAGCTTCCAACTAGAGAACATTTTCACCAGACTTAAGATAGTCGCAAAAGAAAAGACACGCGGAACGCTGACGAAAGAAATCACCAACATGACAAGTATTTTTACATCACACGAAGATTGCCAACATCCACGGATTGTCCTGATTGAGGGTGAACCCGGCATGGGAAAGACGACCTACTGTCAAAAGCTGGCATATGATTGGGCAACTAAACAAGACTGCGAATGGGACGAGTCTTTCCCAAGAGTAGAGGTGCTCCTGCTCCTCAGATGTCGTGAAATTAAATCTAGCATCCGGGAAGCTATTGTCGATCAAATTCTGCCGGAAGAAATTGACCCAGAGTTAAAAGACACGTTTTTCCGTTTCTTGCGAGAAAACCCTTCTAAAGTCCTGTTAGTGCTCGATGGTTTAGATGAGTCAGACCCTCAAAAATTGGCTGTGTACTTTAGTCTTGTTCAAAGAAAGCTGCTCCCTGGTTGTCACATTGTTCTTACTTCTCGTCACGAAGCAGGAAGTAAAGTAAGACCTTACTCGGACACACTGTTGGAGATTGTGGGATTCACGAGCAGTGATGCGAAGTGTTTTATAAGGAAGTATTTTCGAGACGCAGAACAAATGGCAAAGAAGCTAATAAATGTACTGTGGCATCCGTATGATGATAATGATGATGAAGGTGATGATGATGATGATGATGATGATGATGACGATGATGATGATGACGATGATGACGATGACAATGATGATGATGATGGCGATGGCGATGATGATGACGATGATGATGATGACGATAAAGATCATCATGTTAAAAGGAATTTAAAAGAACTAACAAAAAACCCTTTAAATACACTTCTGCTTTGTGTGCTTTTCGAAGATTTTGGCGGCATTCTACCAAACAACAGAACACAGCTGTACGTAGAGATTGTTCGCTTCGTTTTGAGACGATACGAAATGAAGAACAACTTACCAAGTAGTGGTAATGACCTTCTAATAGTTTACAAGAAGGAACTGATGACCCTAGGGAGAATGGCGCAAGAATCTCTTTTTAAAGGAGAGGGGCATTTCGAAGACGTCGAAGGGAATTTCAAGGAAAGTCTGTTCATTAAATTTGGCTTTCTCTCCATCCAGGCTGGCGGTAGCAAGAGAACGCCTTGTTTCCGTTATAGCTTTTTTCACAAGAGTTTTCAAGAATTCTTTTCCGGTCTACATCTTGCGTTTTCCATCCTGGATGGAGCAATTGAAGAGAAGTCAGTTCTGACCGACGAAAGATATTTTCATGAACTAAATCAAGTTTTCATGTTCATGAGTGGAATCATAGCATCGCAATCCGAGGAAACGGCAGTGTCGATTGTAACTAGTGTTGCCTCACTTGCAAGTGTGACAGGCCGCAAATCTCCAGCTGAACCAAACTCGTACCTGAAGCTGGGTTTGGACGTCATAGAGGAATGTAAAACTTGCTCCGAAAACCTGTATACTAAATTAGCTTATACCTTTGGCAAAAGTCTTGATTTGACGGAAATTCGAATATACTTCAAATCACGTACGACCATTGCTGCCTTTTCCCAGGCCCTCGCAGTAAACACCTCCCTTACTACTTTGAATTTGCCTGAGAACATCATTGGTGATGATGGTGCTACTTCACTTTCCCAGGCCCTCGCAGTAAACACCTCCCTTACTACTTTGAATTTGTCTTGGAGGTCCATTGGTGCTGAGGGTGCTACTTCACTTTGCCAGGCCCTCGCAGTAAACACCTCCCTTACTACTTTGGATTTGTCTTGGAACTCCACTGGTGCTGAGGGTGCTACTTCACTTTCCCAGGCCCTCGCAGTAATCACCTGCCTTACTACTTTGCATTTGTCTCGCAACTTCATTAGTGCTGAAAGTGCTACTTCACTTTCCCAGGCCCTCGCAGTAAACTCTTCCCTTACTACTTTGCATTTGTCTCGGAACTCCATTGGTGATGAGGGTGCTACATCACTTTCCCAGGCCCTCGCAGTAAACACCTCCCTTACTACTTTGAATTTGTCTTGGAACTCCATTGGTGCTGAGGGTGCTACTTCACTTTCCCAGGCCCTCGCAGTAAACACCTCCCTTACTACTTTGAATTTGTCTTGGAACTCCATTGGTGCTGAGGGTGCTACTTCACTTTCCCAGGCCCTCGCAGTAAACACCTCCCTTACTACTTTGAATTTGTCTTGGAACTCCATTGGTGCTGAGGGTGCTACTTCACTTTTCCAGGCCCTCGCAGTAAACACCTGCCTTACTACTTTGTATTTGTCTCGCAACTTCATTAGTGCTGAAGGTGCTACTTCATTTTCCCAGACCTTCGCAGTAAACACCTCCCTTACTACTTTGAATTTGTCTTGGAACTCCATTGGTGCTGAGGGTGCTACATCACTTTCCCAGGCCCTCGCAGTAAACACCTCCCTTACTACTTTGGATTTGTTTGAGAACTCCATTGGTGCTGAGGGTGCTACATCACTTTCCCAGGCCCTCGCAGTAAACACCTCCCTTACTACTTTGAATTTGTCTTGGAACTCCATTGGTGCTGAGGGTGCTACTTCACTTTCCCAGGCCCTCGCAGTAAACACCTCCCTTACTACTTTGGATTTGTCTCGGAACTCCATTGGTGATGAGGGTGCTACTTCACTTTGCCAGGCCCTCGCAGTAAACACCTCCCTTACTACTTTGAAGTTGTCGGGCAGCATCATTGGTGCTGAGGGTGCTACTTCACTTTCCCAGGCCCTCGCAGTAAACACCTCCGTTACTACTTTGGATTTGTCTTGGAACTCCATTGGTGATGAGGGTGCTACTTCACTTTGCCAGGCCCTCGCAGTAAACACCTCCCTTACTACTTTGGATTTGTCTGGAAACTCCATTGGTGATGAGGGTGCTACTTCACTTTGCCAGGCCCTCGCAGTAAACACCTCCCTTACTACTTTGGATTTGTCTTACAACTACATTGGTGATGAGGGTGCTACTTCACTTTCCAAGGCCCTCGCAGTAAACACCTCCCTTACTACTTTGGATTTGTCTTGGAACTCCATTGATGATGAGGGTGCTGCTTCACTTTCCCAGGCCCTCGCAGTAAACACCTCCCTTACTACTTTGGATTTGTTAGGGTACTCCATTGGTGCTCCTCGCCTTAGTTTAGACTCTCGCATCAAATTTCTGTCTCTGTGATGAGCGTGATCTTCTTTCTAAGGTCTCAGTGTTTACATCGACGCCAACAGGATCATGACTCCCAATAAGCAAGGACGACCGCTACTACGAGAACGTTGTTGTGTAAAAAATATTATTTCCTCTTACTGTAATAATTTTCCATGTCTCTCCTCGGCTTGGAAAGTGTAAATACACAATCCAGGAATAAAACTGATGAATGCAGTGTGGATATTTAGAGAGAAAATAGACATTTTCTCTCGTTCTCCACATGACCTCAAATTTGATATTTCACGTCGTAGTCAAGACGAGAACGGCAAAAAAAAAAATGTAGCAAAATGTAAAAGCACGTGCAGGGCATGCAAAGCTATTGTTTTTGCTCACTAAATATGCAAATTTATGGCGTTCTCGTAGCCGTTGTCGTCGGCTTAGAGTTCACGGTGTTGTTGATGACGACTATCTCACTTCACCTCCCCACCCCTTATTTGTTGGTAAGCATGCACTGAAAGGTTAAAAGTCACTTTCTTGCTAGTGCGTCACGAGAATTTGAGGGCTTACATACATAGAAAGACACCCATTTTGTCCCTTGAGATATGTTTCAGTTAAAGTGTTACTCTGATAAAAAATCCCAGTCGAGCCTTTTTTTCTTCGGATTTTGAAAGTGTGTTTGCTGAACATTTGACTGGCCAAATGTTTGGATTTTTTGGGATCCGCCATTACTTACGTTCAAAACTGACCGATTGGACATTAGTGGGTTGGATCTGGGGGTAAGTGATGTCATTTATTCACTAGTTAAACGTTTCAGCGCGTAAATGCAGTTTATTATACATGCAAAACACGAGTTTAAAGTCTGAAAGCACGAAACTCCCCTTCTGCATATCAAGTCAGCCGCGTACACACGCACTTTGACTTGAGTCTTTGACGTTATTTTCTCCTCGATCCAGCTCTCTCAAGAATTTAAAGTTGGTAATGGCAGACCATTTAAAAGGAAAATGTCAGTTAAAATCTTGAAATCAAAGCTTCAAACTTGGGTCACTTAGTGTTAAGTTAACGTAGTTTTGAAATCCAAAGAAAAAGAAGGATCGATTTTTTGGTCATAGTACAGCTTTAAGGTATTTTACATAAAATAGAAAGGAAGATGTGGTACTCAAGATGTCCGCATCGATGGTAGACAGCAGGCGCGCAATCCGATGACTTTTTATACTTCCGTCAGTTTTCCTTTTTGAATCTACTTCAATTTCACAAAGAACTCAAGCCGGTCAAATTCTAAAAGCGCCAGTTTCGTTGCACCACATTCTTTGTCTCTTTTTTTAAAATAAACCAAATCGGCTAACTCAGTGTTGTGCCCAATTCAGATCCATTCAGAATAAAACGTTTTGTTCCAAGCATTTTCATATTATTTAAATGTGAATGCTACATTACCATGTAAATGCATTATAAACCCGAGTGATTTGACTGGAAACTTTTCCCCTAGTGTATAAACGTAGTCTAAGAAATGTGTCTGTACATGAATGCTCTTTACAAGTTACTGACTGTGATAATATCTAAATCACTTCTGAACAAGTGTTTTTTGAAATACCTTTTTTGGTGAAATTCTACTTTTCTTTGGAGCACAGTGCTCCTGAATATGTGAGAGCAGGATAACAAATGAATTTTAGTAGAAATTATTTGGGCAAATGTTAGTTTCAGTTTGGTGCTTTCATATATGTATCAGCAACACGTTCGTATTAAAAGAGATATAAGCACAAAACGGTAAAAACGAACGATAAAAAAGGTGAAATTCGACGTTTCAGAGTAGTCATGACTCCATTATCACGGAAAAAATTATATCAGATAATGCAAATTACAGCATTTAAAGGGACAACAACACATTGATTAATTTTGTCAGGTCTCTTAGATGCAAAGAGTGCTGCGGCTTTTCAGATTCAGGTTCAGTAATCTGATTCTTGTAAAATAAATTTATTTACATGTTAATGACAAATGAATTTTAGTGGCAACTATTTAAGGCACATGCTAGTGTCAATAGGCCATTCTCCAAATGTCAAATATTCAGCTTGATAGTGAGGCAGTGAGGACAAAAAAGATCGAAACACTGGAATGAATTTGAAAAATATTTACATATCATTCACTTTCCTTTGTCTTCGTCCTCTAAACCTCTCTTTCAAGCTTAATTTTAATATATCGAAAAAGGCCTATTCAGTGCTTTAATTGATGCATCAATATACACGTTAATGTTGTTAGGTCTATTAAGCTGCAAAGATTGCTGCAGCTTTTCACATTCAGGTTCAACAAATCTGACAACATCCTTGTAGAGTAATTTATTAAGGTGTTCGCTTAAATGGTGTTTTTATTGTGTATAAGCGATATCTATATATTCCTGCGTTTTCAAGGCGAAACAAATAATCTTTTTTTGGTATCCTTTTTATGCAATTTTTCAAAGGTCTTATCAAGGAAATTTCTCGATTACTTTGCTTTGTGTAAATATAGTGTTTTGTTGACGAATTAAATCAATTTAACAAGAGAGTTTGATCGGTTTATTCTACTTATCGGGAGCAGCGAGTTTAAGAAGGTCCTGATATGCTCTTACCTGAGGATTACTAGAGAAACGTGTTTCAACCCGAGTTCAAGGCTCATACCGTCATTTTCCGTAAGGTACCAAAACGTTCATCCCCACGGTCAGGTTCTTAGGGCAAGGAGTATTTCTTAAGGACGAAAAAGAAAACGTTTTCTTGTCTTCTCTTATTTCCTTTGTTAACCCTTTTATTCCCAAGATCGAAACGTTCATTCTCCAAAACGAGTACTTTAGCTTTCTTTGTTGAGTACTCATGATAATTTGGTGTTAAATCACATCTCTTAAGCTGATAATTCTCTTTTTTCTCAATACCTGTTTGACAGAAATTTTATTGAGATTATGAGGAGAATTTACATGTTGATTACTCCTGGGAGTCAAAGACAGAACCCCCACTATATACCCCTGGGCACTCGAGTATCTTAAATGAATGCATATTTGAAGTGCGAGTTATAGACGAAAGAGAAAAGTGTTCCTCACACGTATCTGGACAAATTAAGCAATTGTGTCTTATAGTAGACACCCTTACCCCACTATCTACCCCTTAGTCTCCGAGTATATTTATTGTATTTGAAATGAATGTATATTTGAAGTGCGGGTTAAACACGAAAGGGAGAAGTGATCCTCACACTTATCTGGACAATTTAAGCAATTGTCTCCTTATAGAAATCTAAATCTAAAAAAATCCAGGCGGCTTTCAGGTGGCTTCAGTAATTAGTTGGTAGAGCACTGTGGGTCATGGGTTCGGATCCCGTTGGAGCCACCTGAATTTTCCATGTATCAAAAAGAGACAGTTGCTTAAATTGCGCAGATAAGTGCGAGGACCAGTTGTCTTTTTTGTTTATCGCATCCCTTGGTAAATGGAAATCATTTACATGGTGGCTTTGAAAATTCCATCTCAAGAACATCTCCCTCACGTGCTCACTTGGAAAAGCTAATCTGTTACATGGTCCTTAGATCAGGAAAAAGATCACCCGTAGTTTCATGCCCGAAGTCCTCTTCCTTTTTAAGATATAGTGATTTAATAGCACCCGAAATACGCTTGAAAAGCTTCGGGACTCGAGTTTCGGCAAACGAGTCCCTGCATGTTAATTGCGGGGAAACAAAAGCTCCGTGGATCGGTTCGCTACAAGACTCGAATCATACATTTTTCTTTAACAATCTGTTATTATGAGCAAGAAAAGTAGTGTACGCCTTACGCGTTTCATTCTAGAGCGACAAACGTCAGTGCAATCAATGTTATTCGGACAAAAAGAAGAATCCTGCCAAGCTCGTCGGTCGGAGGAATCACATGATCTTCTGGTTAAAAATTGTTTCCTTTTAGCGTCACATTTTTCGTTTTAGTTATCGCTCGATAGCTTTGGTTCTTGGTAAGAAAAACAAATTCTGCTGAAAATTGACGTTTTCTTAGACAATGACCTAAATCTTCCTTTATAGAGCAGCTATCTTCATAAGAGAGCATAAAGATCATACCGGTCACACGGTAAATAAAATAGTAAAAGAAAAGTTCGGCTACGCTCAGTGATTGGAGGACGAAAATGTCTTGCCAACTTGTTGACTTATCAGAAGCTCACGTGCGTTTTGCTGCTTCTCCTTAGCGCCGGCCGGGCTCACTTATCCGCGTCGCGTTCTGATTGGTTTCATTGCTCGTCTGTGTTCTGGGTACTTAACCACCTTAATATATCTTCAATTTGCGTTGCAAGGCACTTTGGAAAACGTTCCATGTTTTTTGACGCACTTGTTTTGCATCGTTTTAGGGAAAAGACACGGTCTTCTATGATACTCTATCGAATGAACCCTGTTTTCTCTCAGTTCTCGCGTGTTTAGGGAGCCACAATAGTTAACTTAAATGGTATAACCATTTGAGCCACTGACGAGTTGTTGAAAGACACGGGTTTGTCTGTAAGTCAACGTCACCGGATTGGCCTTTCTTTTTGAAAGAATTTCTTTATTGAAAAACAGTTTTGATATAAAGACGCAAATTTTTGTTTTCTGTATAAATAAAGAACTAAAGAGAACAACAAAAATCTTTCGAGGTTTACCTCCACAGAGGAGGTCAAGTCGAATTCCATGTCTCTGAAATTCGCCAATCTTTTAACCGTCATTTTGAAAACAATTTGAGTCGGATAGTCTCAGAAATTTTCTATATGAAGTATACGAACCATCATGAATCATGTTCGAGAGACTGAGTTCGGTATCTCGGTATCTCGGTATCTCGGTCGGTATACTCGCGTGCGGATTTTTAGCACAAAAGACTACACCCTGGAAAAAGCCAAAGTGCGTGGTTTTCTTATGTCTGACTTGGCCACAGACCATATGCGGAAAGCGAGTGTGGGGGGCCAGGAACCTGTTTTTCTGATTGGTCCATTAAAGTCAGTGATAGGTTACGTTTTACACTGCTTGTCTTAACTACTAAAAGACGACTTAACTGGCTGACCCTCGCGGGAACTATGAGGGGACGTTCATTCACAGATACCAAAGGTGATTCCTTTCTGGTACCACGGACAGTCTGGCCCCAAAAGCAGTCTTCATGCAAGAAACGATGATACATGAACATAACAGAAATAAAAGCAAGCACATAAAGGCAAGTGATTAAAATGATGAATTTCTAATTTTTGGCCTTTTTTCTATAACAGCTGTAACGGAACTTGAGAAACGATGACGTCAAATGGAAATAAGCCAAAATCTGCTTATTGAGCCCTTTGACTTCCAGGATTGATCAATATGTAAATTCTCCTCTCAATTTCAAAACCGACTGTCAGGTAAACAAGTTCTGAGAATGAAGATTATTGTCAGCTCAAGTGTACCATCCTGATATAACACCAAATTTGAATTCTCATGACCTGCCAACGAAGAAATCTATGAAAGTGATGAGGAAAATAAATTTTTGGATCATGGGAGTCAAACGGGTTTTTCCATTTTACTTCGTTTCTTTGCTTTCCCTTGTGAAACAACCATGCGATAGCACAACAAAACAAAACAAAACAAAACAACGATGCGATAGTTTATGGAAAATGCCAGCTCGTGAGAATACAAAAATACATTTGTTCATGATTTCTCCAAACTAGAGCGCCTGTCACACCAGTTTCATTTCCACATGACGGATAACCTGCCCATTTTTCTCATATAAAAATGATCTCAATTTTTTACGCAGTGATTAAAACCTATTGACTCCTGAGGTTGACACTTACCATATTTTCTCGATTAAACGCCCCCGGCGTTTATTTAAAAATCGGCAGTTTTGACCCGGCTTTTTTTCGAGGCCGGCCTTTAATCGGGGTTCGGCGATTTAGTATTACCGATCCTCAGTCTATCCTCGGAGGCCTAGGGGCAGTTTGTCAGTGCGGGACGATTTTCCCTTGGATTACCCGAAGTTACAGTATTATGGTACTGTACAGACGGCACGTGTACCAAGTTGCAATCAAAATTTGTATCACTAACAAACAGCACATAAACAACGTCTGATTGATGTATGAGCAAGTAAATGATATGAGTACAACCACGGACAAAATAAAAGACTTCATGAAAAAAGCAAATAACTTTCGCTGCAAGATCAAATTTACGGCTTAAATATCAGAAATAGAAATTGCATTCTTGGACACAAAAGTGTACAAAGGCGA
>NC_090871.1:54478512-54486012 GCF_036669935.1 Montipora foliosa | reverse complement strand
TATTACATATAGACTCAAAAAGCTGTTTCGTGATTGCATCCTGGTGATCAAGAAAGGAAGCCGCTATTCCTGCACTACCAAGTGCCTCGGCACAAGACTTACAGGAAATATGTAACATAGAGCTCGTTTCTGGACCCTTTCTGGGTCTGCTTGTAAATACTTTGACAGAGAGTAATGAAACGCGGGACATGCGTAGTCCAGCATGCAGGTATGCATGTGCAGTAGTAGAGTGCTACTAGCTATAGATCTCTAGCGGGTATGCCCGCACGCTTCAATTAACTGAACTAGGAAATATAGCTTCCTAGGAGCTTTCTTAACTAACTCCTCAACGTGATCGTTCCATTTTAAACTGTTATTAATTATGACCCCGAGTAGCTTGGCACTTGTAGTGATGAAAGTTGTGTGCAGGACGTGAGTACCTCAGCTGGCGGTAAACTATCGATAGTTTCTCCTCAGTCATGCATATCGACCGCTGACCGGCTGGCTGTGTTCTTACTCTGAACCTGCTTCTAGGTTGGCTCAGTTGATTGACCATCGGACTATTCTACGGGAGGTAGAGAGATCAAAACACCGGCCGCACCAACACACAGGGTCTGTAATAAATAACTTAAGAAAGAGCGCTGCCTTTGTTATGACATCTGCAAATGGTTAGACTTTCTAGTCCTCTCGGATAGGCGCTAAGGAATATAAAGCGTAGGCCCCGTCTCATATGACTTGCGTGGGACGTTAAAGAACTCACACTCTGTTCGAGAAGAGTAGGGGACGTTGTTTCCTGTGTGTTGGTCTCTCATTCTATTCTGGGGACACCTGTGTAAAACTTCTTGTTATTCAGTTAAGGACGGTGCCTTTTTATTCCTTATACGTTCTGCGCATCTCGAGATACTCGGATTTCCTATGGGTGGTGCTTATTAAGGCAGGTACATTTTCGCGCGGTTTAAAACTATGCGGAGAAAGCAGAACGTAGCAAGGGCTCTTGGAATCCAAAAACAAAATTGGGGCTAATCGGGCATTTTTCAGAGATAATTAAGCTTCAATTTAGAAAAGAATGCCATACATACCTTGTAATGTAAAGCTGTAAACAAATATTCTTGATAAATTATCTTTGATAAATGCGTGGTTAGGCCCAATTCTCTTTTTGGATTTCAATAACACTTGTTAAGATCTGCTTTTCCAGCATATTAAGTAGACGGCGCAAAAATACCTCCGAATTATTAGGCACCGCCCTTAAGATTGTAAAGTGCACGACTGCCATTTGCGCTGTAAAAGCAGAAGTGTTGTTTATTGACCCCCAAAAACGCCTGGGGAAGAGGTTAACTATACAGTCATTCATTCATTCACCGTTTCTACCAATTCTACCTCACAACACCGTTCCTAATAATTTTATCCCTAGGGAGTGTGTACACAGCCGTTTTGCTGCTCGTCTGTCTGGACTGGATTCACTAAGATGGGAACTAAATAGAGAGTCAGGATGGGGGTGTTGGAATCTCAGCTATTAGCTATTAGCTATTAGTATCACCCAACTAGTGGACTAATGCAAATGCTGCATTTTGATTGGCTACGCTACTAGAGGACTATTAGTAATAGTCCTCGAGTAGCGAAACGCGTGATGTTTTCTTTCGTTTTATTCCCAAATAAATATATTTTCAACTTGCATTTGCTAACTTTATCATTGCCTTTTCTGTCCGACTAGTTGGGTGATACTAAGACACTTAGACCCTTCGCCCTCAAGGGCCACGGGCTACGGGTCTAATTGTTAATTAGCTTACGATGCTGACGTTCGAGCTTCTCGGCAGAAAAAAAATCGTGCTCACCAGCAACAAATTCACAAAGTGAGAATGGTTTTTAAATTTCTTTACGGGCTGGCCCCAGGAAATGATAAATGAAAATTTTGCTGATTATGCCGGCGTCATTGTCTCATTTGGGAGTTGAAGCAAAGACGACGACTACTGCTTATTGGTTAAAAAAGTAATAATCGTGCTTCACGTGCATTATGAATTCCAGTGCAGTACTCCACAAAACGACAACGTAGTGACTGAATAGTGTAAAGAGCCCAGGTGATAAAATGCTTGAAGGGGGTAGTTTCTAAAGAAACTGTGGTGCTGCGTCGGTGGGGAAGTAGTAAACAAAAATTTGGTATTATCAACGGAGTTGACAATGTAAATTGGCCACCGTACTGAGATTCTAAAAGCTGACGTTTCGAGCGTTAGCCCTTCGTCAGAGCGAATCGAGGAATTGTGGGTTACGTGTAGTTTTTATAGTAGGGTAGGAGCTACGCTATTGGTGGTAACATGGCAACGTGAAAAATAGGAATATATTAGTTAAATGAAAAGCGTTCGTTAATACCGTGGGGATTAAGGGTGCCGATTTGAAAGACGAATTTTTGTTCCAGATTCTTGCGGCTTTCCGTCGTACCTAGATTGTCATTCTTCTCAACATCGCGAAGGTGTTCGCGGAATCGGTCACCTAGTCGTCTACCTGTCTCACCAATGTATAATTTATTGCATAACGTACAGGTTATGCAATAAGTGACATTTGCGGAGGTACATGTGAAACGATCGGTGATCTTAACAGATCGCTTAGGTCCCGATATCTTGCTAGTGTTAACAATGAAAAGACAAGTTTTGCATCGTGAGCGCGCGCATTTGAAAGTGCATCCAAGCCAGTCGCTCGCCATTTTAATCTGCCTAACCACTCCAAAAAACACATGGCTATCTGCGGCCTTTCTCTACATCTAGGTACGACGGAAAGTCGCAAGAATCTGGAACAAAAATTCACATCTACAGCCACCTACAACCACCTCATAAAAATCTACAACCACCTACAACCACCTCAAAAACATCTACAACCAGTCACAAAGAATCGAATACCATCTTAAACAAGCCATAACTGTATAAAATAAGCAAGACGACAATATGTGGTTACCATTTAGCCAAAAAAATCCGGATGGCATGATCGTCGCATAAAGGTAAGCGATTTACCGAATTTGTTAAAAACAGACCGGATGAGAATGGCGCTTTACCCTCCATTCCATCCTGTAAACCGAGCTAAAATCGTGAGAAAGAGCCTGGAAACGAAACAATCTTCACGAATTTCCCGAATTCCGGGAAATGCCGGCATCTGGGTGCTTTCCATTTAGCCTGTTCCAGGCTCTCAGATAGTCGAGAAAACGAAAAGCAGGTGAAAAGCGAGTGGGGGCTTGGGTCGAGGCGAGGCGGGAGAGCCTGTAAGCATCTCTTTTTATTTCTCATTCCGGTATACCAGCTCCTGGTATACCCTCTGATTGGTCAATTTTGACAGTTTACATCAACACTTTCGTCATCATTTTGATTCACGCGCGGAGCACGAAAGAAAGAGGTCAACTCTGTCGCCGAGTGCCTTAAAGAATTCCCAAACGTAAAAGCCCTCAGATTCGAGCAAAAGTTGTGTCTGTTCGACTTTAATAAGTCGAAAAAACGATCCGTTTGCAATGCTTCCAACTGGTTTTGGTAAAAGCATAAATTTTCAGTTACTGCCGCGCGTTGCGAAAGCGCTTCAATGTTGTGATACGACATCTCTCCATACCGCTTACAATATAGCATCACCGGGTACGATATATAGTTCGCATTTGACACAACTATTATGTCCCATGCACGCCACAATTGTTAGCATTCAACGGCGCTCTCTGAAAACTCTGACGAACGAGAAAAATACAATATTTTGTTATTCTTTCTTATGCAAATACTTGGCTGCATATTCGAAGGTCAATTAAATTTCTGCCTTCATCGCCTTCGAAAAAATGAGAGCAAAAAGAAAAAGCCACTTTGAAAGAGCGCAAAAATTTGCCGAAAACAGGCTTGTATTTCCGTTGTATGTCTTAAAGCTTTAAAAGATCAAGCGATTTCAGGAAGCGAAGGTGATGGCTACGTGTCTGTATACTGCAAATGCAATTGAACCCATCCACATGAAATATCAATCTTTCACATTCATTATCGGTTGTCCTGTTGCATCAGAGCTGAAGTTTGTTGATGAGACCATCTTATCATCTAGGCCAGAAACTTCAATGGTCGGGTTTCTGTTTTCCTTGAAAAAGTCAACAGAGCGTCGGGAACTCGTAGCTTTCGAACTGGTCGTGTCTTTTGGTCGAATTTGCTAAATCTCCCGTCGGTGATTTCCTTGACACTCGTTTCCCGGTTGCTTTGACAATGCCTTCGTTCGCTTGTAAAGTTATTTTCCTAAAAGTGCCTTAAATTCTGGCTAACGTACTCGCACAAGTGAGAATTAACGCATCACCTCTGAACAACAATAAAAGAATCGCGCCTGAACTCGCGTGGGACCACACAATGCCGGCCCTTTTTCAACACTTTGACATTGACATTTTGACATGCGAAAGGTTATTTGCAAAGTGGGCAATCTCGTACCCAGAGTCCTCGGGCTTTTTGGCCAGCGGGTGAGCGCCCGGAGAGACTCTGGGATAATCGACTCCATTTTCCCAGAAAACGTGGGTTCCGGTCTTATGACGTATGGTTGAGTTTAAACGGAAGCAGAAAAGAGAAAACCGTTAACAGTAGGAATGGCGGGTTGAAAGTGTTTGAGAAACAAGAATTTTAGCCTTACACACAAAGAAACTGGAGAAATGATCATTGGCTTGCTGTAAGAGCAAGTAAAGATGAAACCTCTGACGCTTTCGGTAAGTGTATTTTTGGTGTTTCAGCGTACATTCCACCGTACAGAATGCAATGAGAATGCCATCGTGCAAGCAACACGATCGACAATTTTTTTTTTTGAAAACGACACAAATGTCCTCTTCTTCTACAAGTTGATTTTTCCGTAATTCTGAATGGCTTCGACAAGACCTTATTCCACGGATTTCTCCTCAAAGAGACTGATGTAATGTTTTCCCACTGTACTTTTGCAACAGCAACAGTAATCACTTTTTAGCAGTTTTAGCAGCGTGGGAAAATTCCCGTGCAGTATATGACATAATTCAAACCTCGTCGTTTTATTATTTTTGTGATTTATATATTTCTGAGGTAGAAAAAATCAATCAGCACTGAAACTTGTTTTAGATTTTGAATCTCCCTCCAAATTCTGGGGCTTCCGAATTACTTACCGACTTCCTGTCGGACTGCCATTGTTACGCAAGCGGCCAATCAAAAATATAGTTCAAATCGATTATCCCAGAGTCTCTTCGGGCGCTCACCCGCTGGCCAAAAAGCCCGAGGACTCTGGGTACGAGATTGCAAAGTGGGCGGAATGAAGAATTTAAAGAGATGCTTACAGGCTCTCCCGCCTCGCCTCGACCCAAGCCCCCACTCGCTTTTCACACGCAGTTCTTTTCGTTTTCTCGACTATCTGAGAGCCTGGAACAGGCTACTTTCCATTATGCCAAAGATTCCGGAAATTCCGGTCGGAATTCAAATGGAAAGGCCCGTTTCGGTTTCTCACCTCTGGAGGTGGTCCACTTATTTCGGTTGGAATATTCCGACCGAAATTCTCCTTTCCATTTTTGACAAACCGGTTCTTTGCCCTAATTAGGGAATTCGGAAAAGGAATAAAAAGTGGCAAGAGTCATTCCTATTGCTTGGCCCTGTTGTTATTGTAAAAAAAAAGAAAAGAAAAAAGAACGTTTGACGGTTGCTAAATTTTAATGTATGCACACTGACACCTCTTCACGGGAATATTTAATTAAGCTTTCCATTGGGTGATAGTGTTTTTCTTGTTATTCAAACTATTGTTTTTCGTTTCAATTTAAGTTTAAATAGCTTATTCTGTTGTACCTTTTTCATGTGTAACCTTCGGCGAGTGAAGAGAAGTTTTGTTTTACGTTGCGAAAAATAAAAGGTTATGGGCCCAGGACGATGTTGTCAACTGGTTGAGATGAGTTGTGGTTGAGCTGAACAACGTTTGAGCTTTTTGGATTTACGAGTAGGTTTTTGAATTTATGACGTCTTCGATTTCAAGTTTTCTGTTTGGATGAGTCATGGAGGAGAAATGGTTGATCGAGAAACTTAACGGCAGTAACTGGAACACTTGGAAATTCCAGATGAAACATTTACTTATGGCGAAAGAATTATGGAGTCTTGTGGATGGTTCAGAAGTCCTACCAAGCGACGCGACAGCAGCGGCGGCGGCACTTTTCCAGTCGCGGTTACACAAAGCGTTCTCGACAATTGTATTGGCGATTGACAGTGCTCAGCTTTACTTGGTCACCTCGTGCGAAGAACCTAAACAAGCATGGGATGCCTTGAAAAACCACTTCGAGCGAGAGACCCTCGCGAACAAATTGCTTCTGAAAAAGCAGTATTTTCGCTCTGAAATGAAAGAAGGTACATCGGTTGATCAGCATTTAAAGCACATGAAGGATATTGCTGATAAACTTGCGGCAATTGGAGCACCTATTTCTGAAGAGGATCAAGTTGTCACTTTGTTAGGAAGTCTACCGAGGAGTTTTGCTACCCTTGTCACCGCCATTGAAGCTAGAATGGATGGTGTTAGCCTGGATTATGTTCAGCAAGCACTCATACACGAGGAAATGAAGCAGTTAGAGCTATCCGGTGAGTTGAGTGGAGCTGAGTCAGCACTGACGGGGGCCTTAAAGAGAAATACGTCACGGGATCGACCAACATGTTATGGATGTGGTAATGTGGGTCACATTCACCGTTATTGTCCAAACGATTCACTCACATGTTTTGGATGTGGTGATGTCGGTCATATTCAGCGTTATTGTCCCAGGAAGCGTAAATGGCACAAAGCAAAAATAGCCGAGAGTAAGAAGAGCCGACAGGAAAATTCTGACGTCGATGGTGAAGATGTTTATGCTGCAGCTTTCATGGCGTTTGCTGGAAACGTTAAGTCTGCGGATAAAGAATGCTATCCATGGCTGATCGACTCAGGTGCATCAAGTCATATGACAAAAGAGAAGCACGTTTTGATTAATTTCCAGGAATTTGAAGACCCTGAAAACGTTGCTCTAGGAGACGGTCGTGTTGTGAAAGCATTGGGATCTGGACGCGTTCAAATGAATATGCTGTTTCCAGGAACTGAGGTTAAGAAAGCTGTCTTGCATAACGTGCTGTATGTGCCTAAACTCACCTGCAATCTGTTTTCTGTACGAGCTGCAGTTGCTAAGGGTAATGCTGTCGAATTTGGCCCTAATAAATGTTGTATCTGGGATGAGAATGGAAAGCTTCGCGGAAAGGGGTCACTGGCTGATAAACTCTATCAACTAGATTGCCAAGTTGTCTCTTCTGGGTATGCCTCAGTTGCACAATCTCGTAGCGACTTGTGGCACCAACGTCTCGGGCACGTGCACGAGTCACGCCTCAAGAAGTGTGTTCAGAATGAATGTGTGCAAGGGTTTGACATCGAGAGAATTACTGAATTGTCATTTTGCGAAGGATGTTTGGCAGGAAAGATGTGTCGAAAACTGTTTCCCACAGTGGGAAGGATTTGGTCGACGCGTAAACTACAGCTGGTGCATAGTGACGTGTGTGGTCCAATGCAAACACAGTCGATTGGAGG
>NC_090871.1:54461012-54471012 GCF_036669935.1 Montipora foliosa | reverse complement strand
CGAAAGATTTTTTCCACCATTCTCATGTCGGACTTCAACTCACGTGGTTATTTCGTTGCTCTGCGCCTTTTTCACAGTGTTTTGTATTCAGTCCGCGTTTTATACCTGGTCCGTATTTTATACCCGGTCCGCAGTCCGACGTTTTTAATATACTGACCGTTCTTGTGGTGAGTTCCTTCCTCACGAGAGCCAGTGATAGCCCCGGAAACGCGTCACGTGCCATATTGCGGAACTTATCGCCAGTGAAGCTTCCTGCTTATTGGTTGTCACATCTCTTTTGCCAGGTATTATGTTCACGTGATCGCGTGACCATGACAGACGCTCCTGATCAGATCAGTGTCATAAGAGATATTTGGCGAGGAATGGAGGCGATCCATAATTTTTTTATCCTTCCTGGCCGATGTCGTTTTACATTACAGGACTAATACGACGAGATATGTGAAGACCATTGAGAGGGAAACTTTTCCGCCACAAAAAACGTGAACGCTATTTTTGCGATTCTCAATCCCCCACCGGACCCTAACTAAATATCACCTTCGTTGACGTCATCCACCTTACACACCCATTCCAGGAATAAAGGAGGAAGTTCTTCACTTTCAGTTTCGTTTTGAAGGCCTCCAAGGTCTCCAAGAGCTTTCTGTTCGCAGATTATTAAGATCGCTCTCGAAAGAAGAAAACATCCACTGCATTTTGTACAAGGTAATCGTGTTCAACTAACAAATTTCCACTTCTAGACTTCTGTATTTGTTGTAATGAATCTCGTGCAAACTGGAATATGTTGTTTTTCAAGAAACGCTGTGTTGATCATTGTTTCAACCAACTGTTCTCCCAAATTGAGAAGACAGTATTGTAACAAAATGCGCGTTTGTACGGAGAAAGCGGAGTTAACGTTCAAACGGAGTGTAATATGTCATAACTGGGCTGGAGACAGCACATATTGAACGTAGGAATTTGAAGTGAATTACTAGACACTTTTACAAGCAGAGTTAATAATTTTGTTGTATTGAGCTAGACTTGTCTACAACCGAGTGTGTGGGTTTTTCAGGGTTGGTTTGGATTTAAAAGAAATGAAGTGAGGAGAACTGAAGGCAGCATGCAGCGTCACCATGCAATTGAAGCTTTTAAATTGAGAATTTAGGTGGGTTCATCAATTCCCCTCTTCCGCACGTTTCTTTAAGGTTAATTACGATCACCCAATCTCATGACATGTTCCAGCAGCGACTTCCATGCTGAAGCCAAACAGCTGACTTAGTCATTTAATTTTTTATGCTGAATTTTATTAATGTACAGTACGGCAGTTACTGCAGTTATATCTGAGCGACACATTTACACGTATTTACATTCACTTATGGAATAAAAATATTTTTGGTTGAACGATAATCTCACTGAATTTTCGCCGGAAAAAATACGCATCATGAGTGCCTTAATCAATACTGTAGCCCCTTACAAAAAACTACATAAAAACCATGACAATCTTTGTGGAAGCAAACAATGGACATTAAATTAGGTGACCCTTTGAAGGTGTTGGACAAAACACTGACCCCCAGTCCATGGACTACCCAAATCGACTACCCTATAAATACTATTTCAAATGAGTACTGTTGGTCTATATGTAAGCTGCATCTCAAGCTGTGCTTACCTAAGCCTAAACATCCATTTTAAACAGTGTTGATCAACAGCATTTAAGTCTAAGCAGCCATTTTAAAAAGGTTAGCTTTCGATAATGTTATTGTTGTGATGGCCAATTACATCATGTAAGTTAAGTGAAACCGGTGCAATTCTCGGATTTAGCTGCTTGTCACCATGCGCACGAAAATAAACAAGGTATGTGCAATGAAAGTATAATTTTATAACCAATTCAGTTTTTTCAATAGCACTTATTCAAAATAGTATTTTTAGGAGTTAGTCCATTTTAGGGTAGTTCATTTGGGTAGTCCATGGACTGGGGTCAGTGTTTTGTCCACCACCCCCTTGGAAGATGTTCTGTTGAATGTGTTGGATGGATGCGACACTTTGGTTTTTTAGGATTCTAAGAATCCGGGACAAAATTGTTCAGACTTTCTTAACTAATCCATGTTTTTAACTAGAAAAGCTTTTCATCTTTTGTTGCCACTTGCATGAGGTAAATCTTGATATCATGCCTCCCCCTTGAATCCCACAATGGGCTAATTATGCCCATCTTCCTTACCAGCATTGAGTGGGAATATGTGGTGGGGGATGGGTCATTCATTGCCTTCTTTTCAAGGTATGGTCTAGGGCCCAGTTCCTGGAAAGAGAAATAAATTATACCAGGTATAAAGGTTACTCCAGGGATATACCTGCTATTCTAATGGGGATAACAGGTATTCCTGTATTTATGCCTGGAGTAGAGTTACAACACCTTTCAGGGTTAAGCCTTGACTGTTTTTCCACAATTTTAGATCTGTGATGTAGCTACCCTGCCCTTAAGACTTGTTTAAAGGAATATCGTAGTTAGGGAATTTGAACATGGGCTTTCCTGAAAGGACTTTGTTGAGATCTGTGATGTGTTTGCAAAGCGTCAGTGTTAAAGATATTGTATCAATTATTAAGGGCCTGTTAATGTGGAGAAAAGTTGTTTGAGGCAAGAGTGTTCACCCTTCCAGCCAAGTCAACTTAAGCAAAGTGACCCTTTTGCCCAAATCAAGAGCTGCCTATCTCAGTTTCAATTATCAGAAGACTGCATGGGAAGACAGTGCTTGTGCATACTCCCATTATCTTGCCTTCACTGAGTCGACTCACGAGGTGAGCCAAATAAAGTGTTTACACGTGGGTGACTATGACGAATCTCGCACCACAACAGTGAGTCCTCTTCAATGCAAAACACAGCGCACGAGCAAACTCAAGAAAACATGTAATACCAAACTAATATTTCAAGCATTTTATTAAAATAATTTACACTAATTTGCGTTTCTCCAAGTTACTGTGTCTGCTCTTTGAAAGTTGTTTCTCATTGGCATTCCGTTCTTTGGTTCTGGCAACTTTCTAGCAGCACAACGTACTTCCCCGGACAAATGACTTTTTGCTGTGAATCTCAAGCTCGCCTCTGCGGAAGACCAACTTTTTAGCAGCAGATCTTGCTTCCCCCGACAAATGACTTTTTGCTGTGAATCTGAAGCCTGCCTCTGCTGAAGACCAACTTTTTAGCAGCAGAACTTGCTTCCCCCGACAAATGACTCTTTTCCATGAACCTTTAAGGGGCTGCCTCTGCTGAAGACTTCAGTAGTGTCAACCGTGCAGTTTCAAAGTTTCCCTCTTACCGCATGAACACACACCACACCCACCAACTTTTTCAGCAACTCTTTTAAACCCTCCGATTTCAAATCCTTTTCAAATGGCAGGATTCTAGTGATTAGAACAACTATTGCAAGAGTCTCCTAATTAACAGCTATTACTGCTTACATTTTCAATGGCTTTAGAGATTTGTACTAGTAAATATATTTGCAATGGTACCTGATTACAAGTACTTTACAGTGTTAATTCTGTAATGAGTAACAAGTTATGAACTACACCGCAAATCGCGTCCTGCAGTGTAAATACTGAAACAAAAGAAATCTGCATCGTAGAAGAAATTACCATTGGGATGTAATTGTGCATTCCATGACAATGACCCTACCATCGAAAAAGGGTGACCCAGCTACAGACTGTAGGATGGTCACCCTCCTTGCCAATCCAACTTTTTTTGTCATGTACTAAAACTGTTCGCCAGGTTTTGAAGGAAATGTATTCATGAAAAGTTGGCTTGCTCATGGTAGCACAAGTTACAGGCAGGTGACCCTTCTACCCAGAACAACTTTTCTCCATATAAACAGGGTCTAAGAAGAACTTTTTTTGTATTTTAATTGAATGCAGTCCACCAAAAATAATTTTTACATTACAATATCAAAATTAATGGAGTATGACATCTTAAAGCTGAATGCTTAACTTGTCTCTGCTGTAGTGATGAAATCTCACTGCCACTGCTAATTTTTGAATTTCGTTCTTGAGAGGGGGAAGGTTTTTAACTATGCTAAGATATGATTTCCAGATTTTTCTGAATAAAAAGCTAAAGAGCTATTGGTTATTGCAGGTAAACCAAAGCACACATTCTAAGACTTTGTAATCCTAAACATTATGTTGTGTCTGGCATTTTTCTTGCTTGGATAATATATTAATTTTGCTTGTGCTGTACGTATTAACATCACCTTAATTACGTGTTCCAGTAAATGCACATGGTTCAGATAATTTTGAAAGTAATCTTCATAAATATTTTTGTCATAATTCGTAATTTTGTAATTAGTGCTCTATTCTGGAATTTTAATAGTGCTGTCTCATTTTTGTCTAACGTAAATTTTACTGACTGGCTCACTGCACGAAACACTAAAGGTTAATTATTATCAATCTACTGTTACAGTATATCATCAAAACATGAGTAATCTTAATCCATTTTTTCTCTGTTCTGATTTCTTATAGACTTCTTGCGGTCCCCTGTTTTCTGGGGGAAAGATTCTTCAACATAAAATTTTCTTGGTCATGATGTCACAGCGACAACCAGAAATTTTTAGGTAATTATTAATAAGTTAAAATGCAAATTGCGTACAGATCTGGGGCCGGTTCCTGAAAGGTGTAATAACTCTATTCCAGGGATAAATGTGCCTTAGAGCGGTTTTCGAATGAGTGTCGTAAAACCAAAACCAAAGTAATTACTTTGGCCAATCAAAAGGGACGGAGACCATCCAGTAAACCAATCAAAACTCGAAGTAATTACACGTAGCCGTCACAAAGCGCGCGAAAATATGCACGCGCGAGCCACAATTGGTTTTGGTTTCACTTCTGATTGGTTGAAAAAGTGGAGCGAGAACTTTGAACCAATCAATGAGTGAAGTAATCATAAACCAAAGTAATTAACTAATTACTTTCGACACTCAATTGAAAACCGCTCTATTCCATGAATACCGGTACCTATATTTCCGGGATAAATTCTGTTCTGTTAGAATAGCAGATTTATCCCTGGAATAACTGTTATACTTGGTATAATTTATTCCTCCTTCTAGGAACCGGCCCCTGAGCATCACCTCAATTTCATATCTATGTTGTAGTTCACTTTTGACTGCTGGTACAACTTGTTTTTGAACTGGTACAAAATAGTTTGAACTGGTACAATTATTTTAATTGTACTGGTTTATTTTTGTCAACTGTCTAAAAAAGGTACTTTCTTTTTTTCGGGGGTGTAGTTAAAAAAACAGAGGGCTTGGTTTTGGGGGGTCTAAAAAGGAATGCAATATTCCTTTCTTCCGTTCTACTTCTCCTACCCCTTCCCGATCTTCCCCATTACCTCTATCCTACCCCACCCCTCTTTTTCAGTTCTATCCCCCTCCTTACCTTCCAAGTAGCCCCCTCCTCGAATACCCTTATGCCCACTCCCTCTACAACACCCTTTTCACACTAATCTACTTACCCGAACTTGCACCCCTACCTCTGGATCTGTGGCCCACTCTCCTATCCACTTGACCACACAAACACATCATGCAAATTCCCCATAATAATTTATAATTAAATATTTTATTATTCATCGCAGGCCACTCTCAGTCTTAACTTTTATTCACATTTAAACACCAGAGCCACTTGTGGTAAATATATCAGTAATAAATTGGCAGACTTGAGCAAATGCAATAGCGTAAATTAAATACTATTAGCTTTCTGTAGAGGAATTGAAAAGACTCACAAAGAAAGAAAAAACAAAGATGCAACTCTGCCTTTCAGGAAAGGAGGATCGATCTGAGCCGAAACAAGTGACAAAATGGGAACATCAGATGATAACTCAAAACACATGGGCTTTATACAGAAAAGGCAAACTCTTCACAGGAAACAACAAGAAAGTAGTCTGAAAACAGGAAGTGTTTCAAATCTTGTCCCACGCACACCTGGGCTTCTGATAGGATGCGGAAAAAAAATTAAAAATTATGCGGAAATTTTCGAATTCGCCATGTTATGCGTAAACATGCGTTGATTATGCGGAAATTACACTGGATTATGTGGACATTTAAACAATTTATAGAACTAATAATTAGGTCCGTCCAAAGTATTTACATGCTTATGGTGAATCAGGACTTGAAAGTGGGACCAATACAGTCGCATTTCCGACTGAATTTGTTCCCTTTCGATTAAGATATCTGGAGGAGTCACCAATTTGTGAAAGCTTTAACTGTTAAAATAAAAGAAAGGCCTAGCAATTGGCATTTTGCCGAAACTTTTACTAAAATAAATAAAGCGATAGAAAAAATATTTTGTTTCTCAACATGGAATTTTGTTTCAATTTGGAGATACACATATGCAGCAAAATTGTAACCACGATCCATTACCTCGATCATTCACCATTTTCAGCGGTTTTTTACACATAGGTATTGCGGGCTCCTATTTTGTTTTGTACAACTTCATTGCAATGATTGTCCCTACTTTTACAAAATTAATCATGCAATTTAACTTTGCGACTATAACTTGCGGCAAACTTATCATATAGATCTTTTGCATCTTTTTAAAGAATTTCAAGCTTAGGGTATGAACATTAATTATGACAGGCCTTCTGATATTACGCGATGGTGCGATTTCGCACAATCGACCTCAAATCGCATCCGATCGCACAATTCACGAAAAAATCGCATAATTCACAAAAGGACGCACAAATTCATAAAAAGAAACATAAATCAAGACGTTTCTTAGAAATTCCTGCATAAATACGCCATTTTAAAGATGATTTATCTTGGAAAAAGGCTAAAAAACCTTTGTCACCTTCGATTTCCTAAACATTCGAAGTTCAAGGCGTTATTTTTCATGTTGGGGACCTGGTACGAGTCTCCCTCTATTGGTGCAACACAAACACGCCTTTATATACACACCACTGAAATGACACAAGAGATTTGTGAAAAATAAGTGAAGTTGTAAGTTTTTCAGCAAAATGTAGTTTCTTTCGTTGAACACTGATAAAAACTTACTCATGGATAAGTTTGTTGTGAAAACGCTCGCTTTTTCTTCGACGAAGAAGGAAGTTCCCACATTCCGCCCGATCTGACAGCTCACAATCGAGCAAGAAAGTACCTCACAGGTACGCTCCACGTGGACGATTGACTGATGTTTTTCTCGTCGTGCAATATTAGGGCCTTTTATACGAGAGAAAATAAGCCGCGGCTTACTCTGGCCACGGTGTACAAAGTACGCAAAAGGAACTATTTATACGAATATATATTCCCAGGTCAATATAAGCCGCGGCTTAAAAAAGACGTGAAGGTAGATTTTGTACCATTTATACGGGGTGAACATTCGAGTCCTCTGTAAGCCGCGGCCAGAGAAAGCCTCGGCTAATTTTCTCCCGTATAAATGGGGGTATGGCCCTATTGTGATTGACCATCTTCGGAAGTTCGTGGTTGACGAGCACCTTGATCATTCATTTGGCACGTTAGCTGTGCATGTGTCCTTTCAACTTTTCAACTTATTTATCCCAACTAATGTCGATCGAGATACATAATTACTGTTCCTTCGTGTTCAAAATGTCTTTAGGGCAGAAAAAAAGTGTTTTTTTTAACCTGAAACCGTATAAAACAAGCTTAAAATTGCTGAGAAAAAAATCGCATAATTTGCATTATTTATCGCATAATTGGCCTTTCTAATCGCACAATCTGCCCTGAAAAAATCGCATAATTTGCATTTTTTAATCGCACCCTATCAGAAGGCCTGTTATGAAAACGGTTTAACTTTTGTCCTGGCTCATTGCCAAAAAATGCGTGGAAACTGCTTACGAACTTTCATCTTGTGAACAAAATGGCATGTTTTCTTCACTGTCTTCAATGTTCAGGAAACTAAGCGTTTCAAAACAGTCACAATCTCGTTGGCTTTTAATTATGTTTCTGAGGATGGTAAGCGGCTGCTTTGTAACTAATATCAGGCATTTCTCCTGTTTTATGCGGAAAATATCATAATTATGCGGAGGATGCAGATTTTGGGAAATTATGTGGATCCGCATCGCCACATCCTGTCAGATGCCATGGCACACAGTTGTCTTTCTCACAGAGGACACAAGTAGGAAAAAGTGCCTTCAAGAAATTATGCACAAACCAGCATGAAAGTTGTTAACACATTCGTCAAAATGCACTTATTCCATGTATAGAAAATGCCAACCAATCAATGGCAGCTCCAACAGTCCTCTCTTTGATAGAGACTGACTGAATGGTTGCTTTTGCGAAAATTGAAAAATAGTGAAAAACCATTCTGCTCGAGTAGAGACCAAATTTAGAAAAATCTCATCACCTTACATGTCCTCGAAGTTTAGATCTGTGCAGTGGTACTAAATGTTATTATAATTATTCCAAAGGAATTTCCTTTACATCAGCTTGTAATACTTGTAAACAGGCAATTTTGCAAAATCACAGAGGAATTTCATAAAAAAATTGAAGTTTATGATATTTTTAGTGTAAAAGTAAAGTTAATGTTTTCGAGTGATAACCTCTGAGCCCTCGGTCTCTGTGTCCTGCTCCTATCACATGGTTGCCTCTTTGGAGCCACGTCCTGTAATCCGAAGGCATTTCATTTCAGTCTGTCTTTGTCGCGTGGAGTAATTACTATTTTCAGAGGTTATTCTGTGAGCTCTTTAGTTTACTGTAAGGAGTACCTTTACTGTTTACAACTTTTATTATGGCGTGTCCGCATGGCAATTCGTAAGCCATAGGCCCTCGCCATCGTCGTTGGGAAAATCTCACTTCACTGTCGACGGAAGTTCTTTGTCTTCGTCTTCACGCTCTCTATCTGCCCATAACTGGCAGCAAAGCTGCAGAACTGATTTCCCGCTTCCCTGTTTCTTGAGTCGATTCTGCGTGTTTCAGAAGGAGTCAAATGAAGCTTTCCAAAAATCATGCAAGGTGGTCGACTTCCCGCCAATGCAAAACTCAAACACTGATCCATCCGGTATATTGTTGTTCGTCACTCCCTATTGGCCAAATTCCGATGTTTGACAACCCTGGACAACCGTTTGATCTTTGACTGCTGAATTTATTATGGTGATAGTAGTTTAAATCCTCCGCTTGTTTAATAGTTAAGTGTTTGATCTTTGACTTCAGAATTTATCGTGGCCTTAGACGTTCAACTCCTCTGCCTGTTATTTTACTGTTTGATCTTTTACTGCTGAATTCGTTGTGGCCAAAGAAAACAATTTCTCAGATTGTTATTTTAGTGTTTGACCTCTGAGTCTGGAATTTATTGTGGCCTTACAAGTTTAGTTCCTTTGAGTGTTATGTTCGGGTTGGATCTTTGACTGCTGAATTAATGTATTGTGGCCATAGAATTATTCCCCCTTTTTGGGTTTGCTATTTGACTGCTGATTTTATTGTGGCCATAAAAAAATAATTTCTCCAATTGTTATTTTAGTGTTGGACCTTAAAGTTCTGATTTATTGTGGCCTTACAAGTTTAATTCCTCTGATTGTCATTTTAGTGTTTTGATCTTTGCCTTGTGGATCTATTGTGGCCCTAAATTCCCCTTCTTATGTTTAATCCCTCTGCTTGTTATTTTTAATTAGTCTTTGATCTTTGACTGCTGAATCTCTTGTGGCCTTAGAAGTTTTCTTTGTTTAATGTCAGTGTTTGATCTTTGACTGCTGAATTTCTTGTGTCCATAGGAGTTTTTATTCCTTGGATGGTTATTTTAGTGTTTGGTCTTAATTTGAAGGCTGAATTTATTGTAGCCTTAGAAATTTAATTATTCCTTTTATTGTTACTTTAAATAGTGCTTGATCTTGGACTGCCACAGTGTATTGTGGTGATAGAAGTTTAATTCCTCCGATTGTTCTTATAGTGTTTGATCTTTGACTGCTGATTTATTGTGGCCATAGGAGTTTAATTCCTCACTCATTATTGCTCAATCAAACTCAACGGTCTGTGCTGTCACCACCCTGAGAGACTACATGCTTCAAATATCAACACAAGGACCTGCCCAGACCCTCTTCCAGTTTGCAGAT
>NC_090871.1:54441012-54456012 GCF_036669935.1 Montipora foliosa | reverse complement strand
CATACCTTTCAAGCTTGTAGCTGATTTCGATGCTCTTGGTCATTCCGTCCCGTAATCAATATGTTGGTGATGTAACACACAACACCGTTTATACCCTTGAGAATGGTGTCAATGGTCGATTGATTCATTTGGAAAATCGCCGGAGCACTTTCCACAGCAACTGGGAGACAGTTGTACTAGTAGAGCCCCTTACTGGTGTTGATAGTGAGAAACTGTTTAGAGTCGTCACTCAGAGAAAGCTGTTGATATGCATGCTTTAGATCCACTTCATGAACACGCAAAAAAAGAACGTGGGCAATATCCAGCCATTTTGACCGAACAAGCTTGGTCAATAAAGGATTTATTATATGGGGTAAAACACCAAGAAATGATCTTTGATCTTGCGGGACCAAGCGAGAAATCCCGAACGAGCAAGATAGCTCCATCTTGGCCGCTCAGGTAGCCAATCACAGCGCAGGATTTGGTTCATCTTGCCCGCTCATCTTGCCCGTAGTCATATAATAAATGTAGGTACATTAGTATATAAGTGCAGGTTATAGACCAAAGATAGAAGTGATCCTCGCACTTTAATGTCGGGACTATTTGAGCAGTTGTCTCTTATTTGCCACATGGCTCGGTTTCCTTTGTTCTCGCAGGGGATTATATTGAGTTATTCCCCTGCCGTTATTCCCCTCAAAACATCCACAGTGCAAATTACAACACGAGACAAACTACACTTAAATATTCAACTCAGACCATGACTTTTTTGTTGTCGCTATTTTTCATGCACATGCAATTTTCAAAACAAAAAAGAAACTTTTATGTGTAGTCTCTAGGGACTTAAAAGTCCCTAGAGCCTACGTATATTTGTTTCTTTACAAATCTTCATCAAGCTGTTTTGCCGACATCTCAAAGAACAGTGCATTTTCTAGAAAACCACTGAGATCCCCTCGTTTCAGGCCGTTAACCCTAACTTATAGACGCTGAAAAAATGAAGATGGCTTCATCGGGATGCGAACCCATGACCTCTCTGATGCTAGTGCAATGCTCTAACAAGTGAGTTATGAAGCCAGCACACGGTGTGGAGCAGGTCAATTTGTTGGACTTATTTGCTCCCATGCAAGGACCTGCTCTCTGACTTGCTCCCAACCGTGTGGTTAATCCTAGCTGAGTTGGTAGAACATTGTATTGGCATTTCAGAGATCATGGGTTCAAATCCTGTCGATGCTGCCTGAATTTTTTGAGTGTCTATAAGAGACAATTATTGCTCAAATTGTTTAGATAGGTGCAAGGATCAGTTCTATATTTCAAGTTAACAGAGTGACACTGCAACATATTTAGGAGGCCGTGTGGCCCAGTGGTTAGGGCGCTTGCCTTGAGAGCCGGAGATCCTGGGTTCAAGACACGTTTTGACCACTCGTTGAATTTGATCCTGGTAGTTCCTGGTTCAACTTCCCAGCTGCACTTGTAAATAGCCGACTGGTTTACCCCCGGCCAGTCGGGATTCTTAACAGTTGTTGTTGTTCTGTTCCGTCGTTTCGTTGTGTTTCATTGGCCCTGAAAAGCCCCTGTGGGGACCGGTCAATTAACTATGTATTGTATTGTTTTGACTACGACTACGTCAAAACTTTAACTTGCGTCTAACTTGTTTTGTTAGAATTATCGTTATGATAAGAAAATTTAAGAGCTCTGAAGAACGCTCTGCTATACAGCTGCGGAAGTAATACTTGATATTGTACATGTATGCCATCCTTCTTTCAAGGCAGTGCTCGAAATTAATAGAAAATTCTAGGTTGTCCCTATTTAAAAGGTCGGGCAACTAAATCCGTAAATTTGCGCCCTGATAAAATTAATGCTTAATTGGTTGCCTGTTAGTAAACTCGTAAGGATTAAATGCATGCCATGTTGAGATGCAATCACATGGCGTTGGAGCCCCCATAATTTACAAGCCTGGCCCAACTGTTGTAACATTTCAAGGGGACTTGTTTTGAACCAGCTGGGGAAACACGCGCAGCATTTTCAACATTTTTCAATTCAACACGTCGATGTTTATATGCCTCTGGTCCCTGGCACGCAACAACTGGACCTAGCGCGCATTCCCTAGTGCAACAATGTTGCATGAACGTGGTCAAACGAGAACAACATCATGCAACATCCAAAATGTTGCACGAAAAATTTGACCGTTTTCAAATTTGATGCAACGTCATCCAACATATCGCAACTGGGTGGCCAAATGTATGCAAAATGTTGTGCCCAACAATGTTGCAAGATGTTGCGTTGAAATGTTGAGAGCGTTTGGCCAAGCCAAACGTTGTTTTGGCAACTCGACTTTTCATTTTACCATGAACTGGTCTCCCGGTAAACTTTTTGGTTGTATGGGACGACCGGACGACCGCTAATTTCGAGCACTGTCAAGGTCATGTCCTATGGATACAAAAAAGCAATAATTACTATTATCACCAGATAAACTTCCGCATTCAAACACCAACTTATTTAATTGCCATTTGAGTTATTTATCATAACAATTCCATGGTATGGTGTTGCAGCATTGTTTCCTGAATACATACCATACAACAACAGCTCTCAACAACCCGTTTTTGTCTTGGGAGTACATGATCTGCACTTTGTATCCCTCTCCTATATTTACTGTTACAGCACAGGTTCTTAAGCTCCCAGGTTATCTTAAAAGTCGCAGGAAAGAGCTTTTGCATATAATTATGAAGTCTATTTTATTTTCAATGGGCATTTTAGATTTTCTGTGAGAATATTTAGAATGAAATTCCTTTTGTAGAACAAAATTTATAAGCTTATATCAAATGAGTTGATAAAGAGCAAATTACCACCTATTTAATTTGCTAAATTGCTGTATTTGCTGTAGAAAGATATGGCAGCTATAAACTCAAGTTTCATTCTGCCACCAATGCAGCACTACAGTTTGTTCAATTAAAAACTCGTATCCTTTGTGCATCTGTCAAACACTTCAAATCCTAGATACATGTAAGTGGTTGTCTAATATTGTGCTGCCTTTATGAGTAATAGCCAGAGTTCTTGCTATATGTCTCTCACTGAATTCTTCGCTATATAATTCATACCGTTTGTCCAAATTTGTGATGTAAATATCACTCACTGAATGTCTATAAATTCTAATGCATCGATCTATGATTGTATTAAAAGTGACTCCTATTCATCAAAAAAGCAGCTCGATGTGAAACATTGGTTTGACATTTTGCAAACAGCTTTGATCCTGTTATGTTTTGGACATTCTACCAGCAATTAACAGTAATATTGCATTCCTGTTCTCTGATGTTTGAGGCTCCATTATCCTTGGTTTTCATCCACATGATGAGACGGCCATGTTGGTGTACAAAACAATAGAAACTGCCCCCACAAGTTGTTCGCTGCATAACAATAGAGTCAAATTCCCAAAAAGACATTTTACAGCATTGATCTGTACACCAACATGGCCGCCGTGACGTGAGATGAAAACCCCCAATTGCACTCAGGATCTCTTGCTGGTTCTAAAGCAGAACGTTTGCCAATGACTCTGAATGAAATTGAAAACAGCATAGGTTGGCATTACGATCCAGCTAGAGGTGGCAGATGAGGTGGTACTGACCGCATGTGTTAATACTCTGGGTTAAGATGCCAGTAGGAAATTAGGAAACAGTTTAACTGCATTAAACGCTCACGTTTATTTTTTCTTTTAATCGATAAAGCAAGTTAATCTCAAAGGAGCAATGTCTACTTGTGACTTTTGTTGTGCTAACAGTATTTGAAAGGAATCAAGTAAAATTAAATTCCTCAGATGAGAGGTGTGTAATGATTGAATCAATTTTCTTATATTCAAGGACCCATAACTGCGCTAAGATAAAAGTGAAAACAGTGTGACCTGTTTCAAAGCGGTACGTCTGGAAACGTGCCAAGCTTAAAGAAGCTTAAAACCGCTGCTTGGAATTCCAGTAAGTGTGATAAAGTACTCAATCCATGGAATTGAGGGGTTTCGACAATACACTGACCCCCGGTCAACTGACCCCCTACTGACCCCCTATAAAATCAATGGGAAAATGAAAATTAAAAAAGCCCAGAACTATCAATGGGACCCGATTCAAGTTCATCAATAAATTTAGCTTACCTGAAACTTTCAAGAGGGCGGACGCGTTGCAGATTTCCGATTCCCTTCTCATTTGACTGAAAGAATTGTCACGGAAAATCGAGCACAGAATAAGTTGGAACATCAGCAAGCGTGGTATTTGTATCCGCTAGAAAATTAAGCAATAAAAATAGCCAGGAAATTCTGGCAAATTAACACCCACGCAACTAACCGCAAGCTTGTAGTCCCAGGTCCCTCGCCTTCCGCATGCACAACTTGCACATGGCTTTAGTCATGGACGGTAAGTGGCCTTACTGTTTTCCATCGATTTATCTCTTATTTTGCACCTTGTATTATCCAAATTATGCCATGAATACATTATGAAATGTATTTTTGTTACTTTTCCTGCCAGACGATCCGGATGTGGTAGAGCTTTGTAGAAAGGCATGTTGGTTTTTGATTAGATTACCCAGGAATTTTACCTTCAGTATCTTGAGAATCCGTGGTCTTTTTGAATGCTTCATGCACCAAGGAGAAAGTAATCAAACGGGCGTGTCCAAAAGGTTAACACCACAGCTGCTACAGTTCTTAAAATGCCAGAGCTAGGCGAGAGGCCCGGAACTACCTTATGAAATTCGTCTTCCGGTTGAGGTTTACGCGCTTGTTCGTGGCACGAGAAGTCCATCGCGATCCTTTCGCGAGCCTGTTCATTTGTCAGCGTTTCTCTTTGCTTCATTTCCCAATGCGTACGAAAGCAATATTTGATGATATTCAATCTTATTCTGTGCTCGATTTTCCGTCAACAAAACCTCCAATAAACAGTAAAAGGAGAACAAGAGTCTGAACTCTGCAACGCGTCCGCCCTCTTGAAAGTTTCAGGTAAGCTAAATTTATTGATGAACTTGAATCGGGTCCCATTGATATTTCTGGGCTTCTTTAATTTTCATTTTTCCATTGATTTTATAGGGGGTCAGTAAGGGGGTCAGTAGGGGGTCAGTTGACCGGGGGTCAGTGTTTTGTCGAAACCCGGAATTGAGGGTAAAAAGAAACATAAATCCGTCAATTTACAATTGATTTTGAATTTCTTTTCCTTGTATGTTGCTAACTATAGCCTCGGACAAAATTGTTGAAACTCTTTGCAATACCTTGCTCTCCCAAAATGTTGTTTTGGCAAATCGGCTCAGAACCTCGAGTGCAAGCAACATTGTGAGGGGAGAGTAAGCCGCGAAAGCTTCATGTGTGTACTGACTCGTGTATTGTTCCAAGAGATTTTGTCACAGACTGTAGTTGTAAATGAATGTGTTAAGGAAACTCAAAGCAGTTTCAATGCTTTGAAAAAAAATGTACATGATCAGTTCTACATTTTGCGATACCGTTATTGTAATGGTAAGCCCCATTAAATAAGCAGGCTAAATTGAAACGTTTTACAGAGTTTTAGAACGGCTTTCCTGTTGCTAAACTTGTTGAGCTATTATATATTACAATAATGATAGCGTCAGATCTTGTTTAAAAAAGAAATGGTGTTTTATATGATACCTTAACATTGCCGTTGCTTAAAAAAAGTGTTAAGTCAATACTTTCAATAACACTGACGTTCTCTTGAAATGTTATTGGTGAAGCTGGATTGAGCCACCTTCAAAAGAAGGTTGGCAGAATCAGAGCAGAAAGCAGAAGTCTGGATGCCGGGCTTGGGCGGCCTCGTCTGTGCGTATATAGGATAGAGGCATTAAAATGCCTTTTCATGTGTTCTCTTGGAAACTTCCCCCACAAATTAAAAAAAAAAACCAACCCTACGTGATGATGGCTTTCATGAATTAGTTAGCAATTCCTTCTCTTAAGTTGTAGTAATTTCGTTCTCCCAATTGTGCATATTATCTTACACAACTGTTAGTTATTTTATCGTACGTTGTCCATCAATGAAGTACATTTTGTCAAGTTTTTAGCTGCCGGGAAGCACTAAAAAGCCATATATTTTTCATATAATTAGCCATTTCTTAGTGGTAAAACCACTTTTTCCCCAGTTATTAGAAACTGCCAAGTTTCCTGGGGCCGTTCTTGACATTCTTAACTCCCTTGAACATTCCTTTACTGAATCACATTTTTCTGCACCATAATTAATGTCTGGTAATTTCTTTTGTGTGTGTATGTGTTAAGGAAACAGAATAGCAATGGCTCAAGGTTCGTCGAACCCAGTGCAACAGTCGTACCACCACACTTAACTATGAAGTCAGGCTCATGGCAGCAATCTCAAGAAAATGGCCCCAACAAAGTTCAAGTCACCATTTTGGCTTCTGAGTGGGGATCCAGTAAAGGTGGACTTTCCACAATCAACAGAGAGTTGGCCATACAGCTGGCCAAGTTCCCAGAAGTGGAAATCACATACTTTTTGCCAAAATGCTCTGAGGATGATAGGAAAGTAGCTCTCAGCCATGGCATACAGATTCTGAAGGCAACACGACAGCCTGGGTATGAAGAACTGAACTGGCTCAGCTTTCCACCAGAGGATTTGCGAATGGACGTCATTGTTGGTCATGGAGTGAAACTTGGCCGCCAAGCACGAGTTATCCGCAACTCTCGCAAATGCAAGTGGATACAAGTGATACACACTGACCCAGAGGAATTAGGAATGTTCAAGTGTTACGAGAATCCAATCTCAAAGGGCGAAGAAAAGCACAATGTCGAAGTAGAGCTATGCGAGATGGCTGATTTCGTTGTAGGAGTCGGGTCCAAGCTGGCAGAGGCCTTTCGCAGCTACCTCCGCAGTTGTCAAAAAGATCAAGATGTTATCGACTTCACACCTGGTATTTTTGATGAATTTGTCAGTGTTCAACAAGTTCCTAAGGAAAGAAAACAACTCAGTGTCCTAGTGTTCGGTCGTGGAGATGCTGAAGATTTTGAGTTAAAAGGGTTTGACATTGCAGCAAGATCTGTTGCGGTATTACATGACACTCGTCTAGTTGTCGTCGGAGCACCCAATGGAAAACGTGAAGAGATCGCAAATCGATTGCTGGAATGTGGTATTCCCAAACATCGCCTCAGGGTGAAAGGCTATATCGAGAGCCGAGAAAGCTTGAAGGGATTATTCGGTACGGTGGATCTTGTACTTATGCCTTCTAGAACAGAAGGCTTTGGTTTGACAGGTCTCGAAGCTCTGTCAGCTGGGCTACCTGTGATCGTTAGCAAGAACTCTGGCTTTGGAGAGGCCCTGGGCAATGTACCATTTGGTTCTTCATTCGTCATTGACTCTGAGGATCCCAATGCGTGGGACAGCAGCTATCAAGGGCATCTGGAACAAAAACAGGCAGACAAGGCTTGATGAGGCTAAGGCTTTGCGTAACTCCTATGGAACGAAATATAACTGGTCTAAACAGTGCAAATATCTTCTCGAAAAGATGGTCAACTCAGTGAATGGTATGAATTAAGATCTTTATTTATGAGAAGATTTGTTTGAATCCGATTCTTGTATGTGAAAGTCGTTTAAAAATCGTTTGTGTGGTCTTAATGGGTGTTTAATCGTGTTTATATCAAATAGACATCAACTTCAAGTGGCAGTTCCATCACCTCAAAATTTAAAAGCAAATCTTACTGAGGCTGAACCCTAACTTGTGTGAATACAGTAGCAAGTGATGGGTTCCCGAGTAATGTAAACACACCCCAAGATTCTGCCCGATGTGAATTTCACGCCAAATTGTTATTCTACGTTAAATAACTTAACTGCAACGCCGATAAAGAAGATCAGGGAATACTCTATATTGTTGTGTGCGCTTTTGTTGTTTTAAATCGTAAATGTGACTGCAAAATACCCTCACATCAACAATAAACCTTCCATACTTGTTCCCAGATCCCATCATTTCTCTTAGCCGGCGGGGCCTTCGCACGAGAAAGGGAGGGGCTCTAGAGACAGCAGTCCCAGATTCTAGGACTGCCTTTCGGATTTCATATATGAGTCGTCAATATTACGAAACGTGGAAGCGCCCAGTAGCGTTACATTCCAAGAGTCTCGGTGTTAGAGAATGTGTCCCTTCATGTCGAATAGAATGTCGTAATTGTAACACAAACACACACTGATAATTTTGCCGACCGATGCGGCAAAATGGGGTCAGCTGCGCGAAGCCGGCCATTTTTACTTTCACTTCAATATTTTGTTGGTCGCAAGATAACCAATGAAAAAAAATGAATTTCCTTCGTTTTCTCGTGCGAGGGCTAAGAGAAACGATGGGATCTGGGAACGAGAATGTGATTATCTTTGCACAACTGATGACGTCAAAATCCTCAACTTGATGCCAGACCTTTGTTTCATATTTTCCTTGAAAATACGTGAGGTGTCATCGGGTTCTAGATATGTTCTCGGTTTTTGTACAGAAACGCTTCTGAGCACATTACAGATTTAATTCTAAAATTTAAAATGGTGATGAAATTCCGAGTCATTTGCACTTTAAGCTTACTTAACATTGACCATTGGTTATTTCAATAGAAGCTTCCTGTGACGTTGAGATGCTATCAGATGCACTTGGCACATTACATTTAAAATCCAGTGAGGACGAAAAAGGTAAAAATCATCGGAACTCTTACAAGTACAAATCGGCTGTTGGAAAGACAGTTATCGTACGTAGCTGTAGATAAGCTGTTAGCTGTAGCTAAGTCAAGTATGATCGTCCGGTTTGGTGTAGTCCTGAGAAGGACTGTTTTGGGTGACATTGACTAACGTTTCTACAACAGGAGTGGAAGTCATCTCGAAAAGTCAAGTGATCTCATGCAATAGATGGTATAAATACCCAATAGATGGTATAAATTCCCGGAGGATTAGTTTATGGACCTCAACACGACCAATTCACTGAGACTAAACTTTTACAACGCTGAAAACAAGAAAACAAAATACTCTCGGAAATCAGTATCATAAATTGTCTTGATAGTCAGCTCGAATTGAGTTTTCTTTTCACTGAGCTGTTAGCGATTCACGTATTGTTTCAACAGATGCGCCCTGCGAGCCTCAGATCCCATCAGAAGGACAAGACAAATTAAAGAGTAAATCCAGTAGGGAACGAAAAGGTAAAATCATTAGGACTCTTTCAAGTACAAATCGGCTGTTGGAAGGACAGTTCTCGAATAGAGAATTCACGTGATAAGGTGCCTTGGTTTCTTTAACTGAACAAAACATGCAACGTTGTGTTTGCGTAAAAGAGAAAAGTTCAATTCCTTGGGGATTAGTTTCTAGACATCAACTTGACAGCGCTTTCTTTATTTTGCCTTTGTGACGTCACATGCCTAATACGCTCTGTACACTTGAAAACACTGATAACCACTGATGGATGTGGGGGACACCATGAGCATTCCTTTAACGTAAATTATGATAACCTTACCAATATCAAAAATATAATTATCGACCCCAGTAGCTCTTTGGATTCATCTCTAGTCAGCATCTGAATCTTTCCTGTGATCTTCGGTTTTTAAGGCAAAAAACTAAATTCTGCCTCCCACCCACAATCTTGGAGAAAACTCGTTGGGAAATGTGACACACTACTACAAAATGGTTATTCTCTCATTTGTCTGTGTAATAAAAGATTAACTTCTCCATACTTTCCCCCTCCCTCTAATCCAATGTTGGGTAAGAAATGGCCAAAGGCTTGCACGGTATTTTTCACCACATTATCAACATTAGTATGCGGTAGAGTGGGGACAAATTGAGAGTGCATGTCAAGGGATTCTCGCGCCCGAAATTTTCCCAAGAGTTTTGTCCAAGATTGCAGGTGTTTCAGATTTTTACTTTCAAATATTTACAGATATCTCTTTCACCGATCGTAGCCTTTCACAAAAGAAAGCACGAGAAGAGAAGAAAGGGTCTAAGCAACATGCAGGTAAAATGATGTAAACCGAAGCAAGGGTTTAATCTGATTCTGAATGTAACTGAATGATCAGCTTTTTGAATTAAGGTTTTTGGCAATTGTTCATGTAGATACTGCTTGTACAGTCTTGCGTCTGCCAATCAACGAAACCTAGACACGTTCTTTTTATGTATTGTTAGTTACGAACAGTAGATAGTTTAGGTGCCTGCTGTCTAGCTAGAGGCTCGCAGCTGGTAAGAGTTGTTGATCCAGAACTGATGAGATTATGATTCAAATAAGCTCGTATTGTGAATGCCGTTAAATATTTTTGCGAATGCCAACTGTAAAGTCATAAATGGGTTGTTGTATTTGATAAGGGTGCGTTCGATTGACCGTATTCCGGAACAGGAATACATGGAATTAGAAGTTACAAATCCTTCGTTTTTACGAAGATTCACATTAAAATTGTCAAACACCTGCTAAAATACTATTTTAAGCATATCTTTTTTACCCTTGTTGCTTCAAAACGCCAAACATACCGTTTTCAATCTTCTCTCTACTTATTCTTATTCCGGAATAGGGTCAATCGAACGCACCCTAATTATAGATGTTTCTGCCAAGGAACAAACTCAGCTCCCATTTACAAGTGAAAGCGTTCCATTTTCTTCTGTGGCTTCTTATCGAACAGAAGGTATATATGACTTTACGGCAATTTGACCATGTTGGAAATCGACGCTAAAATAAGAAAAAAAAAACCTCCACTCGTAAAAGTCAATATGTCCGGCAAAACATTGTTGTAAAATGTGTTCAGTAAAAATGGGTTTTTTTATATATCAGCTTTTTTGCTCTGTCCAGCGTAGTTTTAAAATGGAAAGATTATTTTAATATAATCTTGACTCCATTTTAATTTAAATATATTATTTGTACAATATTGTGTCAATTTTATATCAACTCGTGTTCGTTTTTTACCAGTAAGCACTGTGCTACGCAAGCCTAATAGGACTCATCCACGCCAAGGGAAAACAATTTTTTATATGAAAGCAAACGTTTTCTTTATGTGGATAAAACAACAGATACATTTAGATACTCAGCCTGTTTGTGTACCAGAAATGACTTTAAAAGCGACGATACATAGAAAAATCAGCCAAGAGGGCTTGCAAACCAGTGAAACCTCTAAATTCATTCACAAGATCAAAGATCGTATTAGCTAGGAAAGAAGCCAATAACTTTGAATCAATCGTCCTCTAAATTGACGCTATTTTTCTGATGTTTGTTTGTTTTGCAGCTAGTTCTTCGTGTCATATCATAGAATGGATAAGACAAATTTACCAAAAGTGTGAAGGGGTGGTTTTTCCAGTTCCTTGGTGTGAAGGGTTCAGCTTCCAACTAGACAACATTTTCACCAGACTTAGGATAGTCGCAAAAGAAAAGACACGCGGAAGGCCGACGAAAGAAATCACCAACATGACAAGTATTTTTACATCACACGAAGATTGCCAACATCCACGCTTTGTCTTGATTGAGGGCGCACCCGGCATGGGAAAGACGACCTACTGCCGAAAGCTAGCATATGATTGGGCAACCAAACAAGACCGCGAATGGGACGAGTCTTTCCCAAAAGTAGAGGTGCTCCTGCTCCTCAGATGTCGTGAAATTAAATCTAGCATCTGGGAAGCCATTGACGATCAAATTCTGCCGGAAGAAGTTGACCCAGAGTTGAAAGAAACGTTTTTCCGTTTTCTGCGAGAAAACCCTTCTAAAGTCCTGTTAGTGCTCGATGGGTTAGATGAGGCGTACCCTCAAAAATTGGCTGTGTATCGTAGTATTATTCAGAGAAAACAGCTCCCTGGTTGTCACATTGTTCTTACTTCTCGTCACGAAGCAGGGAATAAAGTAAGACCTTACTCAGACACACTGTTGGAGATTATTGGATTTACGAGAAGTGATTCGAAATGTTTTATAAGGAAGTATTTTCAACACGCAGAACAAATGGCAGAGAAGCTGATAAATGTATTGTGGACTCCACGTGATGATGACGACGACGACGACAATGATAATGATGATGATGATGACGATGATGATCAGCATATTGAATGGAATTTTAAAGAACTAACAAAAAACCCTTTAAATACACTTCTGCTCTGTGTGCTTTTCGAAGATTTTGGCGGCGTTCTACCAAACAACAGAACACAGCTGTACGTGGAGATCGTTCTCTTCGTTTTGAGGCGATACGAAATGAAGAACCACTTACCAAGTAGTGGTAAAGACCTTCTTATAGTTTACAAGAAGGAACTGATGACCCTAGGGAGATTGGCGCATAAATCTCTTTGTAAAGGAGAGCTGCATTTCGAAGACGTCGAAGGGAATTTCAAGGAAAGTCTGTTCATTAAATTTGGCTTTCTCTCCATCCAGGCTGGCGGTAGCAAGAGAGCGCCTTGTTTCCGTTATAGCTTCTTTCACAAGAGTTTCCAAGAATTCTTTTCCGGTCTACATTACGCATTTTCCATCCTTGATGGGGTAACTGACAAGGAATCAGTTCTGACCGACGACAGATTCTTTGGTCAACTAAGTCAAGTTTTCATGTTCATGAGTGGAATCATAGCCTCGCAATCCAAAGAAACAGCAGTGTCAATTGTAAACAGTATTGTCTCATTTGTAAACCTGGAGGCCTCCACAACTTTGTATCGACAGAACATGGTTTTGTTGGCTTTAGCCTTCATAGAGGAATGCCAGCCTTTCTCGGAAGACCTTTATACTAAATTAGCTGACAACTTTGGTAGGAATCTTGATTTAAATGAAATCGATTTGGAATATTTAAGTATTTATCCTTTCCATTGCCGCATGACTACGCTTTCACTGGTTATCACTGTAAACTCCACGTTGACCAAATTATTTTTGTCAGACAGCTGCATTGGTGATATGGGTACTTCTTCCCTTTCCAAGGCCCTCACAGTAAACACCTCCCTTACTTCTTTGCATTTGTCTCGGAATTCCATTGGCGATGAGGGTGCTTCTTCACTTTCCCATGCCCTGGCAGTAAACACCTCCCTTACTTCTTTGCGTTTGTCTCGGAATTCCATTGGTGCTGAGGGTGCTACCTCACTTTCCCTTGGCCTGGCAGTAAACACCTCCCTTACTTCTTTGCGTTTGTCTCGGAATTCCATTGGCGATGAGGGTGCTACTTCACTTTCCCAGGTCCTCACAAGAAACACCTCCCTTACTACTTTGGATTTGTCTCACAACTCCATTCATGCTGAGGGGGCTAAGTCACTTTCCCAGGCCCTTACAAGAAACACCTCCCTTACTACTTTGCATTTGTCTTTGAATCCCATTGGTGCTGAGGGTGCTACTTCTTTTGCCCAGGCCCTCACAGTAAACACCTCCCTTACTACTTTGGATTTGTCTTGCAACTTTATTGGTGCTGAGGGTGCTACTTCACTTTCCGAGGCCCTCACAAGAAACACCTCCCTTAGTACTTTGGATTTGTCTTACAACTTTATTGGTGCTAAGGGTGCTACTTCACTTTTTCAGGCCCTCGCAGTGAACACCTCCATTACTGCTTTGGATTTGTCTCGCAACTCCATTGATGTTCCTCGTCTTAGTTTAGACTCCCGCATTAAACTTGATCAGTGATGAGCGTGATCTTCTTTCTAAAGGTTTCAGTATTTACGTCGACGTCGAGGAAACGCAATTCCATGCTCAGTTTTTGATATGAAAGGATCTCATGACTCAAGATATTGTCTTTTTGAGTTCACGGTGTTGTTTTTGAATTCTGTTGAATATCTCAATCCACCTTCCCTATTGTTCGTGAATATGCACTGAAAGGTTTTAAGTCACTTTTTTGCTAATGCGTTACGAGGAATTAAGCGTTATATACAGAGAAAGACACCCAGTTTGTCCTTTGAGATATTAGAGTTTCAGTTAAAGTGCTACTGTGATAAAAAAAAAATTAAAAACAGAATGACATTTTTTCTTCAGATTTTGAAAGTGTGTTTGCTGAACACCTGACGGGCAAAATGTTTGGATTTTGCGGTCCGCCAGTACTAGCGTCCAAAACTGACCGATTCGACATCAGAGGGTTGGATCTAGGGGTAAGTGACGTCATTTACTCACTAGTTTAAAATTTCAGCGTGTAAATGCGGCTTACTATATATGCAAATCACGAGTTTAAAAGTCTGAAAGCCCGAAACTCCCCTGCCGCATGCTTAGTTAGCCGCGTACACACGCATTGTGACTTGTAAGTCTTTGACGTCCTTTTCTCCTCGATCCAGCTCTCTCAAGATTTTAAAGTTTGTAATGGCAGACCATTAAATAGGCAAATGTCCGTTAAAATAAAACAAGTGTTGTTTTTTTTAATCAAGGTGTAAAACTTGGGTCACGTAGTGTTTAGTTAACGTAGTTTTGAAATCCAAAGAAAAAGAAGAATTGATTTTTTGGTCATAGTACCGCTTTAAGGTATTTTACTCAAAAAATAGAAAGGAAAATGTGCTACTCAAGATATCCGCATAGATGACAGACAGCGGGATCGCAATCCGATGATTTGTTATGACTTCAGTCAGTTTTCCTTTTTGAATCTACTTCAATTTCACAAAGAACTCAAGCGGGTAAAATAATAAAATCGCCAGTTTCGTTGCACCACATTCTGTCTCTCTCTATTCCAATAGGCCAAATCGGCTAACTCAGTGTTGTGCTGAATTGAGATCCTTTGAGAATAAATGTTTTTTTTTCCAAGTATTTTCATATCATTTAAACGTCAGTGCTACATTATCATGCAAATGCAATAACCTGAAGGGATTTAATTGGGCTTCACAAGCGAATTAGGTCTATTGTGTGGGCTACTATTTTACTACTGTGTTCCCGTAGTCTCCTTTACTCATGTCATAGACCTCTTCAGCTTGTACGTTTTGTTTTCCCATTGCAGATCACGTGATGTTCTCAAGGGAATTTTCCTTTTGTGTTTTCATAAGTTATGCGTACATATTCACGTGCATAGGACGACATTTGAAAGAAAGTTTTCCCTAGAGTAACATCACGTGGTCTGAAATGGGAAAACAAAATGTACAAGCTAAAGAGGTCTATTGAGGTACTTTACAGTAGCTAGTTCATACA
>NC_090871.1:54431012-54433512 GCF_036669935.1 Montipora foliosa | reverse complement strand
CAAATAATTATCATAATTTGTCATGTTCCGGAATGTTCCGGAATGTTTCATGTTCCGGCTTTTACTAACACCTGTGTCATAAAAACGGCCACCAACTGTCTTCTCACAGCGTCAGGGTGTAAATCGGAGGACGTAGAGAAGTATTACAGCTTATCACCGGAAGACAGAGGTGGCATGTATGATCAAGGATGAAAAGATCTAAATCCCGCCGGACATAAAGAGCTGAACAGACTGCATCGCGAGGAGGTTTGCTCAGCCGTTTCCTCAGGTGTGAGGGGAAATTTTTGTGAGAAATTCGCCTCGCAAGGCCGTAAGGAAAAAACTGATGAAACATATTTGATATTTTAGGCCTCGCAAGGCAAATTCCTCACTGTTGCAGCTACCCTAAGAATCGAGCTGAGCTCGGTCAATCAAGCATCCAGTAAAATACATGGCATTCTTACGAGGCATCAGTGGCGTTGGAGTTTCTTCCTCCGACGCCATCTTGAACGAAATGAAGTACCCCAGCCACCCTTGGCATCACCTGCTCCCCAGTCCACTCTTGGACGCGCCTACTGAACTATCCCTTAAGGCAGAAAACACAAAAGTATTATCTTTTCCGGAACAAGCAGGCCTGTAGGACTGAGAGAGCAAAAAACGTTTTTACTTTTAAATAATTTAAGATTGTAAAACGTACTCGTTAATTCAGTTGTTTTACTGCAAGAGAGTTTTTTTTTAATAAACTACTATATAACTGAAGTCACGTGAGAATGCCATGTATTTTTTTGGATGCTTGATCGACCGAGCTCAGCTCGATTCTCACGATGGCCGTACACAGTGAGGAATTTTCCACGCGAGACCAGAAACATCAAACATGACATGTTTGATTTTATTCTCACGGCCTCGCGAGGCGACTCTCTCACCAAAATTTCCCCGCACACGTGAAGAAACGGCTGAGCAAGCCGCCTCGCGAGGCAGTCTGCTCACCTCACCGTTTGCGTTTCATCTCCGAACATGCCATCTCTGTCTTTAGATCTTTTCATCCTTGATGATGCATGCCACCTCTGTCTTCCAGTGATAAGCTGCAATATATTCTCTACGTCCTCCGATTTACAACCTGACGCTGTGAGAAGACAGTTGTTGGCCGTTTTTATAAAACGGGCGTTAGTAAAAGCCGGAACATGAAACATTCCGGAACATTCTGGAACATGTCAAATTATGATAATTATTTGAAAAAAAAAAATAAAGACAGCGATTAGCCTGATTGATTCGTCATTTTTTTGTCACTTGGAAATTGTTTTCACATATCAATAACTTGGTAATTGTTTTCACGCCATGTTAACGTGATCGCGTGATCATCGCCGGTTATCGGTGACAAAACATCAAAATATTTTGGTAGAGATATACTGAAGATAGGAGGGGAGGAATGGAGTCCGATCCATAACGATTTATCCTTCCTTGCCAATGTCGCTTTACAGTAACGGACAATACTATGAGACAAGTAAAGATCATCAAGATAGAGATTTCTCCGTCACAAAAAGGTGTACTCCATTACTTTGTAAAATCTTTCCGATTTCTCAACCCCTCACCCTACCCCAGTTGAAAAACTCCTTCTTTGACGTCATCCACCCACGGTCTCCATGGATGCCGCTTGAATCTTCCTGTTGATTTCACAAGCATTTACAGAGCTCGCGAGAGCAAGAGCATTGATTGTTCGTGAGAAGGTGTATCTTGATGAAGGTCACAAGAAGTGTTCTTACATTTTATATAAAGTAAACGATTCAGCCATAGAGCCGAGTATCCACTGAGTATCCAGCAATTTGTGCTACGCTATTTTTAGGTAGTTGGATTTGCCTAATACTGCAGCAAGTTTGTATTGGTAAGTTGAAATTACAGATTTCCTTGTTATTATACATAGGATTGCAATAACAGCTGATTGCATAAAAATTCGGGGCTTAACTGCAGAATACTCTGCCACCTCGAAGCTATAACCTAAATTGGGTGAATACGCGGATACGCTTTGGAAACACCGAGCTTAGTGGATACGCGGATCCGCACTCGTTTTCTCGGTTACCAGTATTTCTCCTTTCTGTAGCTCCAAACAAAAAGAGTGAAGGTGATTAATGAATATGTACTTCTCGTTCTTAAAGCACGATTTACAGTTCGGTTAACTACACTTTTCCCGAAATAGGACTCGATTTCTGATTAAGCCTAAGCGCTCGTTTCAGGGATTTTAGCTTTCAAGTTACGGTTCCGTTAACTACACTTTTTACAAGATCGTGTCAAGAATATACGCCAAAATATACCTGAATTACAAATAACTGTGCATTATACCTCGTTTTTTAAACGTGGCGTCAACAACATTGCCTGGTTCTAGCTTTCATTTTACGGTTCGGTTAACTAAACTTTTCTCGAAATAGCACTCGATTCCTGATTAAGCCTAAGCGCTCGTTTCAGTGATTAGGCTTTAAGCACTCTCGTAAAATTTTACCTTTCATTTTGCAGTTCGGTTAACTACACT
>NC_090871.1:54421012-54426012 GCF_036669935.1 Montipora foliosa | reverse complement strand
GTCTGAAACTAAGAGTTTTATCAAACTCATTTCCAGACATCTTGACTGCTTTGGACTCAACACAATAACAACTGGTCTGTCAATCAGTACATCTGAGATTTTCACTTTTGGTGGCTACAATTATCATGTAGGTGGCTAAAAAAATGTAGTTGGCTTAAACATCTGAGACACGTAAGAAGGTCCATTGGAGTCTTCATCATGGAGAACGAAAGGACAGTATTCTGAGAGAAAATATTTAAAGGAAACAGCCAGGGGTGGAGGGGAAACTTCATTTTTTTTAAAGTTTAACTTAATTCAATAACACGTTTCCGTCCAAATGGATGGCAGCCCTTATGAGAGGTAGTAGTAGTAGTAGGGGAAACTACAATGTAACTTCCCATGCATTGTCAAGTTACTACCCTCCACACAATAAGACAAAAATGTGGTAAATGTAAGAAACACTAACTACAATGGAGCCCAACTTGTGAATGCTTGAGAATAATTTTTGTTTGTATCCCTGATTTTTCAGGTATCAACACATCATTGGCAGAGTTAAATTAAGCTGAAAAGAGACCAAGGCAGACTGATCAGAGCTCAAAGTAAATTAAGTAGTTATGATTGAATGAATGATTGTCATGAATGAATGATTAATTTTGTGTTTAAAATTATTGACAATAATTCTAGTTCAAGCAAATTCCTAAAAAACACCTGTTATTTACATGTGTTTTCTTGTTAACACGAAAATTAATCCTTTCCTTTTAAAGTCAGGTTTGAGATACACTGTACTTGAAAGGTTTTTAGGATTAAAAAAAAACTCTACTAACTCCACAGCTTGGTAATCTTGACATCCAACTTAACAGACTGTTCAACGTACTGTTTTTGACCATTTCTATTTCAGAAAGTAAAATTAATCAATTAACTTGTTGTGTTAGAATGGCGTAGGCTAATTAAGAGTGCTTCTCCTATACTGTAGAAGTATATGTAGTGTTTAATCCTTATGTTATCTCCTATCAAGGCCATGCCCTATGGATGCAAAAAAGCATTACTAATATAGGGCATTATCGCCTTTCTGGTAACACAGCAGAATCATGATCATGCATATCGATTTACAATATATGTAGGCCCTAAACGTTTTATTTTAATTTAAGCATCTGGAGTATTTGATATAGAATAAATATAGAATAAATCTCTTGGTTTCCTGAACGGGTCATCAATCTCCTGCATAAAAAAGACTTTGAACCTTTTAAAGACTTTGCTTCATTGTAGGCTCAAATTGCTTCCCCAAGTTAAAAAAAATTTCAATTTTTTCCAACTCCTTTCACCGTTCCTTAACGCATTTCTTCTCCTGAGTTTCAAATACATGTACAGTCAGTAACAGAAACTAAGCAAAGTTTTGCCTTTGTTTGTTATCACGGCCGTATAATTTATCTGATTAATTGTCTTCAGGGTTGGATCATTCTCTGTTTAACCAGTAAAAATTTTCGACATAAGTGCCTGTTTTCCCGAAATCATTTTGACCCTGTGGATTTGATTTGGAAACTGTTTTTAGGAAGTGGGGGGGGGGGGGGGGGGGGGCATATTTTGGGGGGAGAAGAGAAGTGGGCTAGAAGTGGGTCAGAATTGATCATGGAGGGGAGGGGGAGGGGGTATTGGGGTCTGGATGAAAATTAATCTCCAGATTTTGGATCTCCAGAGGTTGGCATCACTGTATTTCATGCAAGGATGGCTGCAAACCAATTATTTCTTAATATGTAAAATTGAAAATTCCATTCTTGTGCACAACAGAGAAATACTTTGTGAAGTACATGGCCTTTCTTTAATTTTATATAGTTTGTTCTTTGTGGCTCTCGAGGGTACAGTATTTTTTAAAGCAATTCCTTCTGAATTTTCAAATAAGATGATTGTGTAACTTAATTTATTATGTACAATTACTAATTAATTGAGCATGACATCTTATAGGTGGATCCTTTAATTTTTGTCTCTGCTGTTACAGTAGTGATAAAATCTCTCCTCTCTCTGCTTATTAATTTTTCGATTTTGTTTTCTTGAAAGGAGGAAACTTTTTGACCAAAGATGTGATTTCCAGACGTTTCTGAATAATAAATTAAAGAGTTATTGTAGGTATGTACAGTAAGCATGCATATAAGACTACATGTGTAACATTACCAATATGTGTTCCAGTAAATGTCCACATTTCAGACAATTTTGAAACATCTGCATAAATATAAAATATATTTTTGGTACCTGAATTTTGTCTAACTTAAATTTACAGTAATTTTACTGACTTGCTCACTGCACGAAATTGACTAAAGGTTATTATTTCAATTATTATTTAACAACTGCGTCGCTAAGTGGAGGTTGGGTGCCTGAGACATCCTGGAGCTTCCACTATTGGCAGCGAGCTCCAAGATAGAGACTGTACCCGTGGCTGGCAAAACCTGACAAACCAGCCATGAGCCCCCACGCCACCCGAGAAGACAGCCACCCATCACACTGATAAACAGTGGAAAGAAGACGGGGGAAAGGGAAAGGAAAACCCGCTAAACGCTCCACACAAAATGCTCCTTCTTCCCGCCACAACAACGACAACAACAACAATAATAATAATAATAATAATAATAATAATAATAATAATAATAATAACAATAATGATAATAATAATTTATTCCACTTATAAAGCGCAAATATCAATTGGGTTATTTTCATTTGCGCTAACGTAAAAATTATAATAATTACTAATATACTAATATAAATAATTAAAACAACAGTAAATTTAAAAACTATCAATATAAAAGATAATTTAAAATATAACCTTATTAAACCTTAGCTATATGTTTAACAACAATGAATACGCTCTACAACACAAAGCAAATGAGGGATCCAACGAATGGCAAGTATAACAAAACCACTGACAACATGACTGCAGTCGCTCTTGTCTCTTGTACAAAAATGTAGACTTCTTGCAGTCACTTGTTTGGTAGGGGAAAGATTCTTCAAGTACAAAATTATGTGTAAATTTTCTTGGTCATGATGTTACAGCGACAACCAGACATTTTTAGGTAACGAACTGCAACAGTAATAGTACCCTAGTTAAGGACGTTCGCGCGAAATTTTTTCAACATTGATTTTTTTCTGAAACTTTTACCACTGTAAGATGATGAGTTAGTTATGTCAGAAACGTAAAAAAAATGGGGGGTCACCGACTTTGTTTTGGATAGATCGTGCCCGGAAAAACACCCAAAATGGGACAAAATCGGGCTTCGTTAGCGAATAAGGCCAGTGTCTGTAAACCCAAATATATTGCAATTAAATCTTTGAAGTGAAATCTTCTCTGCCGAATATTGTTTAAGTGGACTAATTAAGTGAATTTAGTCAACTGGTTAGGTTCCCTTAAAGATCAAGTTCGCATTTAGCGACCACAGTTTCACGCGCCTTGCAGCCGCAAGATGGCAGGATTTGATGTGCCGTGAGCAGAAATCTTGAAATTTTTTGAAGTTCCCACATTGATTTTTTGTTCATTTTTGGACAACGTGGAGATAAATGTAAATAAAATCCGTTTCTGGAAAGAAAAATAGGGGTCACCGAACGTCCAAGACCGTTAAAGGCAGGCAAAAGCTATATCAATGGCCTTTTGCCCTATCAGTTCTCATTTTATTACTTAGCGGGCGCGCTCGTGTATGACGTGGCGTGTGCATTTGCGTGCGCAGTAAGGATACGCGGAAACAATTGGCGCGAACGTCCTTAAGAGCGCGAGTTTGGACAATGTGCGAGCCAGCAAGGCATGCGAGGCATGCGAGCCATGGCTGCGAGTCATGCGAGCCAAGATGGCGAGTCAACATGCCAGTCACACAGTTATTGAAAGTTAACCATTTTAAAATGGGTGCTTAGTCTTAATAACAGTTTATCAGCGCTATTTGAAATGCGTGCTTAGAGTTAAATGCGAAATTGGCATGACTCGCTGGCTTGCAGATTGTCCAGCCCCTAAGAGCGCTCAGGAACTCGTTCAACATGTGTCCGTGCATTCCAGATCGAATTGAAATTTGACAATGTTGGTTTTTGAGGAAAGGGGAAAACCTGACTACCCAGCGAAAACCTCTTGGAGAAAAGAGAGGACCAACAACAAATTCAACCCACATACATGTATGACCCAGGACCGGGAATTGAACCCGGGCCATATTGGTGGGATGCGAGTGCTCTCACCACCGTGCTATCCCTGCTCCCCTAACAAATTTAGTCTGTCTATCAGTATGTCTTAGATCTTTACTGCATGTAGGTGGCTTTAACATCTGAGATGAGTAAGAAGGTCCATTAATTAAGGTCTTCATCACGGAGGATGAAAGGACAGTATTCTGAGAGAAAATAAAGGAGACAGTTTAAAGCAAGGGGTCGAGGGAAAACTTCATTTTTTAGATTTAATTTAATTCAATAACAGTTATCAGACCAAAATGGATTGCAGCCCTTACATGAAAGGTAGTAGTAGTTGGGGAGACTACAGGTAACATCCCATACAAGTACCTTACATGTAGCTGTAATCTCCAAACAACAAGACAAAAATGAGGTAAATGCAAAAACATTAACTACACTGAGGGAATTTACCAAGCTTGTGAGTGTAGATGCTTGAGAATCATTTTTGTTGGTGTCCCTCATTTTACAGGACCATGGTATAAATGCTGCATGGTAGAGTTGTGATTTAAACTTGAAAGACAGAGGAGACTGATCAGAGCTCTTCAGGTAAGTTACTGTAGTTATGATTGAATGAATGAATGAATGAATGAATGAATGAATGATTGTCATGATTGAGTGATTAATTGTGTTTGAAAGCAACTCACTGAATTCTAACAATGATTCTAGTACAAACAAAAACGTTTTGGAATCCATGCAAAAAAAAATCTCAAATTCTAAGAAATCCTGTTATTTACTTTCTTTTTAAGGTGAAATAGGCCATTTGCACTACGAGGTCATGTGACATAGTTTTCATGAAAATGAAAGCTATATGATTTTGCCTTCGAAAAACGAATAGT
>NC_090871.1:54411012-54413512 GCF_036669935.1 Montipora foliosa | reverse complement strand
TATGCCGCGGTTGAGCATGAAACGGGTGCAGATTTGTGTTTAGAAGCGAAAAAGTTCAGTTTGAACCGGACTTTACTCTTCAAAGGGAAACTTAATTTAAAGCTGGTTGTTCTAAATTAGGTTATACATTCTTCGCTTTCATGAAAGAAAAAGAAAAGAAAAGAAAAGAAAAGAAAGCTGAAGAAAGATACGACCAGACCTTCTTTTCCGGTAGTTGCAAGTTTCCGCTTTCTCTTCCATCAGTCATGAAATTAGCTGATTTTCCGGCGTAAGATGTCTGTCGGTGTGTATGCTAATAATTCTTACAGGGTTTCACGTGATCCGTGAATTGACCCGAAAGCAGGGCGTGAATCGGGAAAACTGAAGGAATACAGCCGTGATTCGTGAAGAGTATATTAATCGTGACGCGTGATCCTTCAAGGTTGTAGTTCGCGTGAATCGAGATTTCTGCTGTTATAATGTCGTGAATGTCTGTCAAGATGGTTCGAAATAGGTCCTGTCATTGTTATGTAACGTAATCTACCAAGTGACGTGTGTGACTCATTATTTGTAGTTGACGTGAACTGAACTGTTGTATAAATAATTTGTCCAGGTCACTGCCAATCAGAGGTTGGTTCGTTGGAAAATGAAATAAAAGCTGCCAATGTTCACGTCCGGGTCGCCTGGATGTTTTTACTTGCGACTTGCAACTATTTTCTTGGAAGAAAACGTATCACAGAGCAGTATAGAGATTCAAATGTAAAGCCTCATAGGGCAAAAACCATTGCTAAATGAATCCCACAGGAACCGCCTAAAAGAGGCGTCCATTCAAATATGTACTCAAGGGAGCAAAATTATGACAAAGGCGACAGAAACCAGACCACGTACAATGGAGTCGTGTAGGCCTGTCAACCCATTTTAACACTTTACACGAGCAATTTTTCCTTGACAAGTTTACTTGTCAATTTTTATTGCTCGTGTAGATGTTCAACAAGTTTTCCTTTACAATTTTCAATTGACAAGGTCTATATTCATGTAGACGATCAGCAAGTTTCCCTTGACAAGTTTCGAATATGACCTAAAAATCAATAATATCCTTGTCACATTTTCCTTGTTGGCCGTCTACACGAGCAAATTATCCTTTAAGGCTGTAGTTCGCGTGAATCGAGATTTCTGCTGTTATAATGTCGTGAATGTCTGTCAAGATGGTTCGAAATAGGTCCTGTCATTGTTATGTAACGTAATCTACCATGTGACCTGTGTGACTCATTATTTGTAGTTGACGTGAACTGAACTGTTGTATGAATAATTTGGCCAGGTCACTGCCAATCAGAGGTTGGTTCGTTGGAAAATGAAATAAAAGCTGCCAATGTTCACGTCCGGGTCGCCTGGACGTTTTCACTTGCGACTTGCAAATTGCGCGAATTCCCAAACAACAGTTACGTGATTCGTGAATGTAGGGAAAATGAACTCGTGATTCGAGATCCAGACCCCCACTTCCAGATCCTTTTCTTCTGGTCCGCGTGGAATTTTCTGCAAACTAATGTTGCGAACTAATGTGAGAAGCGAAACAAATGCCTCTTAAACTGTCAGTACAAAGGTCCGGGCCGGGCTACTCTCTAATAAAAATTCAAATGTGTGTATTAAAGCTTAAGGCCTTTATTAAGGTGAACTTAAAAACATTTATACGACAGACGGTTAATTCCTGCGTGAATCACTCAAGCTAAAAGGAAAAAAAATGGAAAGGAACTTTATTTAAGTGTCTAGTCGTTCTAGCGCTGGAGCACTAATTGGGGACACTGTAAATTGAAGTAAACAATTAACGCAAGTCAAGTCAACTGTTGGTTTTTGATTGAGAACAGGGGAAAACCGGAGTACCCAGAGAAAGACCTCTCGGTGCAGAGTAGGGAACCAACAAACTCAACCCACATGTGGAAAAACGTTAAATAACAATGACCACCAGCAAGTTTTCTGAGTCCGCGAGACCGAGCACCCCCATCAAACCACTGTTTTAACGAAAATCGCTGGTCAGCAAACTGGTTCTGGTCATTGCTGTCTAAGGTCTTCCCCACATATGACGCCAAGTCTGGGAATCCAACCCGGGTCACAATGGTGGGAGGCGAGTTCTCTCACCACTGCGCTATCCCTGCACCCCACACAAGTAAGGAATCCTTAGATTAAATGAACATTTATTTATTTTCAAATGACATAAACTTTTTTTAGCTGAAAATTTACATATTTCCAAAGATAATCCTTTACTTAATTTTTGTACGTGATTCTCACTCATCTTGAACCGTTTGATCGCAGATTCCATAGTTTTACACGTCACGCGTGAAGGTCAGATAACAGTATTTTGATAACTTTTCATACACGTATACTGAAACAAACGTTCAAGTTTCTCCGTTGAAGCACAATGAAAGGAATTGTATTTATGAAAATCCTATATAAATGTTGAGTTCGTTGTGTTATGTAATGACTTTAAACTAGCAACATGTGCACATAGTCATCAACATCTTCGAAA
>NC_090871.1:54368512-54406012 GCF_036669935.1 Montipora foliosa | reverse complement strand
GTCAGTTGTTTAGAAACACTTGTAAATATTTGCGTTTAAAGGAGGCTCAAACCAGTTTTACAACTTTGAAGAAAATATACATGATTGGAAAGATAGAATCAGTTGTATGACACTGTGTCACCAAGAATCTATGTTAATGGTACCATACACATAAAACGACGGTTATTGCTTAAGAAATTGTGCTCAAATTGTGACATCACTGGTGATCATAGCGTTAGAAGATCTATCCAAAAAATCCCTACGTTTTGTCTTTAAATGCTTATATCTCAGAAGCGAACGGCTGTCTGTGGCTTTGTTGACCTACAGTATAGTATTTGTTATTAAAAAAATTGGTTTTGATACTATAACATCGCCTTTGCCTGAACAAGTGTTGTAAACTTAAGTCAATTTTTGACTGAAAGGCAGGTTCAGGCTGCCTGGTCTGTGGACATGCTCTCCTGTAAAAGAGTATAAATGATAGAGGTATTGAAATGCTGTTTCGTGTATTCTCCTGGAGATCTCCCCCACAAAATAACCAAGCCCGTACTCGAAAATGGCTTTCGATTTCAAGTATAAATTAGTAAGCATCTCACTTTCTTAAATGGTACCTCTAGCAATTTCGTTCTCTTAATTGTCCATATTATCTTACACAAGTATTACTTATTTTAACGTAGGTTGACGATGTATGAAGTACATGTAGTTCAGCTTTTCATGGGCGGAAAGCACCAAAAAGACAGATCTTGCTAATTTAATAGGCCATTTCCGAGTTCATGTCTGCCATCTCTTCAAAGCGAGTCTACGTGCGAAGTTTTTCTTATGGAAATTATTTTTCATTCATATGCAAAGTAGAACTAATTACCATCACAAAAACTTCGCACTTAGACTCGCTTTGAAGAGGAGGTAGACATGAACTCGGAAATGGACTATTAGCCATTGTTCAGTAGTAAAACCACTTGTTCCCCACTTATTAAGAAAGTGCCTTTCCCTGGGCCATTCTCGACATTCTATAACTTTTTTCCTTTACTGAGTCGTATTTTTGTGCACCGTAATCAAATGTGTGTGGTAATTTCTTTTTTGTGTGTTTGTTAAGGACGCGGAATATCGCTGGCTCAAGGTTCAACCCAGTGCAACAGCATTAACACGTACCACACTTAACTATGGCGTCAGCTTCCTGGCAGCAATCTCAAGAACTTGGCCCCAACAAAGTTCAAGTCACCATTTTGGCTTCTGAGTGGGGATCCAGTAAAGGCGGACTTTCCACAATCAACAGAGAGTTGGCCATACAGCTAGCCAAATTTCCACAAGTTGAAATCACATTTTTTTTACCTAAATGCTCTGAGGAGGATAGGAAAGTAGCTCTTAGCCATGGCATAAAGATTCTTGAGGCAACACCATGGGTTGGGTTTGAAGAAATGGAGTTGCTTAACTTTCCCCCAACACATTTGGAGATTGATGTAATTGTTGGTCATGGTGTGAAACTCGGTCACCAAGCACAAGTTATTCGTGACCATCGTAAATGCGTGTGGCTTCAAGTGGTACACACTGACCCAGAGGAGCTAGGCATGTTCAAATGTTACGAAAATCCGATTTTAAAGGGCGAGGAAAAGCACAATGATGAAGTAGAGCTGTGCAAGATGGCTAATTTAGTTGCAGGAATCGGGCCCAAGCTGGCAGAAGCCTTTCGCAAATACCTCCGCAGCTGTCAAAAAGATCAAGAGGTTATCGACTTCACACCTGGTATTTTTGATGAATTTGTCGGAGTTCAACAAGTTCCTGAGGAAAGAAAACAATGCAGTGTGCTGGTGTTCGGTCGTGGAGATGCTGAAGACTTCGCTTTAAAAGGGTTTGACATTGCAGCAAGATCTGTTGCGGCGTTACCTGACACTTGTCTTGTTTTTGTCGGGGCACCCAATGAAAAACGTAAAGAGATCGCAAATCGATTGCTTGAATGCGGTGTTCCTAAGAATCGCCTAAGGGTGAGAGGTTATATCAAAAGCCGAGAAAGCTTGAAGCAATTATTCTCTGAGGTGGATCTTGTACTGATGCCTTCTAGAACAGAAGGATTTGGTTTGACAGGTCTGGAGGCTCTGTCAGCTGGGCTACCTGTGATCGTCAGCAAGAACTCGGGGTTTGGAGAAGCTCTGGGCAATGTACCATTTGGTTCTTCATTTGTCATTGACTCTGAGGATCCCAATGCGTGGACAGCAGCTATCAAGGACATCTGGAACAAAAAAAGGCAGACAAGGCTTTATGAGGCTAAGGCTTTGCGTGACTCCTATGGGACAAAATATAGCTGGTCTGAGCAGTGCGAAGATCTTGTCAAAAAGATGATCAACTCAGTTAATGGTATGAATTAGCAATATATTTCAAACCCTTTTTATAAAAATCGTTTCAAATCTAAATCCAGAAAGTTGGTTAACCGCCTTTCGATCATGTAGGCATCAGCAGATGCGAAAGGCAGCTTGAATTGACAATCTGTTCTATCCCTTTACATAAAAATCGTTTCAAAACGAAATCTAGATACTTGGTTACCCGCCTTTCTGTCATGTAGATATCAACTTCGAATTGCAGCTTCGTTAGCTGAAAGTAACTCACTGAGACTGAACCCTTACAACGCTGAATTGAAAACTAAATACACTCGAAGTCAATTTCATATACAGAGTGTTTTCACTCGCGTGATCAGTAACCTTGTTTTTCCACCGAACACAAAAAGACATTTGCATGATAACACAGCTCAATTCCTGGAGGATTAATTGGGTGCACCAACATGGCCGCGGTGACGTCACGTGAAAACACTCAATTGATAGTCAGCTCGAATTGAAATTGGAATATGACCTTTTTTTCTCAGCTCCGAGTGATTCACGTATTTTTCGCCCTTATGTATTTCCACAGATGCTACGTGCGAGCCTCAGATGTCATCAGAAACGCAAGGCAAATTAAAGAGGAAATCCTGTGAGTACCGAAAAGGTAGAATCATTAGGACTCTTACAAGTACAAATCGGCTATTGGAAGGACAGTTCTCTAATAGAGCCTGTTTACTCACGTGATAAGGTGCCTTGGTTAGCTGAACAAAAGGTGCTATGTTGTGTTTGCGTAAAAGAGACGAGTTCAATTCCCGAAGAATTGGTTTCTAAACATCAGCGTGACAGCGCTTTCTTTATTTGGCCTTTGGGACGTCATATGCCTATCCGCTCTGTACACTTGAAGACACTGATAACCACTAATGAATGTGGGGGACCACCATGAGTATTCCCTGAATTTAAATTATGATAACCTCTCCAATATCAAAGAATTATCGACCCCAGTAGCTCTTTGGATTATTTCAAGCGAGCATCTCAATCTTTCCTGTGACCTCCTGTTTTTAAGACAAAAACTGATTTCTGCTCCCCGCCCACATCCTTGGACAAAACTCGTTGGGAAGTGTGACACACCACTAAATGATCATTCCCTCATTTATCTGTGATAGAAGATTTTAAACTTTCCCCCCTCCCCCTAATCCAATGTTGGTTAAGAAACGACCAAAGGCTTCCACGGTAATTTTCACCAGATTAGCAACATTGGTATGGGGTAGAGTGGGGATAAATAGAGAGTATACGTCCAAGGGTTTTCACGCCAGACTTTTTTTCGAAAGTTTTGTCCAAGATTGCAGGTGTTTCAGATTTTTGCTTTCAAATATTTACAGATATCTCTTTCACTGATCATGGCCTTTCACAAAAGAAAGCAAAAGGAGAAGAGAAAGAGTCTAAGCAACATGCAGGTAAAGTCATGTAAACCGAAGCAAGTTTTAATCTGATTCTGAATTTAACTGACTGAACAGTTCTTTGAATTAAGGTTTTCTGGCAACTGTCGATTAAGATACTGCTTGTGCAGCCTTACGTCTGCCAAACAACGAAACCTAGACAGGTTCGTTTTATGTATCATGTGACTTGCAAACAGTAGATAGTTCAGGTGCTTGCTGTCTAGCTGTAAGAATCCCCAAAAGGGTCAATCAAATGGCTCGCTGCTAATATGGGTTGTTGATCCAGAACTAATGAGATTAAGATTCAAATAAGCTCGTATGGTGTATGCCGTTTATCATTTATGCGAATGCCAACTTACTGTAAAGTCATGAATGATTTGGTTTAAGAAATTATAGAAGTTTCTACCAAGCAACAAACTCAGTTCCTATTTACAAGTGAAAGCTTCCCATCTTCTTCTGTGGATTCTCATCGAACAGAAGGTATATATGACCTTACGACAATTTGACCGTGTTGGAAATCAACGCGCAAAAAAAAAAAATCATTCGCTCGTAAAAATCAATATGTCTGGCAAAACATTGCAGTAAAATGTGTATAGCAAAAATGAGTTTCCTTTATGTATCAGCCTTTTTGTTCTGTCCAGCGTGGTTTTAAAATGGATTTATTACTTTAATATAATCATCACTCCACTTCAATTTAATGTAAATATTTATATCAGTATAAAATCCCAGGCCAGGATAAGCCGTGAACCTAGATTTTGTACCGTTTATATACCGGGTGTTCGCGTCTTATGTAAGCCGCGGCCAGAGTAAGCCCTATTGTGTTTATTTTATATGAACTCGTGTTCGTTTTAGTTCTTACCACTAAGCACTGTGATACGCAAGCATAAGACTCATCCACGGCAAGAGAAAACATTTTGTGGTAACTTTTTGTATGAAAACAAGCGTTTTCTCTATGTGGATAAAACAGCAGATACATTTAGATACTCTGCTTGTTCCTGTACCAGAAATGACTTTAAAGGCGGCGATGCATATAAAAATCAGCCAAGAGGGCTTGCAAACCCGTGAAAACTCGAAATTCATTCACAAGATCAAAGATCGGTTTAGTTAAGAAAGAAGCAAATATCTTTGAATCAATAGACCTCTAAATTGACCCTATTTTCATGGTGTTTGTTTGTTTTGCAGCTAATTCTTCATGTCAAAGCCATATCATAGAATCCATAAGACAAATTTACCAAAGGCGTGAAGGGGTGGTTTTTCCAGTTCCTTGGTGTAAAGGGTTCAGCTACCAACTAGAGAACATTTTCACAAGACTTAGGATAGTCTCAAAAGAAAAGACACGCGGAACGCTGAAGAAAGAAATCGCCAACATGACAAGTATTTTTACATCACACGAAGAGTGCAAACATCCACGGATTGTATTGATTGAGGGTGAACCTGGCATGGGGAAGACCACCTACTGTCAAAAGCTGGCATATGATTGGGCAACTAAACAAGACCGCGAATGGGACAAGTCTTTCCCAAGAGTAGAGGTGCTGCTTCTCCTCAGATGTCGTGAAATTGATTCTACAATCTGGAAGGCTATCGACGATCACATTCTGCCGGAAGAAGTTGACCCAGAGTTAAAAGAAACGTTTTTCCAGTTCGTGCGAGAAAACCCTTCTAAAGTCCTGTTAGTACTCGATGGGTTAGATGAGGCAGACCCCAAAAAATCGGATTTGTACTTTAGTCTTGTTCAAGGAAAGCTGCTCCCTGGTTGTAACATTGTTCTTGCTTCTCGTCACGAAGAAGGAAATGAAGTAAGACCCTACTCGGACACCCTGTTGGAGATTCTTGGATTTACCAGAAATAATGCAGAGTGTTTTATAAGAAAGTATTTTCGACACGCAGTAAAAATGGGAGAAAAGCTAATAAAATTACTGTGGCATCTGGATGATGATGATGATGACGATGACGATGACGATGACGATGTTGATGGCGATGGCGATGGCGATCACGATGATGATGATGATGATGATGATGATGATGATGATGTTAATGATGACGGTGATGATGAAGATGACGGTGATGACGATGATGATCAGCGTATTAAAGGATCTTTAGAAGAAGATGATGACGACGATGACGGTGATGATGGCGATGACGATGACGATGATGATCAGCATATTGACGGACCTTTAGCAGAACTGACCAAAAACCCTTTAAATACACTTCTCCTTTGTGTGCTTTTCGAAGATTTTGGCGGCACTCTACCAAACAACAGAACACAGCTGTACGTAGAGATTGTTCTCTTCGTTTTGAGACGATACGAAATGAAGAACCACTTACCCAGTAGTGGTAAAGACCTTCTAATAGTTTACAAGAAGGAACTGATGACCCTAGGAAGAATGGCGCAAGAATCTCTTTTTAAAGGAGAGGGGCATTTCGAAGACGTCAAAGGAAATTTCACGGAAAGTCTGTTCATTAAATTTGGCTTTCTCTCGATCCAGGCTGGCGGTAGCAAGAGAACGCCTTGTTTCCGTTATAGCTTTTTTCACAAGAGTTTTCAAGAATTCTTTTCTGGTCTACATCTTGCGTTTTCCATCCTGGATGGAGAAATTGATAAGGAGTCAGTTCTGACTGACGAAAGATACTTTCGTGAACTAAATCAAGTTTTCATGTTCATGAGTGGAATCATAGCATCGCAATCCGAGGAAACGGCAGTGTCGATTGTGAATGGTGTTGCCTCACTTGTAAATGTCAGAGGCCGCAGATTTCCGGATGCCGCGAAATTGTACCTGAAGATGGCTTTAGATGTCATAGGAGAATGTAAAACTTGCTCCGAAAACCTGTATACTAAATTAGCTTATACCTTTGGCAAAAGTCTTGATGTGACGGAAATTCGAATATACTTCGAATCACGTACGAGCATTCCTGCCTTTTCGAAGGCCCTCGCAGTAAACACCTCCCTTACTACTTTGAATTTGCCTAAAAGCCTCATTGGTGCTGAGGGTGCTACATCACTTTCCCAGGCCCTCGCATTAAACACCTCCCTTACTACTTTGGATTTGTCTCAAAACTTCATTGGTGCTGAAGGTGCTACTTCATTTTCCCATGCCCTCGCAGTAAACACCTCCCTTACTACTTTGGATTTTTCTGGCAACGACATTGGTCCTGAGGGTGCTACATCACTTTCCCAGGCCCTCGCAGAAAACACCTCCCTTACTACTTTGAATTTGTCTCGGAACTCCATTGGTGCTGAGGGTGCTACATCACTTTCCCAGGCCCTCGCATTAAACACCTCCCTCACTACTTTGGATTTGTCTGTCAACGGCATTCGTCCTAAGGGTGCTACATCACTTTCCCAGGCCCTCGCAGTAAACACCTCCTTTACTACTTTGAATTTGTCTCGAAACTCCATTGGTGCTGAGGGTGCTACATCACTTTCCCAGGCCCTCGCATTAAACACCTCTCTTACTACTTTGGATTTGTCTGCCAACCGCATTCGTCTTGAGGGTGCTACATCACTTTCCCAGGCCCTCGCAGTAAACACCTCCATTACTACTTTGTATTTGTCTTACAACTCCATTGGTGCTGAGGGTGCTACATCACTTTCCCAGGCCCTCGCAGTAAACACCTCCCTTACTACTTTGGATTTGTCTGTCAACAGCATTCCTCATGAGGGTGCTACATCACTTTCCCAGGCCCTCGCATTAAACACCTCCCTTACTACTTTGGATTTGTCTGTCAACGGCATTCGTCCTGAGGGTGCTACATCACTTTCCGAGGCCCTCGCAGTAAACACCTCCCTTACTACTTTGTATTTGTCTTACAACTCCATTGATGCTGAGGGTGCTACTTCACTTTCCCAGGCCCTCGCAGGAAACACCTCCCTTACTACTTTGGATTTGTCTGACAACGGCATTCGTCCTGAAGGTGCTACATCACTTTCCCAGGCCCTCGCAGTAAACACCTCCCTTACTACTTTGGATTTGTCTGTCAACGGCATTCGTCCTGAGGGTGCTACATCACTTTCCCAGGCCCTCGCAGTAAACACCTCCCTTACTACTTTGGATTTGTCTGTCAACAGCATTCGTCCTGAGGGTGCTACATCACTTTCCGAGGCCCTCGCAGTAAACACCTCCCTTACTACTTTGAATTTGGCGAGCAACTCCATTGGTGATGAGGGTGCTGCTTCACTTTCCCAGGCCCTCGCAGTAAACACCTTCCTTACTACTTTGGATTTGCATTACAACTCCATTGGTGATGAGGGTGCTACTTCATTTTCCCAGTCCCTCGCAAAAAACACCTTCCTTACTACTTTGGATTTGCATTACAACTCCATTGGTGATGAGGGTGCTGTTTCACTTTCCCAGGCCCTCGCAGTAAACACCTCCCTTACTACTTTGAATTTGTCTGGGAACTCCATTGGTGCTCCTCGCCTTAGTTTAGACTCTCGCATCAAACTTCTCCGATATGCGTGATCTTCAGGTTTAGTGTTTACATCGACGCCAACAGGATCATGACTCTCAATATTAGGGACCTTAAGCAAGGACGACGACAACGGCTGCGAGAAGATTGACTAAAAATATTATGGAATTTAAGATCTACGACGGAAAACGTCACTTCAAAATATAACATGGCTCTATCTATCATAAGTCTTTCGCAATTATTCAGTCTCCTTCACGTCCTACAATGTGGGCGAAGTATCCTAAAAATGAATTGGTACGAGCGGTTTCAGAGTTAAAATAGAGAATTACGGATTATTAGGGAGCTTAAGCAAGGGCGACGACGACGACGACGACGGATACGCGAACGTTAGTTAAAAATATTATTTCCCGTTACTGTAATAATTTTGCGATTACTCCATGTCTCTCCTCGGCTTGGAAAGTGTGAATACACAATCCAAGAATAAAGTTGATGAGAACGGTGTGGGTGGATTTCCAGAGAGAAAATTGAAAATTCATAGTCATGTGCTCTCGTTCTCTACATGACCTCAAATTTGAACATTTCACGTCGTAGTCAAGACGAGAACGGCAAAGAAATGTATCAAGATGTAAAGCGCACGTGCAGGGCGTGCAAAGCTATTGTTTTTGCTCGTTAAATATGCAAATTTATGGCGTTCTGGTAGCCGTTGTCGTCAGCTCAAGGTCCATATTAGGGCCGATTTACACGGTACGACTTTGTCGCATGCGACAACGGCTTACGACAGGCCCACGACATGATTTACGATTGTTGTGTACGTCAGAAAAAATGTCGCAGCATTTTAAAACATGTTTTAAAACGCTGCGACAATTGTAAGTCATGTCGTAGGCCTGTCGTGAGCTTGTCGCATGCGACAAAATCGTATCGTGTAAATCGGCCCTTAGGGAGCTTAAGCAATGACAACGTTACGAATTTGCATATTTAGTGGGTAAAAACAACAGCTTTGCACGCCCTGCACGTGCGTTTTTCACTTTTGTCCATTTCTTTGCGTTCGTCAGCCAAACAACAACGTGAAATAGCCAAGTTTTTGGTTTTATGAAGAACGTCAGCACTTGAGGATAAATTTTCATTTTCTCTCCTAAAATGGAGTGCCCTTCCGACTGGTGTCATCTTTGAGGAATTACGACACCCTTGTCAAATTAAAAACGTTGAAATAGTCACGAAGCGATTAAAATAACGCAAATTTATATTTTGAGATGACGTTCTTGTTGCCGTCGCCGTTGTCGTTGCTTAAGCTCCCTACTATCTTTTAGAGTTCACGGTGTTATTGTTGAATTTGACGACTATCTCATTTCACCTCAAGATGTAAAGCGCACGTGGAGGGCGTGCAAAGCTATTGTTTTTGCTCGCTAAATATGCAAATTTATGGCGTTCTTGTAGCCGTTGTCGTCAGCTCAAGGTCCATATTATCTTTTAGAGTTCACGGTGTTGTTGTTGAATTTGACGACTATCTCACTTCACCTCTTCACCCCTTGTTCGTTGGTTTAGCATGCATTGAAAGGTTAAAAGTCACTTTTTTGCTTGTGCGTCAAGAGAAATGAAGGGCTTACATACATAGAAATACACCCATTTTGTCCCTTAAAATATGTTTCAGTTAAAGTGTTATTCTGATAAAAAAACACAGTCGAGTCTTTTTTCCTTCGGATTTTGAAAGTGTGTTTGCTGAACACTTGACTGGCCAAATGTTTGGATTTTTTGTGCTCCGCCATTACTTAGGTTCAAAACTGACCGATTGCACAGACGGTTGGATCTAGGGGTAAGTGACTTCATTTACTGACTAGTTAAACGTTTCAGCGCGTAAATGCAGTTTATCATATACGCAAAACACAAGTTTAAAGTCTGAAAGCACGAAACTCCCTTGCTGCATATCAAGTCAGCCACGTACACACGCACTGTCACTTGTGAGTCTTTGACGTCATTTTCTCCTCGATCCAGCTCTCTCAAGAAATTAAAGTTAGTAATGGCAGAACCATTTAATAGGAAAATGTCGGTTAAAATTTTGAAATCAAAGCTTAAAACATGGGTCACTTAGTGTTAACGTAGTTTTGAAATCTAAAGAAAAAGAAGAATTGATTTTTTGGTCATAGTACGGCTTTAAGACATTTTTACATAAAATGGAAAGGAAGATGTGCTACTCAAGGTGTCCGCATAGATGATATACAGCAGGCGCGCAATCCGATGACTTTTTATGACTTCCGTCACTTGCCTTTTTTAATCTACTTCAATTTCACATAGAACTCAAGCCGGTCAAATGCTAAAAGCGTCTGTTTCGTTGCACCACATTTTTGTCTCTTTTTTAAAATAGACCAAATTGGTTAACTCGTTGTTTAGCCCAATTGAGATCCTTTCAGAATAAAACGTTTTGTTCCAATTATTTTTATATTATTTAAATGTGAATGCTACATTAACATGTAAATGCATTATAAACCCCGAGAGATTTGAATGGAGACTTTTCCCCTAGTGTAAACATAGTCTAAGAATGTGTCTGTACGTGAATGCTGTTTAGAGGTTACTGTAATGATATCAAAGAATGCTGCGGCTTTTCACATTCAGGTTCAGTAATCTGACAAGATTCTTGTAAAATAAATTTATTTACTTGTTAATAACAAATGAATTTTAGTGGCAACCATTTAAAGTGCCCCTGTGATCAAAAAAACCGCTTCCTTTTTTCCTTCAGATTTAGAAAGTGTGTTTGCTTAACACCTGACTGGCAAAATTTTGAGCTTTGATTTTTATCCAAAGGCCATTTACTTTGAGTGTAAGTTTTGGATTTCACGGTCCGCCATTACTCACGTTCAAAACCGACCGATTGGACCTCAGACGGTTGGATCCAGGGAAAAGTGACGTCAGAGGTTCACTAGCTTAAGATTTCAGCGTGTGAACGCAGCTTATTATATATGCAAAGTGTGAGTTTAAAAGTCTGAAAGCCCAAAACCCCCGTGCTGCATATTAATTCTGCGGCGTACACACGTATTGCATTCTTAAACTAGTGAGCCTTTGACGTCATTTTCTCCTCGATTCAGCTCTCTCAAGAACATAATGTTAGTAATGGCGGACCATTAAATAGGAAAATTACAGTTAAAATAAACAGGTGTCTTTTTGAAATCAAGCCTTAAAACGTGGGTCACTTAGTGTTTTGTTAACATAGTTTTGAAATCCAAAGAAAAATATGAATTGATTTTTTGGTCACAGGGGCACTTTAAGGCAAATGCTAGTTTCAATAGGCCATTTTCCAAATATCAAATATTCGGCTTGATATTGAGGCAGTGAGGACAAAACAAATCGAAACAGTATGGAATGAATGTGAAAAATATTTACATAATTATCATTCACTTTCCTTTGTCTTTATCCTCTAAATCTCTCTTTCAAGCTTAATTTTAGTATATCGAAAAAGGCCTATTCAGTGCTTTAATTGATGCATTAATATGTACATTAATGTTGTTAGGTCTATTAAGCTGCGAAGATTGCTGCAGCTTTTCACATTCAGGTTCAACAAATCTGAAAACATCCTTATAAAGTAATTTATCAAGGTGTTCGCTTAAAGGGTGTTTTTATTCTGCGTAAGCGATATCTATATATTCCTGCGTTTTCAAGGCGAAACAAATAATCTTTGTGGTATCCTTTTAATGCAATTTTACAAAGGTCTTATCAATGAAGTTTCTTCATTACTTTGCTTTGTGTAAATATAGTGTTTTGTTTACGAATTAAATCAATTTAACAAAAGAGTTTGATAGGTTTATTCTACTTATCGGGAGCAGCGAGTTTAAGAGGGTCCTGATATGCTCTTACCTGAGGATTACCATAGAAACATCTTTCAACCGAGTTCAAGGCTCATACTGTCATTTACAGTAAGGAACGAAAACGTTCATCCCCACGGTCAGGTTGTTAGGGAAGGAGACTTTCTTAAAGACGAAAAAGAAAACGTTTTCTTGTCTGCTTCTATTTCCTTTGTTAACCCTTTTATTCCCAAGATCGAAACGTTCATTCTCCTAACTAGTACCACAGCTTTCTTTGTTGAGTAGTCATGAGAATTTGGTGTTAAATCACATCTGTTAAGCTGATAATTCTCTTCTTTGTCAATACCTGTTTGACAGAGATTTTATTGAGATTATGAAGAGAATTTACGTGCTGATTACTGCTGGGAGTGAAAGACTGAGCCCTTACCCCACTATCTACCCCTTAGTCTGCAAGTATCTTTATCGTATCTGAAATGAATGCATATTTGAAGTGCGGGTTAAAGACGAAAGAGAGAAGTGATCCTCACACTTATCTGTACAATTTAAGAAATTGTCTCTTATAGTAGACACCCTTACCCCACTATCTACCCCTTAGTTTTCGAGTATCTTTATCGTATCTGAAATTAAGAGTTTGTTATTGCATCGTATGTGTAATTAAGGGTTTGTTTGCACGGTGCGTTCTCAAGTTATTCAGAGTTGAGGGCGGGGCTTCCATGGGGGTACCTCCTCGGGACACTATTGTGTAATATATTTATCAATGACTGGAATTACGCGGTCCCGGACGTGTCTTTGAGATTATACGGTGATGAAACGACTCTGTATGCATTAGATGTCTCGCCCATTGCCCTACACTTTGTTGTGAACCAGGGTCTCAGCAGCTTCTCGGAGTGGTTCGATGCAAACTATTTGTTGATAAACAATGCCAAGACGCAAGCCATTCCGATCGGTTCTTGCAAGACTAGTACGATCTTGACTTAACTTTGAATGGTTCTGGCGTTGCTAAACTTCCCTCTATTAGAATCCTGGGCGTGGAACTTGATAGCCTGTTAAACTTTAGAGAGCATATTTCCAGTCAGCTAAAAAAGGCGTATGCGAAGACCGGCGCACGTAGGAGAATTATGGCTTTGTACCTATGGACGTTATGCCATTATTATACAAATCTCCCATTTTACCACATCTACAATATTGTAGTCCCCTCCTGTCAAGGGTGGGGAACGTCCAGGCCAATAAAATCGAAGACGCCGATCATTATATATTAAGGACACTGACAGGGTACCGGGAAATCATTGTCTTACCAAGAACTCATAAATGGATGCAAGTTGGACACTTAAGAGCGTAGGAAAAAGCAGCAATCTCTGATCCTCTTATTTAAATGCATTGGGAATACAAGGCCGAAATACATTGGACACGTTTTAAGAGGAAATGGTATTAATCTTTGCGTTCCCAAATTTAATTTTAATTTTTGCCTACAAGAACGCTCAACTGTGGAATAAACTTCCAGTTAAAGTCAAGCTGGCCGATAATGTTAAGCTAAGATCAATTCAGCTGCAATTTTTATTCTGTTTTATATATACTAGATATTATAATTGTAAATTTAATGCACGTTCGTATTTTGAACGAGCACTTGTGCCCTTAAACGATAACGCGGTTAAATAAATTATTGTATTGTATTGTATAGGAAAGATATATGTTTACAATCATTTCTTTTGTTCTTCAAATTTGCCAGCCACAGGAACAAAAGACCTTTTGTTTCGACAGCCAAAGAGGATCTGGTTGGCACATTAATGACAATATGTGACGTCAACGATATTTTCCCTATTGTATTGTATTGTAAATGAAAGTACATTTGAAGTGCGGTTTATAGACTAAAGAGGGAAGTGACCCTCTCACTTATCAGGACAATCTAAGCAATTGTCTCCTGATAGAAACCTGGAAAATTCAGGTAAATGGAAATCCTTTGCATGGTGGCTTTCAATCTTCCCTCTCAAGAACCTTTCCCTTGCTTAATGTAATTCAAAGTGTCTTCACATCGGGCCTGTAGGTAACGTCCTGTTTCTCGAATATTCGGAAAATGCCATTGGTGAAACGACCATGCGCGTACTTGAAAAATCTATTCTGTTACATGGTCCTTATACTAGTTAAAAGGCACCCGCAGTTTTTTATGCCTTAAGCTTCTTCCATTTGAAGAGAATGCTTCAATGGCATCTGAAATGCGCTCGAAAAGCTTCGGGACCTTCCAAAAACGGACCCCTGCGTGTTCATTTTGGAGAAGCAAAAGAGCTCTGGCGTGTCGGTTCTCTGCAATCATGAGCTAGCAAAATTTGTGTACGCCTTAGGCGTTTGATTCTGGAAGGATTTTTTTCAGTCGGAGGAATCACGTGATCTTCTGCATGACGCCGCTATCTTCAGCTGGTTAATGTGGAAAAAATGCAAACATAGACGGATACCGAGAAAGATTTTCGGTTGCAGTGAAGGCAGACGGCAGGGTCTCATCACAGAACCATAGAAATTGTTTCATTCTAGCGTCACATTCTTTGTTTCAGAACTCGCAAGACAGCTTTGTTTCTTTGTAAAAGACAATTTCGGCCAAACTTTACCGTTTTCTTAGACAATCAACTAAATCTTCCTTTATAGAGCAGTTATCTTCATTAGACACCGTAAAAGTCCTGCAGGCCATTCGGTGAACAAAATAAGAAAATAAAAGTTCAGTAATAAGCTTGAAATGAGCAAGAACGCCCTTGCAGTCCGAGCAAATCTTGCTTCCTTTTTGCTAGGCATTGTAAACCACTTTTTCTTTGTGGATCGTTTGTCTGATCCGAGTCTTGTGTGCCTGGCCTTATTTATTGGAGGGTTCTATGGAAACAATAGAAAATTAGTTTCACTAGAAAGCATATCATGTTTGTTTTTGCTCAAGGAGCAAGTATGATTTAGGTTTTAACGATTATCTACTATTTCCACCGGGATACATCTCAGTTTTATCGTAACTTTAAAAGTTGAGAAACGCGATTCAATGGCTTCTGTGCTGGAAGAAAACAACGTTCTAGCTGTTACCCACAGGGGTCAGGAAAAGTCTGATTTTTCTAACTGTTTGTCGTTGTAGTCGAAATGGAACGAGAACGGCATGTTACCGTGTTTAGTTGTCTGTCCGCTACAAAGCGTTATCGCTGATCAGCGAAGGCATCCTTCCTTTAGATTTCTTTTTTTCGGAGTTTCTTCCTCAGCCATTGGTAAAACACCTACTCAAAAGGTGACGTACTGTTTACATCCAAAATTACTTTCGGTGTGCTATGATTGGCTAATTATCGACAGCTCGCAAAGTGCGACATCAGACAGACAACGCAAGCAACATTCGAAATTCTAAGAGACACGGGCAGGCTCTTTTACTCTGCCTTTTAACATGAAGAAACAGCAAGATAACAAACTCGACGGACGCATTTGTAAAGTTTTTGTTTCAATTTTTGAGAAATATTAAGCCATTGACAAGGTTTGCGTTCGCCGGCTACGCTCAGTCATTGGTAAGCGAAAATCTCTTGTCAGCTTGTTGACTAATCAGAAGCTCACACGCGTTTTCCCGCATTTCCTTAGCACCGGGTCTCACGTACCAGCCTCCCGATCTGATTGGTTTGATTGCTTGTCTGTGTCCGTTGTGCTTACCTACCTTAATTGCTTCTATTTAGGCTGCACGGCACTTAGAAACACGTTCCATGTTTTTTGCCATACTTGTTTTGCATCATTTTAGAGGAAATACACGGTCTTTCTTGATAATCTATCAAATCAACCTTGTATTCTCTCACCTGTTTTAAAGGCTCCTCGTTGACCGAGTCTGAGCAGCTATTTTCATGCACACGACTTGATGAGACTGAAAGAGAAAGAGATTTCATTAGCTGGTGCGGCAATTTTTTTCCTACTGTAAACATCACTTTGAATACAATATAATTTTATTTGTACCGCTAATATTTTAACTCGAACACATAAAATTGATACACGTTAGGGACCGTTCCTTGTCTATGTAGTAGGGAGGGAGTGGGGAAATATGTTGGAAAGAACAAAATATCTGTAAGCCCCCCCGCAAGCCATGTTCATAGTAAATAGCAATAATCACCCTTCGTTATGCAATATTTACGTTATCATGGCCCCCCTCACGTCATATCTCCTCTTATTCTTACAATAATAATAATAATAATAATAATAATAATAATAATAATTATTATTATTATTATTATTATTATTATCATTTATTTACTTAATATGGCGCCTTTTAACATTCATTTAAAATTATATATTAAAGTACAATAACTTAAAGAATCATAAGAACTATCTATAAAACCTAATACTAAAAATACACAATTGACCACCCCCCCACCCCCCAATGCCATTGCTAAGAATTACTTGTTGTAAGCTAAATTAAAAAGATATGTCTTAAGTTTTTTCTTAAAAATGCTAAGACACTAAGTGATGTTATTTCCCGAACATTTACTGGAAGGCTGTTTCACAGTGTGTGGGCAGCAACATAGAAAGAACAAGCTCCTAATGTAGAAAGCATGCGCCCCTTGCGACGGTCCAAAAATAATGAAGAATTTTATTTAAGGGAATAAACAGAACACGACTTAATAGACACTAAGTTACTAATATAGCTAGGTGACATATCATATATAGCCTTAAATGTAATAATTAAGAATTTAAAATAAAGGCGGTAAAACACAGGTAGCCAGTGAAAGTTATATAAAGCTGGTATGATATGATCATACTTTCTAGTGTTCGTTATTAATCTGGCCGTAGCGTTCTGCACTCGTTGAAGTTTACTTCTATGATATTTGGGAAGGCCATAAAGCAGGCTATTACAACAATCGAATCTAGACGTAACGAAAGCGTGATCTAGTATTTTAAGGGATTCCTGTGAAAGGGATTTAGAAACTTTACGAATATTGTGGATATGGTAAAAAGCGGTCTTGCAAACTTGATTTATGTGAGAATTGATACTAGTGGAATTGTCAAATATCGTTCCCAAATTCCCTACGTTATCCGAGGGATCAATCATATGATCACGTACATGAAGTACATGTACTGATGGACTTAATTTATTAAACTACTGACGAGTTCCAATAACTAAAAATTCAGTTTTATCATCATTGAGTAACAGCTGTCCTTGAATAAACCATTTCCTTATATCTTTAATGCAATCCTCCATTACTTTGCATAACAAGAGAACTAAGCTAATTTTTCTTTACTTTGGAAAAGTGACGGGATTTTACAAATTATGCATTCATGGTGAACACACGTGTAATAATACCCATGCAAAATATAATTCATTTCCAGTAATTTTCCTACTTTCTTGTTGTTATGTAATGTTTTATTATTTCTTTGGCTATTGAAGTGACAAGTATTTTGTTGAAAGAAAATTTAGTGAAACCAAATATTAAAGCAGATAGCTCTGGATTCTCTATTACCTAAATGAGTTAGAGTGCAAATGGAATTTCTGTAGAATACAAAATAGTGGTATTTGAACAAAAGAAAATTGTATAATGGACCATTTTACAGTTGTACCTAAGTTACCTGGTCTATGAATGGAAGAGAGGCTCCCTGTTTTGATACAAACCTTTGAGTTTTTCTAATATTAATGAAGACTAATTAGACTTACAACAAGACAATTTACATGATAAAGTGAGGTCTGTATCAGGCCCCGTCCACACGTATCCGGATACATTTTAATCCTCAAAATTTTCGCTGCGGATGCACCTTCCATTGACACGTACCCAGTGAATCCGGCAACCTTATCCCCAATGGTTTAAATCCGCTTTCCGGAGTGAAAACTTTTGAATACGCTATGAATCTGATATCGTGTGGACGCCGAATCCGGCCTAATCCGCATACTTTTAAATCCGATGACGAAACAAAATCTGTTCCAGTCAGCAGCTCATGGTTCCAGTATTTACCGCGTAAACATCCAACATGGACGCCATTCTCGTTACCAGAGCTTTCCGTTTCTGTTGGTCACGTGGAAACTTTTGAATGCCATACGAATCCGATATCGTGTGGACGCCGAATCAAACAAAAGAACTAACCTAAATGTATCCGGATACTTGTGGTCGGGGTCTCAATACAAGGTCACCAGCGGCCTCGCAGCCATTCATAGGCTTGGTCACTGAGATGCCCTATTTAGCATTACTCAATTTCACATATATTGTTTGCATTCTAGTATTCCCTTGTTTTACCCACCTTGGCCAATGGACCCCTCAAACTGCTCACTCCCGTAAACTTCTTTATAAAAAAGTTCAGCTCCCCTCTAGCCAATCTGGAAGTGCCCTAACCTCGCTTCTTTTTTGGGCTCAGATCATACGCGGACAGCGAGTATTGGAGTCCAGCAACCAAGCTTTCTGATTGGGCCATTGCGCTCACATGTATTACGTAAAACTCAGTGATTGGTTACGTTTTTCACTGTTTGTCTTAACTACTAAAAGATGACTTAATTGGCTAACCCTTCTCACATGCAACTCCTCGATGTCTAAATGAGTAAATTGCTTAATGAGGTTATAAATAAACGTAAAAGTAGAGCACCCTTCCCCTCATCATTTGAATCTGAGTGTAAAACAATAACGTATCCCGAGGAAATTGCTGATAAATTCTGTAAATACTTTACTAACATTGGTCCCAACTTAGCTGGTGCCATACGCGACGTTAATTCCTCTGTTAGTTCTTTTATTGGTGATGTTAACCTTCCTCCTATCACCCTGAAACCTACCAACCCAGGTGAACTGGAAAGCATTTGTAGCATGTTTGCCTCGGGGAAGGCCCCCGGCTATGACAACATTTCAATGCGTGTAATTAAACACTCACTTCACTTGATCTCCGCACCTCTGACTAACATCATAAATCTGTCTTTACAAAAAGGCATTTTCCCTGATAAACTAAAACTTACTAAATTGTTTCCAATTTACAAAGCAACTGATCCCAGTCTTTTCACAAACTAGAGACCTATTTCTTTGTTGTCCAACTTTTCAAAATTTTTTGAAAAAGTAATGTACAACCGCATAACTGAATTCGTCGAGCAGTATAATATATTATACCGCTGCAAGTTCGGATTTCGAAAAAACTATTCAACTTCCCATGCTCTAACTCACCTGATAAATAAAATCTCGTCGGCAATTGACCAGCGTTAAATTACTGTAGGTGTTTTCCTAGATCTCTCCGAAGCTTTTGACACTCTTGACCATCAAATTTTATTTACCAAGCTGGAGCACTATGGTATCCGTGATGTGGCTCTGCAGGGGATTAAAAGCTACTTTTCTTGCCGCCGGCAATTTGTCCAAATTGATGAAACATGTTCCTCAACGCAGACCATTAAGTGTGGAGTTCCTCAAGAATCCATCCTGGGCCCTTTATTCTTCATATTATACATAAATGATCTTCCTAGAGCTTCCAAATTAACTGAACCTCTGCTTTTTGCTGACGACACTAGTATCTTTTTTTCACACTCTATTCCCAGCTACTTGGAGAATGTGCTCAATAATGAGTTACTAAATATTGATGTTTGGTTAAGATGCAACAAGCTCTCGATTAATGTCCAAAAGACAAATTATGTTATATTTAGTCCGAGTGAGATGAAAGTCAATCACAGTTTTTCTCTCTCCTTTGGAGGTCAACCTCTAACTCAAAGCAATGTAACTAAATTTCTTGGGGTGTATCTAGACGAACACCGTACTTGGAAATATCACATAAACTTTGTCTGTAAACAAATCGCTAAATCAGTTGGTATTTCATCCAGGACTCGTTTCTACTTATCCTGTAAGACCAAACTCATGCTGTACTATACATTAATTTATCCATACATTACTTATTGTAACTCTACGTGGTCGTCCACTTACGTATCTAATTTAAACAGAATTTATTATCTACAAAAGCGGGTGGTGCGAGCTGTTACAAATTCAGAATATAGAGTACATACTGCTCCTCTATTTTCCAAACTGAAAATTTTAGACATCTACCAAATCAATACCCTCGATATTGCTAAATTCATGTTCCGCTACCAGAATAATCTGCTGCCTCCACTTTTCTTCAACCTGTTGATGACAAACAGTCAAGTCCATAAATATGACACAAGAACAGCCGGTAACTATCGTGTGCATTCCTGTCGCACGAACATTAAGAAATTCACAATTCTTTACCAAGGACCTAGGGTCTGGAACTGTCTTCCTGACTCTATTACCAATTTGTCAAGCTTTCCCATGTTTAAGAACAAAGTACTAGAGTTTTTATTAAAATAGTTTCTGAGTTAGTTCCTGCCGCATTCCTTCGCAGCCCTTATTTTGTTTAATATTGTGATGTCGAGGTGGTGTCTCCTATAAGCCTGGTGGTTTCTTGAGGTCTCCTCGCCTAACAACCTGCTGTATGTTGTTGTTGTTGTTTTTTTTAAATCTGTTATACACATGAAGGCAAATAAATGATGATGATGATAAGGCCAGAGTACTGCAGCGTAGCCGGAACTATGAGAGTACGTTCATGCATAGACACCAAAGGTGATTCCTTGCTGTTACTGTGGACAGTCTGGCCCCAAAAGCAGCCTTCATGCAAGAAACGCTGATAACATAACAGATAATAAAAGCGAACACAAAAAGACACAAATCAATAAAAGGAACGACATTGATGAATTTCTGATTTTTGGCCATTTTCTGTATCTTGGCGAATCCATTCCAGCCAGACAAGCAGCAAAACGGCTATGCGATGCCATTCTAAAAGCCAAACGTTTCAAATTTACTTCTACTGGAAAGTATATTTTAAAGGAGAGGTAATAGTGCCAAAGTACAGCAATTTAGTTACAAAGAGCTGAAGTCACAATGAGGCGGGTTCCCCAAGCGACCTTATGTACAATAAAATAAAATAGAGCAGTTCGTGTTTTTACATTTTCAAGTTATGACGTAGGCTCGATTACCAGCCGTTGTTTTGGGAAGGGAACCCGCGTTCCTGTCCTGAAGAACGGTCCGATCTTCATTCATCGCCTAGTCTCTCTCAACAAGGAACGAAGACCAGACACGAGAAAGTGGTGGAAATTGAGCCTCGTTATTATGCTGATGTTCGAGCTTCTTGGCGGTTAACATTTTGCTCACCAGCAGAAATTCACAGAGAAAGAATGGTTTTAATGTCTTCACGGGCTGCGCTGGCTCCGGGAATGAATCGAAAATTTCCCCGGAACATGTCTGGGTCATCGCCTCGAACATTGACTGTGACAAGAATTCATATTCAAATGAAAGTCGCAAGAGGGAAATCACGTACCAAAATGCGTGCTGTAACCGTTTTATCTTGTTGTCGGTAGTCCAAGCGTCAGACCATTTAAATTGTTGTCTAATGACGCAAAACCTTCACTGCGGGATTGCGAAGACTGCTTCAAACAAAAAACAAGCAAACAAAGAAAAAAGAACATGAATGATGAAATGTCCCCTTGGTTATGTGAGACCACGTGTGTTGGTCCGGAAAAGATCTTAACCAAACAGGTCCCTTGCTATCACATTGGCTTAGCCAGGTGCGCTTTTCAGTTGCTTGAACAAACAAACAACCAAGCGGCTAAAAGAAAATAACAAACAAACAGAACGATTACAAAGAATTTTTTTAATGAATGGGCTTCACCTCGTAATTTAAATTCTTTATCTCTGATTCACTGCTGTGACATTTTTCTCGGGTGGCCTGGGTTAGTATAGACTGGTACAAGGTTCTGAAACAGGTTACGAATATTTCAATTGGTACTTGAAGCTACCTTACGACAAATCAAATAACGTTTGGATGTAATTTATGGTGTCGACGTCGAGAGCGTCACAAAACATTAGATTAATCTCCTTCCGTCATAAGGGCCGCACTTAAAGTTTTGAGTCTGTCAGAAAGCTAGACGATTTTAACTCTTCAACAGGGAACTCCTCAGGGGCGAAATCAACATCTTGGCATGGTCCACTGAGAAAATATGTCCCCTTACAGGGGTAGTGTCATGAGTTGTTAGCAAAAATCTGGAAAGCAAAGGAGACCTGTTTCCTGATGACAAGCAAAAAATAATGGCCAAATTTTCTTCAAAACAGTTACTTTAGCTGACAGAAACCATTCTTTAGTGTTTTTAGTTACACGTAGCCAAGATTAAAAGAATGCCAACTTGAGAACGACGGGCCGACGCTTCCAAGTTTTCCCCACGACATATTATGATAATTATTGTCCACGGTCAATGTTATGTGCAGACTGCGGAGCAGGGCGCAGTTGTTCGAAGCCCGATAAAGCTAAGCCTGGATTAATGGAAACTTGAATTGCGGTTTATTTGATGAAAAACAAAAATAGTTCTCACAATACTTTTTGGTCAAGATTCAGGTTTAAAAAGACAAAACTCCTGTTTTCCTCAAAAACGAACATTTGACTTGATTTGCGTTGATTGTTAATTTCACTTTACAGTGTCCCCAATTAGTGCTCCAGCGCTAAATCCACTAGACACTTAAATAAAGTTCCTTTCCTTTCCTTTTCTTACACTGTTAAGGATTTTTTGACAGGCAAATTTAACAGGTCGGTTGGTTTTTTTCCTTGGATTAGTTAACAATTACCGGTACTTCATGAGCGCGCGATGGATTTGAGATGGCTATAACGAGTCTCCTATCCAACGAACACGAATGAAATAATTGTGTTTACTTATTAAATTTTCATTAAATTTGTAACGCTTGGACACACAAAAGTTAAAGCCAATGGCATAGACGACATCTCATCGTCTGTCAAGTCAAGTCATACGTCTCTTCGCAGATGATTGCATCCTTTAAGGCGCTGTTACACTGTGAAATGTTTTTTACAATTTGTCTCGCAATGTATAGGTGGCATTCTGGCGGGAAGTCAAGTCGCACGAAAATTAGAACTTACTTTTAAGATGGTGTACTGGCGCGAGAAATCCACGCAGTTTGAGATCAGTTATAACAAAGCCGAGTTTATTTTGCCTCGACATTTAGCCGTCTTGTGATCCTGTTTTTGTGAAAGAACCCGGGCGCTAAATGCGGCTGGAAATAGTGCCTGAATGGAAGTAGGATTTTACTTTTTGTTTTACAGTCATTCACATACAAGTATCCCGCCATTGCTTATTTTTTGCTACAGATGCATTACTTGGACAAACAATTGCTGTTCGTCTGATTATGCGTCTCTAGTGTAAAGACGGGCACAAGACGCAATATCCGTCTAGACGAAGTATCTTTCGTTGTGCTTCTTCAACGACGCACAACGAAAGAATATTCGTCCAGACGGATAATGCGTCTTGTGCCCGTCTTAAAAAAAGACGAAGTTCACACACGCAGAAAAAAAAGTGTTTGTCCAAGTTCGTCCCACACGGATCATGACTCTTCTATAGTTCGTTCCGTCTTTACACTAGTCGAATAACCGGAGAGACGCATAATTCATGTGGACGGATTATGCGGGTGTTTTTAATAAAGTGGAAACGAGGAGCACGGAACCTCTGGAACCCGCATAACCTGCAGAACCAGTTCAAAAACGACTTTTTTGCCGAAACAACGCTAGAGTATTGTTTCTTTGAAGTTTTAAAAAAATGCACAATTTCTTGTTCGTCTTGTTTGTTGTTATCTGCTTATCGGGGCAGCGGATAGCCCGCGAAAGCGCGGTGAAGTGGACCTAGTCACTTGGTGACCTCTCGTCATGGCCGAATGGCGGAAAGCTTTCGAAGAGGGTGGCTGAGTTAGCAGCCGTTTGCATTGCTTTAATGACGCTAAACGCAAGTTGAACCCATCTATTCAAGAAAAAAAAGGAACACACCTGTTATATTGAACCCGTTAGGTATGCCTGTCAGTTGGAATTTCAACGAACATAATCCGTACTTTCCTCACCTTCGTTTCCAGGGCTTTTCACCGCCGAAAGTCCTTTTCCCGCCAAAGATTGGGAAAAGCCCTGGGAACGAGATGGTACCTTTCGTCTCTTAGATTTATGTCTACAATGTGGTGATGTACCCTTTAACATTATAAATGACCAGCCCAGAAAACATTATTCTAGTTTGTAATTGTACTATTTCGGAGCTAAAAACTGTAAACAAGTAAAAGCCCGACATTTCTAAAACCTATGCGTGAATGCGCAGGCCCCAAAATAAGAAGCCAGGGCCCGGTTGTTCGATGGCCGATTAAGTTAATCCAGGATTAGCGTAAAGTTTCGTATCATGTTTTCAACTTTTTGGTGCAATTTTCTTTTGCTTATTTTTGTTTTTCAAGATTGACTTCCTCTACTGCAATTTTTTCCCGAATATCAGCTCTGAACAACATTTGGGAGCAGAGAAATAAACTCCTTGGTTAGTTTTTAATCTCGGATTAGCGTTAATCGACTTTTGAACAACCGAGCTTTGGAACCTAATACATTACAGTAATTCTTTAATTATTTCTTTCCTATATATTAAATGCGGTTTTGGTTGTTCAGTTGCTGTTTGTCTTATTTTTTATTTTGTTAACCTTTGATATCTCTATCCGGGTTTAAAATTCAGTGATATTATCTATGTGACGAAAGTTTTGCGTACCCTCTGATTTTAAAGGCCTTGTAGTCTTTAACCGCACAACCATTATATGCATATATAACAGGTGGTTTCAAGTTGCGTGTTGTTAAATCAAGCAATGAAAACGACTGTTTACCGTGCTCCGTCTGTAAAACCTTTCCGCCAATCGGACATGACGAGAGGTCACCATGTGGCCAGGTCCAGTCCACCGCACTCTCGCGCGCTATCCGTTGCAGTTTTTTAAAACTTCAAAGAAACAATAATCTAGCGTTGTTTCGGGAAAAAAAAAAAGCGTTTTCGACGTGGTTCTACAGGTTCGGCGCGTTCCGTGGGTTCCGGAAGTTCCGTGTTCCACAGTTGCACTCCTTTTAAACACTCGAAATGCGTCTCTGGTATGAAAACGTGAGTAAAAGCCGCAACATGTAACATTCTGGAACATGACAAATTATGATAATTATTCGGAAAAAAATAGACAGCTAGTAGCCTGCAGTGCAGGCGTATTTTTGAGTAAACCGAGCGAACGTGAGCAGCCAAATCAGTTGTTTCTATCGTGCGGAGGGTGATCGAGGGGAGGATAGAAACAGTGATTTCCAGCCCCATTGTTCATAAAAAGAAGGTTGAGACTGTTGGACAGTCGTACACAACTAATGGTAGCGAGTGTAAGTCTGTGTCGTCTTTGAAGTAGCCATTTAAGATGGCAAATGTTAGATAAGACGAGATAAAGTAAACTGCATCATAATTTCATACATAATTTTTAAACACAACATTAGTTAACTTAATTGTTCATTTTAAAGAAATAAAGGGTGGCAATTTTTTATTCATCGTCCTAAATGATAGCTGTAGTCGCGGAACAAAACCCTCCCATCCCGTTCACTTTTATACGCACATGTATCAGGTTTAGTCTGCCCTTGGCCTTCATACGGGATAAAAGGTAATCCATGTACAAAGGAAAACCGTTTGCATCCCTTCCAGTTGACAAAAAATAAAAAGCATATGATAATGAATTCTGTGTCGTGTGCAAAATACCCCGATTTCATTCGCGACATTGCAGTAAATTCTCCTTTCACGTCTTCCTCAAAGACGACACAGACTTACACTCGCTACCATGAGTTGTGTACCACTGTCCAACAGTCTCACCTTACTTTTTTTTATGAACGATTGGGCTAAAAATCATTGTTTATTTCCTCTCCTTAATCACCCGCCTCACGATGGAAACAACTGACTTGGCGGCTCATGTTCGCTCGATTTACTAGAAAATACGCCTAATCGCTGTCCTTGTTTGTTTGTTTGTTTTTTTTTTCAAAATAATTATCATAATTTGTCGTGTTCCAGAATGCTTCGGAAAGTTTCATGTTCCGGCTTTTACTAACACCCGTTTTATAAAAACGGCCAACAACTGTCTTCTCACAGCGTCAGGTTGTAAATCGGAGGACGTAGAGAATATATTGCAGCTTATCACTGGAAGACAGAGGTGGCATGATCAAGGATGAAAAGATCTAAAGCCCGCCGCACACGGTGAGGAAAGAGCAAAGCAGAGTGCCTCGCGAGGCGGTTTGCTCAGCCGTTTCTTTACGTGTGCGGGGAAATTTTGATGAGAGAGTCGCCTCGCGAGGCCGTGAGGATAAAATCAAACATGTTTGATATTTTTGGCCTCGCGAGGAATATTCCTCACTGTGTGCGGCTACCATGAGAATCGAGCCGAGCTTGGTCAATCAAGCATCCATTGAAATACATGGTATTCTCACGTAGCATCAGTGGAGTTGGAGTTTCTTCCTCCGACGCCATCTTGAACAACTGAATTCACGTGAGAATGCCATGTATTTTATTGGATGCTTGATCGACCGAGCTCAGCTCGATTCTCACGATGGCCGCACACAGTGAGGAATTTTCCTCTCGAGGCCAAAAATATTAAACGTGTTTGATTTTATTCTCACAGTCTCGTACGGTGGCCCATATCTGCAAACACAACAAACACTTTTCCAAACACAACACAGTATTATTAAAGCACAACAAACTATTATCGAAACACAACACAGTATTACCGAAGCACAACACAATATTATCGAAACAAAACACTGTATGATCGAAACACAACACAATATTATCGAAACACAACACAGTATCATCCAAACACAACACTGTATGATCGAAACACAACACAATGTCATTAAAACACAACACAGTATCATCCAAACACAACACTGTATGATCGAAACACAACACAATGGCATCGAAACACAACACAGTATCATCCAACACAACACAATGTCACATCAAAACACAACTCAGTATTTGCAAAACACAACGTAAATCTCCCAAAACACAACACAATATTTGCGAAACACAACTCCAAATGTTCCCGATAATGATTACTTTATGCAGGATGTTACTATACAAAGCATAAACCCATCATTACTCGACCCAGTGGCGGGTTACTGACCTGGAGATAAGGCCCCACCCTACCCCCCCCCTCCCCTCCAGCCCCTCCCTTGGATCCGCCACTGCAACCGCTGACATGCTTTGCAATTTTCCCGCCATTTTTGTTCGCCATTTCGCTTGGAAAGAATGTTTTGTGCGAGCTGTTGAGCTGGTTTGAAATCTTCTTCAAAATTTTGCCCTTTTTGTGGACAAAAGGTAGCAAAAGACACTAGCACAAGTGAAACAGATAAAGATGCAACAAAATGCCTGAGCTTCCAAAAGTATGCTGCCAAGAAAAGCGAAGAGAGGTCGACTCATTTTCGATCAAGTGGCTCCAAGAGAAGAGGACAGAAGAAGAAAGAAGAAGATCCCTTCGCGTTAATTAATATAGGGGTGATGCGGTTTGTTGGCCCAGATGTGACAGCGCCGATCCGCGGCAAGACATTGCCCTTGAAAGTAACAAAGGATTGTGGATACGCAGAAGTCTTTACAGAGGCCTTGGTGAAACGCCAAGCTCATGACCAGGCATTTGACTCGAGGACCAGCTGGAAACTGGTTTACCCAGATGGACAACTGGCCATGAATCTTCCAGGTCAACAAGAAGAAGAATTCACTCTGCGAAACTACAAGGAAGATTTAGGTAAACCTTACAACAGAATTACTTTGTACCTGTGCCCAGAGGAACCGGAAGACGAGTTTATGTTGGACAGTGAAACTGAGACCGAGCCTGATGCTCAGGGTGTTAGGTAAGATTGTTAGTCACTCTCAGCTATTTATGCCCCTGAGTTTTTTGGGCCCTAAGAACAAGAAGAGGAGGGAGAGGAAATTATACGAGAGGGGAAATGAAATTAGCTTTTATTTGGACACTTCACTCATTATGGAACGTCAAAAGCTATATCCTTCTTCAATATGTGTTTTCAGAAGCTTAAGCTTGCATTATTCCAGTTTACCATACTCTTATCTTCATTATGAATATTTATTAGTGGGATGCTATACTAGGTAAGTCTGACTCAACTTTCACTTAGAAAAAGTTAAGAGTTTGGTTTACTGTAGTTGAACAATACTGAAGGAAAATCCCAAATTGTATATATGAGGCCTTACAATGAAGGTTTTCCTATACAAATATGCCGCAAATAAAATTTAACAATAATTATTTTAAAGGAAATTTCGAATTTGCTGTTTATCAGGAAAAAAATCAGATCAGAAGAGTGCAGAACTACACCTGACCATCAACTTCCATTTCAGTAGGGCGGAGGGGTTGGCGTAGTGGTGAGATCTCTGCCTTCCAACCCTAAGGTCCCGGGTTCCATTCCCGGTTCTGCCGAGAGTGGAATATTTGGCGACCTTCTTTCCCGCTAAAGTTCACTCAGCTTTCCATCCTTCCGAGGTCGGTAAAATGAGTACCAGCTGCTTAGAAGCGGCTGCAATTTGCGCCTGTATATGCTTCCAGTCCGCTGGGGGTAAATTGATCATTGTAAAGCGCCTTTGAGACTTGTGATAAAGGCGCTATATAAATGCACCACTTTACTTTTTACTTTACTTTCAGCAAAGGTAAGCATTAGGCTAAACAAGAATCTGACTTGCCTTATTCTACTGTTGACCTGTAGTTTTAGAATAATCAATCATCTTTCGTTTAAAAGTGAACTGGACGTAAAACATCCACCACAATTCAAGTTGTAATAATATTCACTGCCTTTGAATTCTTTTGTAGTGCATTTCCAAAAACACGAACATACACTGCACATATCACTCTCATGGTGATGTTAGTTTCAGTAGTGATGCAGATCGTCCTACCACTCAACAAAGGTAAACATTACACTGAACAAGGAAACATTAACCTGGCTCTCACCAAAGTTAAATCTTAGGCAAAATTTGGGAGTGATGGAAACTGTCATTTGACTTCAGGTTTAGCCATGGTATTAATATAGTTAATGCAATGTTTGAAACTGAATTAGCAGTAAAACATACACCACAAGATGGTACAAGAAGTCACATAACCTTTTGTTTTTTTACAGTACAGGTAGTGCCTCATCTGTTAGTGTTCCTCACACATATGCATATTCTGTAACGTGTGATGATGGTCCCAGTTCCACCAGTGATGCAGATCTGCTCTATGCCTCCTTAATCCCTGGCACTTTGCTATACAGTAGTGATTCTGAAGGACAAAATGTCCCTGTGGCAGTAGATGATCCTCAAGTGTTTCAAACAAAGACAAGCTGGTCATTACAAGAGATACTAGAACAACTAGCTCTTAAGATTAATGAAGATAAGATATCAAAATTTAATATAAATCGTAGTCATCTTTGGGAAGGTGCTTTAAAGGGGCTTAGAAGAAAATCTTTTTCTCCGGATAACAAGGTTTCAGTTAAGTTTACTGATGATTCTGGAACTTCTGAGGGTGCAATTGACTTAGGGGGACCAAAAAGAGAATTTTTTACCCTGGTTCTGGATTGGATTGTTAACTCACAGTTATTTTGTGGTCCAGAAAAAAGCAAATTTTTGTCATGCAATGCTAACTATTTGGGAAATGATTACTTTTTTTATGCTGGTGAGTTCATTGCAATGTCCATAGTTCATGGTGGTCCTGGACCAAGATTCTTTGGTCTTCCGTTGTATGATGCATTGACAAAAGGAGTTACACAAGCAAATGTCTGTCTTGAGGATGTTTATGATTTTGACCTCAGAAATTCTCTGCAGGCCATCAAGAATACCACATCTGTTCAAGAGGCTCAAAAGCTTATCTCAGATCATAATCTAGAAACAGTCTTAGAGCTAGCAGGAACCCTCCAGATCGTAACAAAGCAGGAAGACATTTTAAATCTTTTGACAAGACTGCTCATTGGTTTGTAATTGAGATGGTCCATGCAGCATTTGAGCGATTTAAAGAAGGGCTAGCCCAACTAAGGTGTCCTTCAAGCTATGAAAGAAAATTACGAGAAATTTAAAGAAGTTTTCTGTTACTCTGAAGTAACACTAACTGCAGAATTATTTGGCTGTCTTTTTCTGTCCATTATAGTGAAACTGGTTCAAATAATCGCCAACTTGAAGGGCTAGTGTTGTCACGGTGGAATGATTTTTTACAAGATGTTGAAGAAAAAACAATAGAATTGACTTTCAGAGATATTCTTTTTTTTGTAAGTGGAGTTAGGGAAGCTCCCCCAGGTGGTATAGAACTGCACATTGGCTTCCTTCATGCACCTGAGCAATGTGGTGAAAAATCCAAGTTCCCAAAAGCAAATGCATGTTCCTGCCAGTTGTTATTACCAGTAGTGCATGGCACATATGATGACTTTAAAAAAGATGTAACCTTTGCATTTGCAAATACCAGGGGATATGGATATGCATAATGTTCTAAAACTCTTCCCCAGTTTTTTGAAATGAAATGAGGTCCTCATACTGTTCTTGTTCATGTTTAAGTGAAAGGGTAAATGCAAATGATTAAGAATGTTACCTTTGCATTATGTTATAAATACCAGGGGATAGGAAATGACGTTTTAAAACACATTCTTTTGAAAAGTAAGGATGCAATATCATTCTTGTTCATGTTAAGAGAAGTAATTGGATATGAATAAAGTTTCACTTTACCATATTGTATCTCATTTCTAAATGTGAAAGAGTAGAGCATCTGTTGTACTTTTGTGTACAACCAACTTTGTAATCTTATTTGCACTTAAAGTACTGAATAGGATGCATTACATTTCCTCTAAAAAATTGGTGGAAGTCATTTCAATTTTCTGCTTAACATAGTACCATTGCACTGTACTAAAATGTCATAGAATGACCTATTGTGATACTTGCATTAAACGTTGGAAAAGTGTTAATTAATGCGTCCCTCCAGTTTGTCGGGCGGTGCAAATTTAAACTCTCCAGTGCATAGTTAAAATACTCCAGAAAAATGTTTTCTTCTTCGTCTGTTGTACAGTACACAGCCATATCATCAAGTTGTTGTTCTGTAATGGGACATCTGAAATCTTGAAACCCACTGTTCTCTGGAAGGTAGAAAAGCTCATCAGGCCTACCAGGGACTGTATCATGACGTGATTTTCGAATGTAATGGGTGTTCCAGTGATCCCTTACATGATCTAGGTCCACCTGCAAGATATCTTTAAAACAGAACCACAAACAGGACATAATTAATTCACTAGCAGTATCGACAATGTTTGTTTCAACTAAGTCTTTAAAAAAATTAATCAACCACGTTGATCTGTCATGCCTATAAAATGACCACCATGCCTCTATGCGCTGGTTTGCTGGGGACGATCCGTACCTATGTGCATTTAATCCAGCTTGGTCGTCGTTACCATTTCCTCGAAAATAACACTGCATGGCCGCCATGGTCACATTTTCAGTCCCACAGTCTGTTCGAAGAACTCTTGGGCAACCTCTGTTTGATTTAACACAATCGTAAAACAATGAAGCTACGTGGAAGGGGTCATTATTCGAGGGGCAAATTTTCAACCACATGACTCTACGACTGAAACCGTCCACCGCACCATGAATAGGAAAGCCGTATGGCTTTAACTTATCGTAGCCGTCAACGTGCCAAGCAAAATTCGGGCCTGGGTTAGTGTACGACCTTCTCCTTAGTGCATGAGCCTTCCTCAAGGCTGTTCCTTCAGGATCAACTTGTTGTAAAATCCCTTCGACCTTTCTTCTTGGTGCCTGTATTCCGTAATCCAAACGAAGGGTGTGCCACATAGCTCGATAACCCCTCATACATCCTGGCCCGTCCAATTCTTGTTGAATGGCCTGGTAAATTTCGGCATTGTCACTGTTTGCATTCCTTCTTCTTAATCCGTACTCGCGCAGTCTATTGTGCAAAGTACGCATAGAAATTTCTGTTGCATGGTACTTTTCCAAAAAGAGTAATATAACCGAGTAATCAAACCCACGCTGAAAATAATAACGAATGAGAACCTCCTCTTTGTCCACGGCTGCTCCACATCTAGAGCAATACTGGTAAGTTTCCTCGACCTCTTCTGAGCAGCTCAAGCACTTAAAAAACACATCCATTCTCGCGAAGATAACAAACAAAATGGCGGTGAATGATCCAGGCGCATAACCCGCCACTGGGTCGAGTAATGATGGGTTTATGCTTTGTATAGTAACATCCTGCATAAAGTAATCGGGAACATTTGGAGTTGTGTTTCGCAAATATTGTGTTGTGTTTTGGGAGATTTGCGTTGTGTTTTGATCTGACATTGTGTTGTGTTTGCATGATACTGTGTTGTGTTTCGATGACATTGTGTTGTGTTTCGATCATACAGTGTTGTGTTTCCATAATATTGTGTTGTGTTTGGATGATACTGTGTTGTGTTTTGATTACATTGTGTTGTGTTTCGATAATATTGTGTTGTGTTTCCATAATACTGTGTTGTGTTTCCATAATATTGTGTTGTGCTTCGATAATACTATGTTGTGTTTCATAACAGTTTGCTGTGTTCAGATAATACTGTGTTGTGTTTCGATAATAGTTTGTTGTGCTTTAATAATACTGTGTTGTGTTTGGAAAAGTGTTTGTTGCGTTTGCAGATATGGGCCACCGTAGTCTCGCGAGGCGACCCTCTCACCAAAATTTCCCCGCACACGTGAAGAAACAGCTGAGCAAACCTCCTCGCGAGGCAGTCTGCTCAGCTCTTTCTTCACCGCGTACGGCGGGCTTTAGATCTGTTAGATCTCTTCATCCCCGATCATGCCACCTCTGTCTTCCGGTGATAAGCTGCAATATATTCTCTACGTCCTCCGATTTACACCCTGACGTTGTGAGAAGACAGTTGTTAGACGTTTTTATAAAACGGGCGTTAGTAAAAGGTGGAACATGACACATTCCGAAACATGACAAATTATGATAATTATTTGGAAAAAATAATAAAGACAGCGATTAGCCTGATTGATTCATCATTTTTTGTCACTTGGAAATTGTTTTCACATATCAATAACTTCGTTATTGTTTCACGCCATGTTCACGTGATCGCGTGATCATCGCTGGCTATCGTTGTCTTAACAGAATGACCACGAAACATCAAAATATTCTGGTAGAGATATACTAGAGATAGGAGGGGAGGAATGAAGGCGATCCATAACGATCTATCGTTCCTTGCCAATGTCGCTTTACAGTGAAGGACAATACTATGAGACAAGTAAAGATGGTCGAGGTAGAAATTTCTCCGTCACAAAAAGGTCTGACTCCATTACTTTGTAAAATCTTTCCGATTCCTCAACCCCTCACCCTACCCCAGCTGAAAAGCTCCTTCTGTGACGTCAGCAACCCACTGTCTCCATGGATACGGCTTGAATCTTCCTGTTGATGCCACAAGCATTTACAGAGCTCGCGAGAGCAGGGGCGTTGATTGCTCGTGAGAAGGTGTATCTTGATGAAGGTCACAAGTTGTGTTCTTACATTTTATATAAAGTAAATGATTCAGCCATAGAGCCGAGTATCCACTGAGTATCCAGCAATTTGTGCCACGCTATTTTTAGCAAGTTGGATTTGATCTATGGTAGACTATTGCAGCAAGTTTGTATTGGTAAGTTGAAATTACAGATTTCCTTGTTATTATACATATGATTGCAATAATAGCTGATTCCATAAAACTGCGGGGCTTAACTGCACCCTGCCACCTCGAAGCTATAACCCAAATTGGGTGAATACGCGGATACGCAGCGGAGACATCGAGTTTAGTGGATACGCAGATACACACTCGTTTTCCTCGTTTTCCAGTATTTCTCCTTTCTGTAGCTCCAAACAAAAAGAGTGAAGGTGATTGATGTATATGTACTTCTCGTTCTTAAAGCACGATAATCGAGTCATTTACAGTTCGGTTAATTACACTTTTCCCGAAATAGGACACGATTCCTGATTAAGCCTAAGCGCTCGTTTCAAGGATTTTAGCTTTCAATTTACGGTTCCGTTAACTACACTTTTTACAAGATCGTGTCAAGAATATAAGCCAAAATATACCTGAATTACAAATTACTCTGCCTTATACCTCGTTCTTCAAACGTTGCATCAACAACATTGCCTCGTTCTAGCTTTCATTTTACGGTTCGGTTAACTACACTTTTTTCGAAATAGCCTCGATTCCTGATTAAGCCTAAGCGCTCGTTTCAGTGATTAGGTCTAAGCACTCTCGTAAAATTTTAGCTTTTATTTTGCAGTTCGGTTAACTACACTTTTTACGAGATCGTGTGGAAAAGAATGCACTCGTTTACTGATTAAGCCTAAGCGCTCGCTTCAGTGATATTCAGTGAGCACTACTGTAAAATTTTAGCTTTCACTTTACGGTTCGGTTAACTACACTTTTCTTGAAATAGCACTCGATTTCTTATGAAGTCTAGCTTTCGATTCCTGATTAACCTAAGCGCTCGTTTGAGTGATTGGGCCTAAGCACTCTCGTAAAATTTTAGGGTGCGTTCGATTGGGAAATCCGGATTTAGATCTTAAAATCTGCATCTTCGGATTTCCAATCGAGCACAAAATCTGAAAACGGATTTTGTCGCAGATTCACTAATTGGAACAGTCCATGTCGGGTAAGGATTTCAATTAACAAAATCCGTCGCGAAATCCGTTTTCTGATTTTAACCCTAACCCCTAACCCTAACAATTCAATTTTTGATATTCAAAAAATCAGAACTTTGTTTTGGCCTTTCACATAAACATGATTAAAGGAAACCTCCACTAAAACAAGAATACAACTTCAAAACATTTAACATAATGTTTACAATAAAAATTGTTCAAACGTTTTCTAATGGAATCGTTTGTATCCGAGATAAATGAATTTCAAAAACGATTGTTTTGGTTTTCAAATTTCCTGGGCGCCGCCATCTTGAATAATTGTGACGTGTTATGGTTGCTCTTTTGTATTTGCACAAAGAGCTTTTGTTTTAAAACAATAGGGCAACCATGACACGTCACAATTATTCAAGATGGCGGCGCCCGGGAAATTTAAAAACCAAAACAAGCGTTTTTGAAATTCATTTATTTCGGATACAAACGATTCCATTGGAAAACGTTCGAACAATTTTGATTGAGAGCATTATGTTAACTATTTTAAAGATATATTCCTGTTTTAGTGGAGGTTCCCTTTAAGCGACAAAGCTCTATCTTAGTATAGATTTCCTTTGCTTCAGATTTAATGAAAATAGAAATGTGACAAGATTTGCTAAAATTTCTTAAAGAAACAAACATGCAGAAACCAGTTCCAAAACTGGAACATCAAACTTCAAAATCAATGTTTGATTTCCGTAAATACGAAAATCAGAAATTGAAAAACGAGACGAAATAGGTGTGTGAGGGGAGGGGGCAGCAACACCGGAAGTGGAAGAACCAAGATGGCGGCGAATGACGCGTGGAACCTCCTATTGTTCGTACATGTTGTGTTTGCGCTCTTTGGGCTTGATTTCACAGCAGCCTTGCTTTATTAAAATCAGACCGAAATATTGTTAAGGTAAGCGGGAGGTAAGGGTTTTATTAGCTTCGCATTTTTTGACTTCGAATAAGTTTGCCTGAATTTCACTTCATCCCCTGGTTCATTTGAGTTTGCAAAAAGCAATATTCTTCTTGAAGACCTGGCTTGAACAGCTCATAACGACCGTGCCGTGTGGATTTGCACACATCCTCAAGTCTTCCACACGGCACGGTCGTTATGAGCTGTTTAAGCCAGGTCTTCAAGAACAATATTGCTTTTTGAAAACTCAAATGAACCAGGGGATGAAGTGAAATTCAGGCAAACTCATTATAAGGCACAAAATGCGAAGCTAATAGTTGCGTTCACGTTCATAGTAAACCTTTACCTACCGCTTATCTTAACAATATTTCGGTCTGGGTTTAATAAAGCAAGCCGGGCTCCTGTGAAATCAAGCCCAAAGACGCAAACAAAAAATGTACGAACAGTAATGTGGGAGGTTGTGCAGAAATGTGGCTGCAGTTTTCCACGCACATTTTCTCCATGCTATGCACGCATCGTTCGACCGGCTTGCCGCCATCTCGATTCTTCCACTTCCGGTGTTGCCTTCCCCTCCCCTCACACCCAGTTTGTCCCGTTTTTTAATTTTTGTTTTTCGTATTTGTGGAAATCAAAAATTGATTTTGAAGTTTGATGTTCCAGCTTTGGAACTGGTTTTTGCATGTTCGTTTCTTTAAGAAATTTTAGCAAATCTTGTCACATTTCTATTTTCATTAAATCTGAAGCAAAGGAAATCTATACTAAGATAGAGCTTTGTCGCTCAATCATGTTTATGTGAAAGGCCAAAACAAAGGAGAATTAAGAATTCACCTATGATTTTTGCTTTTCTGAATATCAAAAATTGAAAATCAAGATTTGTCATTCCTAATTTTCAATTTTCTATTTTGATGAATTGAATGGACGGAAGGTACACGGACCACTGAGGGCCAAAATTCTCGGGACAATTTGTGCAGACTTACATAATTCAGTACCCATCAACTATTTGAATAAATGCGACTTCGTAGCAGCGTATCAAGCTCTTTCAGGACTTATCTTCGATGTGGCAGGGTGTTATCCAGTTACTCCAATGTGGAATTGTTTCCCGCTTTCGCCAGCTGGGGAGATTTGAATGGAATCTTGAAGATTTTTCTGAAAGTTGCTGTAAAAAATGCCCAATAACTGAACAATACATCATCAAACACTTCAAAGAGCTTTCTCTTCTCGAACACCTTTTTTATTACAATAAACGAAAGTTCATAGCTAACTTTTTATTTTTATTTTTAATGTAAATCAAAGAAAAAGATCCACGGGAATTCAGAATCTCCGCGAGAGCAAAGTTCAAAACTGGTTCGTAGATTTGAATACTTGGTTCAAATTTCAAAACAACTGGTCACGCGTGACATAGCTTGACTGTAAAGGCTTCTAAGAGCTTTCTGTACGCAGACTAATAATAGTTCTCGATAGAATAAAACATCCATTACATTTTGTGCAATGTAAGGCGTTTACACTGTAACTAACAAATTTCAACAATTTCTGAACGTCTGTATTTTTTGTAATGAATCTGCGTGAAGATATGTTTTTGCTCGAGACAGGCTGCCGTCACCATTGTTTTAACCAATTGTCCTCCCAAATAGACCATTTTACAGTTCTAGCTAAGTTACCTGGCCTACGAATGGAAGCGAGGCTGCCGGTGACCCCGTTTTGATACAAACCTCCGCGCTCTTGTAATGTTAATACCGACTAATTAGAATTACAACAACACAATTTGCATGATAAAAGCAATCGGGGCTGTATCAATGCAAGGTCACCGGCAGCCTCGCAGTCATTCATAGGCTAGGTCGCAGAGCAAACAACTGTAAAATGGCCTATTGAGAAATCTTATGATAAAATACACCTTTGTACAGAGAAGGCGGAATTAATGGTAAAAGGAAATGTAATTGCATGTCTGGGCCTGCTTCAACAACTGCCAAGAGGCAGTTCAATTTCGGAAGTACTACTAAACTAAATGATTTTCTTGTGTTGAGTTAGACTTGCCTATCACTAAGTGTTTGTCTTTTAGGGTTGCTTTGGCTTGAGAAGAAGGCAGCAGTGCCACCAACTGAAGGTTCATTTCTACAGCTGAGAATTTAGGTGAATAATTCATCAGTATTAATTTTTCTCAACCTCAGTCTGTTGCACTTTTCTTTAAAAAACCATCACCAAATCTCTTGGTTAATGCTTTAAGGACGTTCG
>NC_090871.1:54356012-54366012 GCF_036669935.1 Montipora foliosa | reverse complement strand
TGGTACTTAGCACTGAAACATTCAACCAATCAGTTCGCACTGAATATTCGGAAGCTGTGAACGCGCGTTACACGTTTCAACCCTTATGGGTTTCTGCTGAAACTTAATACGTTAAACCAAGTGATTCGCGCTTCGCGCGTTAAGTTATGTCGCTTACTTAATTTTTTGTTTTAATGTCTGCAACTATATTTGCAAGTTTATTCAGGGGCACTCAACGAGAATATTGTTCAAAACCACTTAAACATAGCATTGTTAAACGTATTTTAGTATTTAAACGGTAGATATTGGCATATTTTTATCCCCTTAAAAGTTTTCATCTGTTCGGATTTCCTAGCTGAAAGTCTACTGATCCGAAAATTATAGGGATCAAAACTTACCTTTTCGAAATTTTCAGCCAGAAAAAAGGCTCCCGAAAATTCTAGGTGACCTTTTTAGGATAAAAACCCGTTAAAAAATGGGAAATTATACCATTTTTTGAATGTTCAAAAATCCTAGGACAGGCAGGCAAGCAAGAAATTTTACAACATATGTTCCGAAAATTCTAGATCTCAAATGGACTCCCGAACAGATATTTTCCGAAAATTGACGTTGGGTGCCCCTGTTTATCTACCACAGAAAGTTTGCATGAGTTGAAAGATGACAACTAATTAGAAATTCAGAAATATATAAATCGAAACTGCAAACGCGCAAATTACTTTTTCACTTTCCTCCGATTAAGAACGTTAAAGACAATCAATAGAAGAAATCAAACCATAAGACCGTGTAGATTAGAAGACACAACTTGTAATATATTCAAGAAATCAGTTGCATTCTTCTTTTAGCCTATCGCCGGCATTCCAAAACATTAATTTACTTCTGTAATATTTTCCTTTCAGTCGACTAGTTCAACGACATATCGATCGAGCAGCTAGTACGAATAAAAATCTGAAAATCTACAGGATCCTCAGTGGCGTGATCTTGCCTTAAGGTAGTGCGAATCACCTAGAGACACTGGAGACTCGCTGAGCTCCACATTTTAAAACCACATTTTAATGTTTACTGCGTAAGAAACGTCTCCGCAATACAATTGAACGAAACAGAACATAGCCATAATTCCACTACGGTCGTCACGCAAACGTTCTCAGTTGCTTGTTTTCGCAAAATTGTTCTAAGTGTAGTTGTGCGTTTTCTCGTAAAATTGGATTCGATCCCTTGAAGTCCGAATAGAATTGGCTAGCAAGTTCCTGTGCGACTGACTTTACTACAAACCGTTTGTGGTAAATCAGACAACAACATTGACGACAACACGAACAAACAAGCGAAAAGAACGTTGCATGACTGCGTGACGATCATCGTGGAACTGTGGGACTGTTGTTTTTCTTTTAACGAAGTGAATATTACGATGGGACTCTGTCTGGCAGTTAGCGTGTATTCCATAAACTCCGATTTTAGTAATTTCGGAAATTCTCTTAATTTCGAACAACAAACTTCGATTGTCGGAAAAACAAAAAAACAAAGGACGATTTTAAGAAAAACTAAAATGCCCCTTAAGAGCTTTCATAGCTTCCGTAGGTTCCTCAATTTTTTTGACTAATTGCCACCATAAATGAAAGTCACTCTAGAATGACGACAAAATGAAACAAAATTTAGGAAAAAAAGACACCCCGACCCCGACACCGACCCCAACCCCGACCCCGACCCCGACCCCGACCCCGACCCCGACCCCGACCCCGACCCCGACCCCAGCCCCGGCCCCGACCCCGGCCCCGGCCCCGGCCCCGGCCCCGCGTTTTGGCTACTCCAGTTTCTTTTATGTTGTGTAAGGCTAAAATGTTTGTTTCTCAAACACTTTCAAACCGCCATATTTCTTCTGTTAGCTCTTTTCTGTTAAGCATGCGTAATAAGACCGGAACCCACGTTTGGCTGGGAAAATGGGATGCTTCCCATAGGCCCAGAGTGTTTCAAATTTCTGAGCTTGCGTATACGAGCTTGAAGTCCGTGATTTGCTGACTTCTTGCCTTGGAAGTGGCCAGAGTCCGTGTTCTTGGTGCTGAGCAAAAGAAAAGCGGACTCTGGGGACGAGATTGAGGTATAGCGCTACACCTGTAATTACAAGTCGGAGTCTTGTAAAAACGACTTATAACGATGTTTATTGAACTCATTTTTGTGTGCTAATGATGAATCAATTTTCTTACGTTGAAGGATCCATAACTGCGCTAAGATAAACTGAAAACTTTGTACATTGTCTCAGAAGGGCACGGTGGAAACCCGCTACTTGGAATTCCAGTAAGTTTCAATTGCGCAATCCATCGAATTGAGTCTAAAAAGAAACGAACTTGTTTCAATACAAGATGCTGAGATCAAGGGGCGTCTCGAAAACGAAGACCCTAAGACCCTAGCACCCCACAAACACTCAAAAAAGGTAACCCCAAACCCTCAATTCAGTTAACCCTAGGCCTAAAGTTGGTTTTTAGGCCTAGAGTGTCACAAGGTCAATATATACATCCGACGTGAAGTGAAGATGTCCGGCCACACGTGGACCGTGCTTACTGGCGGATCACCCAGTTTTCACTTTGAAACAAGTTGTAGCGAGTGAAGGAGCTCGCTTTAGGTAAGGGTTCGGCAAATTGAAATGTGGGTTACTTTTTTCAAGTTTTTGGAGTCTTAAGGTCTTAGTTCTCGAGACACCCGAAATTAAGGGTTTCTGAAAGTTACGTACGTGTAATAACCCTTCAACACTGCCAATTTACTTGTTGTAACAACAGTTTCCTTTGAAGTTGCCTATTAGTGAGTTACTGCCCCCGCAGGGATTTTGCCTAGACCCGAGGAGACATCTTTGTAGCTTGCGCGTACCTGTATTTAGAGTTACAGAAATATAGTTGCCCCCGCAATGGATCCCGAGGACGAATTTTTGTAGCTTGCGTGTATATAGAGTTACAGTGATATAGTATAGCATATCTTGTATGCCAGAAAAAATCTCGATTTGCCAAAACTAAGCGCACACGGAATAAATGGGTAACGATGACGTTTTCACACCAAATGCCCGCAAGTAAGTCTTGGGTACTGATGATGTTGAGCAGAAAACAGCCGAGAGCGTGGGCACGTGGGAACATAACGTCACAATCAAGGATGTATCGGTAATCGGAAATTTCCATTAGTATTGTTGAGAATATCTTACCATCCGTCAAAGAGTGTCACACATCACATGCCGTGCAATCAGGCGTTGGAGCAGCTATTCGAAAAGTAAGAGAAAGCTTTTGTCTCCCTTCTTCTTAGGTCCTTTTTTTTTCACAAAGGGGTAGTAAACTGACTAAATTATCTCCCGACACGAATAATCCTTTGGATTTATTAAGTGTCGTCGAGCAATTTCATTTTTGAAACAATTTGTCAATTGGCGAACATTGTGCAAGCTCGCACGAATTTTTTTCTGGAAACGATTTGTCAGACACAAATCACTGTTGAGAGATTGGAAGACTCAGTCTACAACTAGGAAGTGTTGTTAAAAAAACGATTGACGATAAAACATTAGTGATTTTAAAAATATTTACAAGGCAAACGATTGGTGTTGTTCCATGCATTAACATAGTAAAGCTCGTGAAATTGTGATTTGTCCTGAAGAGGTTGTTGTTTAGAAAGAACCAATCTTGAACACAACTTTGGATTGAAGAAAAAGCCACAAGTTATTATCATATTTTTGCTGGGATTTTGAGACCGTCAGTTACAGTTATTTCAAAGTTTTAGTAAACTTTAGAAAATTATCGTAACATAGGAAAGTCTTAAACATGTAAAACCATGTCATGGGTAGCTGCATTGTTGGGGACACTCTCAACATTTCCGAATTCTAATTTTGTGACCAGAAGAGTTTTCTACAGAAATTTTCACTCGATGTACCTATCACTGATTAGTAATACCGTGACACCGTTTCAGTTCCTTCATCCAATCAGATTTTAACACTTCCTGTTCCGTAATACTCATTTGGTCATTTAATCCTATAACTGATATCCTATATCAGTGGTTATTCACGTTACTTAAGACTAAAAAACTTCATCCCTTGAAATATGTTACACTTTTTTTAAAAAAACGGCGACCACATTGCGGAAAAGAATTGTCATTGCGTTGCCTTTAGTTTTTGTATCGACAGGTATACCATCGAGTCCGCCATGATCGAACCGTTTACTCACAACACCCATTTCATATTCGGTACTAAATTGTTCTCTCCTGCTTCAACATCAATTGCTTCTCTGCCTGGGCCCTGACACATTAAATTCGGCGTATAGGTAACAGCGGGGACAGCTGTAGTGTCAACTATTACCAGTTTAGAAAACATGGTTGCGATAAGGAGGCTCAAACCAGTTTCAACACCTTGAACAAAATGTACCTGTACATGATTGGTAGGATAGAATCAGTTCTACAACACTGTGTCACCAAGCAGCCATGTTATGGTACCATATAAAACAACAGTTATTGCTTAACAAAATGTGCTAACTATTTTGACATCACAGGTGACCAAAGCATTAGGAGATCCATCTAAAAATTCCCTACGTTTTGTCTTTAAATGCTTATCAATCTCAGAAGCAAACTTGGTGACCCCCATTAATTAGCAGGCTAAATTGAAACTATTTGTATAGAGAGTATAGATGACTTTCCTGTTACTATGTTGACGTATTATATGTTACATTAATGATAGCGCATCTTGTTATGAAAAAAGTGGTGTTTCATGTGATACCCTAACATTGCCCTTGCGTGAAAAGGTGTTGTAAAGTGAATCCTTCACATAAGAGTGACATTCTCTTGAATTATTATTGGCTGCATTGAGCTTCCTTGAGAACACAGTTAACAAGTTAACTTGGAGAGGAAAACACAATTGTAGAGGCGGGTTTTAGGCTGCCTGGTAGAGGCATTGAAATACCGTTTATGTATTCTCTTGGAGATCTTCCCTACAAAATAACCAACCTTACGCGATAATGACTTTCAAGAATTAGTTAGCATCTCCTTCTCCTAATTTCTCATAGTATTAGTTATTTTAACGGAGGATACCCATGTATGAAGTACATGTAGTTAACTTAAAGTTTTTATTGGGCGGAAAGCACTAAAAAGACAAACATTGTTAATGTAATAAGCCTTTGCTCAGTTAATTAAAACCACTTGTTTCCCAGTTACTAAGAAACTGCCACGTTTCCCTGAGCCTTTCTCAATATTCTCAACTCCCGTCTTTTACTGAGTCATATTTTTGCCGTTTAAATGATCATGGCTAGTCTGACGCGGCGTTTCATCTCGACCAAGAGAACTCTGAAGGTCTGTGAAGAGTCTCTTGGCCAAGACGAAACGCCGCGTCAGACTAGCCACGAACATTTCACACAAATATTTGACAATTGTTTTGCTTTTCCATAAAATAATGTGTCTGGTAATTTCCTTTCGTGTGTGTGTTAAGGACACGGAATAGCTGTGGATCAAGGTTCATCCACCCAATGCAGCAGCGTTAACACCATACTTAACTATGGCGTCTGCAGGCTCATGGCAGCAATCTCAAGAACATGGCCCCAACAAAGTTCAAGTCACCATTTTGGCTTCTGAGTGGGGATCCAGTAAAGGCGGACTTTCCACAATTAGCAGAGAGTTGGCCATACACCTGGCCAAATTGCCAGAAGTCCAAATCACATACTTTTTACCGAAATGCTCTGAGGAGGATAGGAAAGTAGCTCTCAGCTATGGCATAAAGATTCTTGCGGCAACACGACTTCCAGGGTATGAAGAACTGGAATGGCTCAGCTTTCCACCAGATTATTTGCGAATAGACGTCATCGTTGGCTATGAAGTGAATCTTGGTCGCCAAGCACAAGTTATCCGTAACTCTCGCAAATGCAAGTGGATACAAATGGTACACACTGACCCAGAGGAACTAGGAATGTTCAAATATTGCGAGAATCCAATCTCAAAGGGCGAGGAAAAGCACAATGTCGAAGTAGAGCTGCGCGAGATTGCTGATTTCATTGTAGGAGTCGGGCCCAAGCTGGCAGAGGCCCTTCGCAACTACCTCCGCAGTTGTCAAAAAGATCAAGATGTTATGGACTTCACACCTGGAATTTTTGATGAATTTGTCAGTGTTCAGCAAGTTCGCGAGGAAAGAAAACAGTACAGTGTCCTGGTGTTCGGTCGTGGAGATGCTGAAGATTTTGAGTTAAAAGGGTTTGACATTGCAGCAAGATCTGTTGCGGCATTACCTGACACTCGTCTTGTTGTCGTCGGAGCACCCGATGGAAAACGTGAAGAGATCGCAAATCGATTGCTGGAATGTGGTATTTCCAAACATCGCCTCAGGGTGAAAGGCTACATCGAGAGCCGAGAAAGCTTGAAGAGATTATTCAGTACGGTGGATCTTGTACTGATGCCTTCTAGAACAGAGGGGTTTGGTTTAACAGGTCTGGAGGCTCTGTCAGCTGGGCTACCTGTGATCGTCAGCAAGAACTCTGGATTTGGAGAAGCTTTGAGCAATGTACCATTTGGTTCTTCATTCGTCATTGACTCTGAGGATTCCAATGCATGGACAGCAGCTATCAAGGACATCTGGAACAAAAACAGGCCGATAAGGCTCCATGAGGCGAACGTTTTGCGTTACTCCTACGCATCAAAATATAGCTGGTCTGAGCAGTGCGAAGATCTTGTCAAAAAGATGATCAACTCACTTAATGGTATGAATTAGCAATGTATTTCAAACCCTTTATGTAAAAATCGTTTCAAATCTCAATCTGGAAAATTAGTTAACCGCCTTTCGATCATGTAGACTTCAGTAGCTGGGAAGGGCAGCTTAATAAAATTTCATGGAAAACGCAGCTAAAAGGTAATTCACTAAGACGGATCCCTCACTGTAACGCTGAGTAGAAAACCGGCTAAATACACTCAAAGTCAGAATCATGTCTTGATAGTCAGCTTCTTTTATCTGGGAGGGATTCATTTGTTGTTAGCCTTAATTTATGTATGTAAATAAACCGCACCAGAGCTGTACTCAACCCTCTTCTGTTAAAGCACAAAAGAAATAGTTTTACCTTCTCTTATATAACCCCCCTCCCCTCTATTCAATGTTGGAGGGTAACACAACAATTTCCCACTAAAACCATTCCGTTTTGCACAACATTGAATAGGGGGGAGGAGAGAGAAGCAATGAAGACGTCAAAAGTGCTGAGCTTCCCAACGGTTTTGTCTATTATTGTAGACACGTTCGTTTTATGTATCGTGTGAGATGCGAAAAGTAGATAGTTTAGGTGCCTGCTGTCTACCTAGAAGAATCTCTAAAAGGGTAAATCAAATGACTCGCTTCTGATAAGAGTTGTTGAGCCAGAAATAATGAGATTATGCTTCAAATAAGCTCGTATTTTGTATGCCGTTTATCATTTATGCGATTGCCAACTAACTGTAAAGTCGTGTATGGTTTGTTGTATGTGAATTTTACAGATGTTTCTGTCAAGGAACAAACACAGCTCCCATTTACAAGTGAAGGCTTCCCATCTTCTTCTGTGGCTTCTCATCGAAGAGAAGGTATATATGACCTTACGGCAATTTGACCACGTTGGATTCAATTTGACCATGTTTTTTTTGTAACTCAGAGAGACTCACGTATTGTTCGCGTTCATTTATTTCGACAGATGCTTCCTGCGAGCCTCAGATGCCATCAGAAGCACAAGGCAAATTAAAGAGAAAATCCGGTAAGGAGTAATTAATTAGGACTTTCACAAGTACAAATCGGCTGTTGGAAGGACAATTCTCGAATAGAGCCTGTTTACTCACGTGATAAGGTGCCTTGGTTTCTTTAAGTCAACGAAAGATGCAACGTTGTGTTTGCGGGAAAAAAGAAGAGTTCAGTTCCCGGGGAATTACTTTCTAGACATTACCGTGACAGCGCTTTCTTACCACCTTTTCAAAGTTCTCAGGAAATAAAACATAAAATTTGATTGCTTAATCTACGATATGTTGTACATAAAGGACATCAAGCCTTCTCTTAACATGCAAGCCGACTCCATTCGTACTGTTTACGTGACACTTTCGTACTCTTTTTTCCGTATTGTGTTTCTTACCTTTGGAATTATACCCATAGGACCCCCAAATACTATATGTATTGTTTCACATTTTATATATTCGTAATACACCTTATACTTTTTATACTTGATAATGGCGTTACGTAGCGCCGAAACGTCGTTCGCTTTTTAAAATGTGTTTTAAAAATCTTTTAGCGTTTAACTTCTTAATCAAAACAAACGTTGATAGGACAACAAGTTCTTTTAGAAACTCTGCTTGTTTGTGTACCAGAAATGACTTTTAAAACGGCGATACATGGGTAAATCAGCCAGGAGGGCTTGCAAATCAGTGAAACCTCTAAAAAGAAATCACAGGATCAAATTTAGCTTGTGATAGTCATTAATTTTTCTGACTCGCCAGCTTTTCAGAAAATACATTTGCTTCATTACATTCTCGCAATTTCTTCACGAAAGTTGACTCGCACACTTTATTCTTGTGAATAATGAATCTTAATCTGAAGGCGGATTAGCTAGGGAATCGGTAAGCCAAGCATAGTTCACCAGAAGCAAAGGATGGATGTTCACTTTAAAAATTGGAAATCGTCTCTGAGTGCTGAAAAAAGGACACTAGAAAAAGCGAGTAACTCTGATTCAATCACCTTCTAAATTGACCCTGTTTTTTGGTGTTTCTTTCTTTTACAGATAGTTCTTCATCTCAAAGTCATATCACGGAGTGGATAACACAAATTTACCAAAAGCGTGAAGGGGTGGTTTTTCCAGTTCCTTGGTCTGAAGGGTTCAGCTTCCAACTAGAGAACATTTTCACCAGACTTAAGATAGTTGCGAAAGAAAAGACACGCGGAACGTTGACGAAAGAAATCACCAACATGACAAGTATTTTTACATCACACGAAGATTGCCAACAGCCACGGATTGTCCTGATTGAGGGTGAACCTGGCATGGGAAAGACGACCTACTGTCAAAAGCTGGCATATGATTGGGCAAGTAAACAAGACCGCGAATGGGACGAGTCTTTCCCAAGAGTAGAGGTGCGCCTGCTCCTTAGATGTCGTGAAATTAAATCGAGCATCTGGAAAAGCTATTGGCAATCAAATTTTGCCAGATGAAATTGACTCAGAGTTAAAAGAAACGTTTTGCCGGTTCGTGCGAGAAAACCCTTCTAAAGTCCTGTTAGTGCTCGATGGGTTAGATGAGGCAGACCCTCAAAAATTGGATGTGTATCTTAGTCTTATTCAGAAAAAACAGCTCCCTGGTTGTCACATTGTTCTTACCTCTCGTCACGAAGCAGGAAGTAAAGTAAGGCCTTACTCGGACTCATTGTTGGAGATTGTTGGATTTACGAGAAGTGATGCGGAGGGTTTTATAAGGAAGTATTTTCGACACGCAGAACAAATGGGAGAGAAGCTGATAAATGTACTGTGGCATCCGCGTGATGATGATGATGATGATCATGATGACAATGACGATGACGATGACGATGATGATCAGCGTATTGAAAGGAATTTAAAAGAACTAACGAAAAACCCTTTAAATACACTTCTGCTCTGTGTGGTTTTCGAAGATCATGACGGTGTTCTACCAAACAACAGAACACAGCTGTACGTAGACATCGTTCTCCTCGTTTTGAGGCGATACGAAATGAAGAACCACTTACAGAGCAGTAGTAAACACCTTCTTATAGTTTACAAGAAGGAACTGATGACCCTAGGGAGAATGGCGCAAGAATCTCTTTTTAAAGGAGAGCTGCATTTCGAAGATGTTCAGGGGAATTTTAAGGAAAGTTTGTTCATTAAATTTGGCTTTCTCTCGATCCAGGCTGGCGGTAGCAAGAGCATTCCTTGTTTCCGTTACAGTTTTTTTCACAAGAGTTTTCAAGAATTCTTTTCCGGCCTATATCTTGCATTTTCCATCCTGGATAGTGCAATTGACAAGAAATCAGTTCTCACCGACGAAAGATATTTTCGTCAACTAAATCAAGTTTTCTTGTTCAT
>NC_090871.1:54343512-54346012 GCF_036669935.1 Montipora foliosa | reverse complement strand
TAGTTTCATGTTGTTATGTCATGTTTCATTACTTCTTGGGCTATCGAAGTGACAAGCATTTTGTTACAAGAAATTTAGTCAAACCAAATATTAAGCAGATAGCTCTCAATTCTCTATTACCCAAAATTTGAGATAACAGTAGAGTTTAGAGTGCAAACAAAATTTCTGTAAAATACGAATCACTCCGTCGTACAAAATAGCGGTATTTTAACAAAGAAAACAATAGAATTAGCATAAAATTGTACAATAGACCATTTCAAAGTTGTAGCTAAGTTACCTGGCCTATGAATGGAAGCGGGGCCGCCGGTGTCCCTGTTTTGATGCAAACCTTTAAGTTTTCTAATGTTAATGTAATATATAATAATTGCAGTGAGATCTGTATCTGGCCACGTCCACACCCTTCCGGATTCATTTGAATCCGCATACTTTTCGTTGCGGATGCCCCTTTCGTTCACACGTATCCGGCGAGTCCCTAAAGATTTGAATTCGCTCTCCTGAGTGGAAACTTTTGAATACGATATGAATCCGATATCATGTGGACGCCGAATCCGGGATCCGGTCGAATCCGATGACGGTTCCCGGACTTAACGCGAGTTGAGTTGAAAAAGCAGTTTGTGTTTGTGTGCTTTCAAGTTCGTGGGCAAAATGTTTTCACGTTTGGCTATTAAACTGTGGTGCATTTAGAACGGCAAAATATACATTTGATATGAACTCGCATATGTTCGCTTTATATGAAGGTAAAGATACTTAAGTGAACAAGAAAAAAAAATTTGATGTTCGCATCCACAGACAAGGCCCGGTCGTAATTCCACGCGCGGGTTGCTGGAAGCAGGGTTAGCGCTAACCAGTGTTAAATGCCATGGAAGCCCATAGGTTTTGATACCTCTTAACCAACGGTTAGCGCTAACCAGGCTTCCAGCAACTGGCCCCATGTCTCTGACATTCGCCAAATTTTAACCGTCATTTCGTCGACAGTTTCAGTCACGTATAGTATATTGAGAATTTTTTCCGTGAATTATACAGACCAACATGGTCATCATTGAGGCAAAGGACTACAACCCGGAAAAGCCAAAGTGTGTGGTTTTTTGACGTCTGACTTGGGTTCCAACCATACGCAGAAAGCAAGTATTGGAGTCCAGCAACCAAGCTTTCTGATTGGGCCATTGTGCTCACATTTGGTACATACATCTTAGCGATTGGTTTCGTTTTACACTGTTTGTCTTAACTACTAAAAGACGACTTAACTGACTGACCTTCTCGCATGCAACTCCACCTCGATGTCTGAGGCCAGAATACTGCAGCGTAGCGGGAACTATGAGGGGACATTCATGCATAGACACCAAAAAGGTGATTCCTTGCTGCTACCACAGACAGTCTGGCCCCAAAAGCAGCCTTCATGCAAGAAACGATGATAACATAACAGTAGAAATAAAAGCAAAGGCAAAGACAAAGACAAAGACAAAGACACAAATGAAGAAAAGGAACGACATTGATGAATTTCAGATTTTTCGGCAATTTTCTGGATCTTAGCGAATCCAATCCAGACAAACAAGCAGCAAAACGGCTATGCGATGCCCGTCTAAAGTCAAACATTTAAATTCTCTTTTGCTCAAAGGTGTATTTTGAAGGAGAGGTAATAATGCTAAAGTACAGCAGTTTAGTCACAAAGAGGTGAAGCGAGTAAGCAGTTACAATGAAGCGGGTTCCCAAGCGACCTAAGGCACAAAATACTGTACCAAGCTGTAATTCAACCTCACTTTGACTATTTTAATAGACTATGGGTTGATTACAAGACTGCTCGATTACCATCCGTTATTTATGTTAAGAAACCCAAGTTCCTCTCCCGAAGAGAGTTCCGTCTTCATTCCTCGCCGAAAGAGAGGGAAGACCAAGGGCTCATTTCTCGAAAGTCCCGAAAACTTTTCGGGCCCGAAAAGCCCTTTGTGAAACTGTCAACCGCTTGTTTTGGGAAGCCACTCTCTTAACATGTTTTCAAGGTAACAAAAAAGCAAAATGGCGGTGAAATAAAATGACCTAACTCGTCTCCGCTCTTCAGATACAGAGGGAATTATGACACCCGAAAATGGTCCCTTGAAGTTTCGGGCCTTTCGAGAAATGGACCCTAGACGCGAGAGAGTGGCGGAAATCGAGCCTCGTTATGATGCTGATGTTCGAGCTTCTCGGCGGAAAAAAATGAGCTCACCAGCAGCACATTCACACAGTGAAAATGGTTTTTAAATGTCTTCTCGGGGTGGTTCCGGGAATGAATCGTAAATAAATTTTCCCGGAGTATGCCCGGGTTATCGTGACGGTCTCGATCATTGACTCTGACAAGAATTCATATTCAAATGAAAGTCGCGAGGGGGAAATCGAGAGCCGTACTTTACACGTACCAAAATGCGTGCTGTAACCGTTTTGTCTTTTTGTCGGTAGTCCAAGCGTCAGACTATTTAAATTGTTGAACTGATGAGAGTGTAATGTGAAGTGCTTATTTTCTACC
>NC_090871.1:54333512-54341012 GCF_036669935.1 Montipora foliosa | reverse complement strand
GATCAACTCTTGAAGAGAACTGTTTACAAATTCAAATTACGTCTCCGTGTTAGAGGCTATCCAAAACGTCTGATTGAGACACTCCTATCAGACATCAAATTCACAGAAAGGGAATCAGCGCTGAAGCAAAGGAATGAAATTCCTAAAGATATCTTGCCCTTTGTGACACAGTATCACCGGCAGCGCCAAACCTTAAACAGGTTTTATTAAAAAATTGGCACTTGATACAAAACCAGCCTTCTCTACAGGAGATTTGAATTCAAAGAGCCACCACTCGTATCTTCTCAAAGGGGAAAATCCCTAAAAGACATGCTCGTAAGAGCAAAGCTTTAAAGAGGTACGATACAAAAGTCTCAACCGTTAAGAAGTTGTTAATATAAATAATTTCAAGAGTATTGTTCTTGCAGCCATCAACTCATTTGTACAATTCTACTTAGCAGATTTAATCTATTTATTTCTTACTTATTCTCACTGCCATAGTTATTGACATTTAATTTAATTTTTACTCATATTTTATTTTAGCTCCTTGTATAGTCATTACTGTTTTATAGGAGTAAACCCATTATAATTAAAAATTACAGATTAAAATGTCTCTAAGAGACAATTGCTTAAATTGTCCAGTTATGTGCGAGGATCACTTCAGTTTACATTTTGTCTTTAACCCGTTCTTTAAATCTATACAATTATTTCATTCATCAAGTCCTTTCACTAGAACAAATGAGCGCAACAAATTGACCTGCTCCCAACTGAGTGGCTTCGTGGGCCTTATCCGCGCGGCGGCCATATTGGCTATAGACAATGGTTTCGTATCCCCGAGCCTCGAGTTGAAATGTTTGGGAACGAGTTTCGGTGCGCAAAAACAAAAGGTTCTAATCCCTCGGGACTCAAAATGGCCGCCGTGTGATTAAGGCCCATAGCTCAGTTGCTAGAGCACTGCACCGGCATCGCAGAGGTTCATGGGTTCGAATTCTGTTGGAGACAGCTGCATTTTTCAGGAGTCTATAAAGAGACAATTGCTTAAAATTTCCAGTTAAATGCGAGGATCGCTTGAGTCCGCTTCAGTCTACATTTCGTCTATAACTCGCACTTCAAATCTATACAATTATTTCATTTAAGGTACTCAAATATCAATCATGGAATCAAGTAACAGAATCAAGTTATCGTTCTGTTTTCTAAGAAAACACTCTCCGCGCCGACGAGAGCGTAGTCCTCGTCATACTGACACACTTTCTCTTTAAAACTGTACTTGTATAGTGCCTCTATACTCATCTCCCACAAGACAAATGACCGCAACGTTAACAGCAGGAAACTGTAGATGCCAATCGACGTCATCTACAGTCTTCCTCTTAACATTGAAATTTTGTACTCAACCGTCTGGTGCTGGGCCTGAGATTCCATCCATGAAGTCTGTCTGTGTACCACTTGCCTCGAACAACATTATCATCCCAATGACTACTGTAACGATGTCGTTGACTTTCACATTTTGTCGTTCAACTTGCCACTGCTTCCTTGGTACTAGGGATGGAAAAACGTCTCCACTCCAACGCTTCCCAGCCGAATGAATCAACGATTCCCTTCAACTGTTTAGGGACTTACTCTTACCCCGCTCTGAAAATGGGCCTGGAATCGGGGTTAGGGGGAGTGAGTCCCGGAACAACACTAACGATCCTCTAGACAAACTCCACTCTGTGGCGCGGAGTTTAAGTTTCTTAATTTGAATGGTCCGTTGGGTGGTACTTCAGATGACGCTTGTCCAAGGGAAATGTCATTAGGGCATTTACTAGCCGTCTGATCAGGGTCTTTTGGAACCCTGTCGATTGGCCGTAGGTTAACAAGATTGGTCGCCTCTAGAAACACCGTGTACAAATGGAATTAGCACCTGACTGTCGTTCTTGCAAGTCTTGACGAGCGCCTTTGCGCATCCATCTTAACTCTGCTGACCAATTAGAGTTAATTCTTAGTTTACCTTTCAGTCTTCCATTAGATTTAAAATTTTTAACGCTTTAAAATCTGCTTAACGGTTACATCTGAAAATGAATGCTGTAGCATTCCAAACGCAAGTTAACCTTCAGTAAATATGCGATATAGTATGTTTATAACCGCCGTCTGTGTGAATTTATCACGACACAAAAAAATTAAGTTATCAGCAATTTAAGTTTGTATTCCAAGTGTTAAAATGCAGCTGGGTGCTGTCGGTTACGGTGATTCCTCAGAAAAAACAGTTGTGGAACGATTTTCTTGAAACTTTCCCTGAATTTTCCCTACTAATCCCTGTTTTGAGAACTACAATAAAAAAGATAAGTCACCGTGCTTGCTTAAGAGATAGAATGGGCCAATCTCACCCCATTGATGCCTGTACTGATACCAATCACGTGCGTTTTTCCATCGGCTCAGGGTACATGTTGTGGTAGCTAAAAGCGAGAGGGTTTTTTAAAGTAACACTTGAAAAAACACCTGATAGGTAGAAAGTCTAGAGCATATGGAACACAGTCATAAGTTTATGGAAAAATCACTCAACTTAAAACGACGTCGACTCAAAACGTTTTTCGAGTCATTGTTTTCAAGATCATAATTTTATATCCTTGGGTGAGGAGCTTTGTGTACGGTTTTTACTACATCTATTTTCCTATCATTATTTATTTATCGAAAGGGGATAATTTGTACAACAAAATTATGCAATAAAAGATATAGCTCACCGTGCTCATTTAAAAGTAAAACACCATCGTACCTGTCTATCTCGATTATCGTAAATCGAAACAACAAAATTCGCCATGTTCTCTGAATGCGCGTGCTTATTCGTGACGAATTATGGATCATTCGCAACTTCTCTCACGTGTATTGAGAATTGTTTCAGCGTGTATGATCGACTTACACCATATTTACGATTTCGCAAATTTGACTAATTTATAACTATTGACACGTCATATGCGCAGTACAGGATGCGCAGTGCAATACTGAGGAATCACCTTAAGATAGTGCACTTGCGCAAAAAAATCCACGCAGTTTGAGATCAATTATAACAACTCCGGATTTATTTTGCCTTGGCATTCAGCAGTTTTGTGATCGTGTTTTTGTGAACGAACGGGGGCGCTAAATGCGGCTGGAAATCGTACCTGAATAGACGTGAGATTTTCATATTCTTTTACAGTTATTGGACATACAAGTATCCCGCCATTGGCGGTTTTATATTACAGACGCATTACTTGGACAAACATTTGCTTTTCGTCTGGTTTATATGCGTCCCTGGTATAAAGACGGGCACAGGACGCAATATCCGTTTAGACGAAATATCTTTCGTTGTACGTCTTATACGTCGGCCCACAGTGGAAGATTAATCATCCAGACGGATAATGCGTCTTGTGCTCGTCTTTATATAGACGCAGAAAAAAAAAGATGTTTGCCCAAGTTCGTTCCAGACTGATTAAGAGTCTTCTATAGTTCGTTCCGTCCTTACAATAGTCAAATAACCCGATTGACGCATAATTCGTCTGGGAGGATAATGCGTCTGGTATAAAAACGGCCAACTGTCTTTTCACAGCGCCAGGGTGTAAATCGGAGGAAGTAGAGAATATAGAGGGAGAGCATAATTGCAGATTATCAACGGGTGAGATGGCATGATTTACGGGCCCTTAACATGATCCCGGTTGACCGGGCTGGCTCGGTTATTACCGATATGAAATTGGTTTCTCTTCCTATGGCGACTATCAGCCCGCTTTTCCAGATGAATTTGAAAAATTGGTGACGCGACAATTCAGGCGTGAATCCTACCCAAGCTTGGCGAAAATTTCTCGATTTTCTTTCAGTGTTTAAGCAACCTCAAATTTCTTTTGACTTTACGTTAACTATCAAATGAAACTATTCCAAGATTCATCATCAGGGAAAAGAGAAGTGAAAACTCGGTTATGTCCGTTCTGTCACGAAAATGCATTGTATTATTTTCCTTCCCCATAACCGAGATCAAGTGTTCATATGGCAAAATTTCCAGCCCGCTTACTACCGAGATCCCGGTTGAAAAAAACCGAGATCTCGGCAACCGAGCTAGCCCGCCCTCTCATATGAACACATCGAAATCTTTCCAAAGAATTTAGAGGTGAGGCGAGATCTCGGAGACCGGACCAACACGGTCAAACGGGCTCATATAAACAGGAAGTTAAAGGAGAAGTTCACTCCAAAATGACAATCTTTTTTAATCGATTAATAGAAAGTTCATGAGAAGAACAGCTTCTAACCTAGATTTCAATCTTGAAATAGCTTCTTAAGCTTGTGAAATCCTTGTTAAAAATGCACACATGCAGGCCGCCATCTTGGATTATACTTAGCAGCCTGGCAACCCGTTCGTGACGTCATTAAGTCCTGCTTATAACACTTCAGTTCATGAAGTAAAACAACTCGACTGGGCCAGAGCGCGTTGATGAAGGAATCGTGTCTCTGGTGATGAAAACAGTTGGGAACGTAAATTGGTGCAGATGCCAGAGATGTGAATTCCAGGAGACAGCAAGAGAGTGCGTTTGTTGTGCAGAAGTACCGGTGTCCTCGCGAATTTGGACTACCGGTACAAATTCGCTAGCCGATTTGGACCCCACATTACAGTTTATTAAACTGTTTATATCGAGGTAGTTTTAGAGTTTGGATTAGGAAAACTGACCGATACCGTAAAGCATAATTATTTGAGAAAAAGTCCAGATCAGTTAATTTTTTCAGTAAAGGTTGTTTAAAGCATTCGCGGCGGCATTTCGTAAAGAAGCTAGATGCGAATATCAACTCCTTTCTGACAGAAGCTTAAATCACGCACTAGGAACTCATGGAATTATCGGGTTAACTTTTATAACGAGAAAAAGCAAAGTCAGACTCAAGCTTCAGTTAATTAAAGTTGTTTAAAGCAGACGCTGTGGCCTTTCGTAAAGCGTTGTTTCTTTCATAGTTCTTTTTCTTCCATTTGACAGTTTGAATGGGCGGCTCTTTCACAAAGGAGGTGCCACTTTAAGAAGTACATGTAACACCACTTGGTTGGGAAACGCATTGTTAGAAGGTTACTTGACTACAAGGATTCAGAAGATTTTTCCTTCTTTTTATGACCAAACTTTACAAGTCATGAATTCTCGTATTAAAATAAGAAGAAAAGGCAAAGTTTAATAATCTTGAGTTTCCGTAAACGTTTTTTTGCACAAATGTGCAGAAGAATTTTATTACCTTAATCAAAAGAACACTCACTTTCAGGCGGGTCCATAACCGCTACTTGCAGATCTGGGGCCCGATTCTCGAACGTCCCGATAACTTTTCGGGCCCGAAAAGTCATGTGTGAAACTGCCAACCGCTTGTTTTAGAACGCTGATCTTGTAACATGTTTTTAAGATAACAACGAGATAAATGACTGTGAAGTTTGACGACTTAAATCCTCTCCGTTCTTGAGATACAAAGGGAATTGTGACACCCAAAAATGGCCTGTAAAGTTTCGCGACGTTCGAGAAACGGGACCCTGGACCGAGGGGTCCAAATCCGTTAGCGGATCTCAGCTGGATCAGGGGGTCCAAATCCGTGTGGGGGGGGGGGGGGGGGGGCGGAAGGGAAAGGAATGTAAGCCGCTATGACAAAGTGTACTGGACTCGGAAAACAAGCTTGATCATGGAGATACAGGACTTTATCATAAATGATAGGATGAATTTACAAAGTCTTGCTGCAGTGTTTTTTTTGTTAATGTTCTCTTGATATATATGTTATTTGCCGGCTGGGAAGACGGTGTTTTCAAGACCTCGGTCACAGTTTTTTACCGCACGACCGACCCAAAACCCTTACCATTTATTTTTCCCAACCGGGCACGGAGATGATTTTAATAATTGCTTATCAACGCACGCACAAATGCACTAAACTGAAAAAAATGTAAAATTTTCATAGATGAATCTTTTTGTTTGAATATTGTTTTCAACTTTCTACTCTAATAAAAAAACTCTAGTAAAACAAACTGCATGCATTCCCTCCATACAACTCACAAGGGCGGATCTAGGATTTTGGCTAGGGGTGTGTACATGTCAGACGGAAATGCACAGGAAGCCCAATCTTTATATGTTAGACAATGTATAATACATGCTTTTAAGAGGGTTAGGGCTGTAGTATGATAAATCTGTAAACGATGAGGCAAATAAAAGTCTAACTTAATGCAGCTTTTGTGCTTTTAAGATCCTCTAGTAGCTTGATTCGCTTTGCCGTTTCTTAGCTAAGCTTACATTACTAGGAAGAATTATGTGTGACCACTGCTACGAAAGCAAACTGGCGGCGCAGAAGATCTAGCTAATTGGCAAGCATTCACTTCTGGCAACATTTTATTCCGCCAAAACTCCGAAAACTAGCGGTTTTAAGGCACAACGGACCGCTGTCTGTTATTTAGGTTTTTGTTTCGTTTGTAAATTTTGGAATTTTTTTTTGGTAACCGAGGGAGGGGGGGGGGGGGTGCACGTTGGTAACCGAGGGGCGTTCGATGCGTTTTATTACTACTGATATTTTTTTCGTCAAAGTCTGTTCTCATGAATAAACAACATCTCCTTACCTCAGCAGAGCTGGTGCAGTGGTGAGAGCATTCACCTTCCACCATTATGGTCCGGAATCGATTCCCGAATTCGACGCCATATGTGTGTTGACTTTGTTGGTTCTCATCTATGCTCCGAGAGGTTTTTCCGCGGGTACACCGGTTTTCCCTTCTCCTCAAAAATCAACATTTGATTTGATTTGTTCTGATTTCAGTTGATTTGTAATCTTCTTAATTATTAGAGCACTCGTGCTCAGCTTAATAACCTTGAGACTTAAATAAAGTGATTATTATAATTCTTATTTGACGAATAAGCATCCCCAAGAGACATAATCTCTTGGCATCCCTTATTAAATGGTTACTGCAGCTGAACCTTGGTATTTTTTAACTCCCATGGGAAATGAAAAAAGACACTAGCATTTGAGTAGTAGTCAACAACGAATATAAAAGTACACTGATGGTCTATAATAATGACAGTTGCTTTGCAGAATGCATCTCAACTTCAGTCTAAATTGTATTTATTTTCAGAAATTACATCTACGCAGCCTCCAGACGGTACCGGTATATTGGGTGGATATACAATTAACTGGGGAGAAAGAAAAGAGCAGTCAATCCATACTGTGTGGTTGCTATCATATGAAAACAATTACTGGAGGGTTTAGCAATCCTACTTTCTTAATTTGCATAAATGTCTTTCGAACAAAGTGAGATATTTTCAAAAGGGCAACTCCAAATGTTCGTTTTTTCAGTTTGAAAGGCCTTATCAGTTAAAACACTCAATAAAAGTCTTAAAACGTACTGATTTAGAACGACTTATCCACCGTACGCGTGCTTCAGTAATTATGAAGTTCATTGTGAAGAAATGTAACTAAAAGTGTACAACTACATGGAAGGGAGTGTTGAAAACAACAAAAGACATTACAAGCATGCAAAGAAAAAAGGGTCAATTAAAAACTTTCACGCGAATTGGGTCAGATTGT
>NC_090871.1:54316012-54326012 GCF_036669935.1 Montipora foliosa | reverse complement strand
CTACATGTAATGTGGCCTTAGAGGTTAAATTCCTCTGCTTGTGTGTTTAATCCCTCCGGTTATTATTTTAGTCTTTGATCTTTGACTGCTGAATCTCTTGTGGCCTTAGAAGTTTTGTTTGTTATTTCAGTGTTTGATCTTTGACTGCTGAATTTCTTGTGTCCATAGGAGTTTTTATTCCTCGGATTGCTATTTTAGTGTTTTGATCTTTGCCTTGAGGATCTATTGTGGCCTTTAGTTAGAAGTTTTTTTTTAAAATTCCTCTGCTTGTGTGTTTATAATCCCTCTGCTTGTTATTTTAGTCTTTGCTGTTTGACTGCTGAGAATCTCTGGTGGCCTTCGAAGTTTTGTTTGTTATTTCAGTGTTTGATCTTTGACTGCTGAATTTCTTGTGTCCATAGGAGTTTTTATTCCTTGGATTGCTATTTTAGTCTTAATTTGACGGCTGAATTTATTGTAGCTTTAGAAGTTAAATTACTCCTTTGATTGTTATTTTAGTGCTTTATGTTTGACTGCCACAATGTATTGTGGTGATAGAAGTTTAATTCCTCCAATCGTTCTTTTAGTGTTTTATCTTTGACTGCTGATTTATTGTGGCCATAGAAGTTTAATTCCTCGCTCATTATTGCTCAATGAAAGTCAATGGTCTGTGCTGTCACCGCCCTGAGAGACTACATGCTTCAAATATCAACACAAGGACCTACCCAGCCCCTCTTCCAGTTTGCAGATGGACGTTCTCCCACCCTCTCCTTCCTTACTAGTAATTTGCGATCCCTCCTACACATCATTAGCAAACAGCACCCACTACGCCTCTCACAGCTTTCGCATTGGGGCTACATCCACAGCTGGTGCCGCTGGGCTACCTGATTGGCTGATTAACTCCTTGGTCATTGGAAATCTGATGCCTACCAGGGCTGCATCTTGACGCCAAAGGAAACAAACTTACTTGTGCTGCAAAATCTAGCCTCTTGTCCTGACGTATAAACACTAACTTTGTTTGTTGTTTGTTTACTCATACAACCGCTTGACAAACTTGCTGTCTCTTGGGACTTGGACATTACAGGGTCTATCCTTGTTTGTAGTTCATATTTTTGGATTCTACTTTCACTGCTCTTTTCTTCAAAAAAAAAAAAAAAAAAAAAGGATTGATAATTACATCATATTAGGACTTAATCAAGCAGGCCCAAAACTCTCCACCCCACTCCCCCATATTTCTCAATCGGTCTTTCTCCTCCCCATGGGCCATCAAGGGCCTTGCTCCTCTTTCTTCTTGTAGTTTTGTAGAGAAGCCTGGGTCTTCAAGATCAGCCTCAGCACGGGGTACCCCTGGCGTTACTCGGATTTTGGGCGGGGAATTGCTGCCTGCGGCACCCCTTCAGCCCTGAGCTGAAGCCCCGTCAGGGAAGGGGCATGTTGTTCTACTGCTGAACTGGGTTAACTTGGCCCCAGGACATTATGCTAGCCACCATGCCCTCCTTGCAGCACAGGCATGAGGCACCCCCTCGGTGTGGCGACATGTGCCGAGGGCCCCTCATCCAGTCCATCCGGTCGGTGGTTTCATCCGAGCCTTGCCGGCATATTCCCTGCCCAACTTGGCCCACATATTGTGTTCTGTGTCGTTGTTCTCAAGTAATAACATTAACTGGTTTGTTTTGAAGAAATTCTTCAATGAAAATGCCACTAAAAAAAATACCTTAAAAGCGCTCGATAAACAGAAATGACGAAAAACATGCAATCGATTACAAAGGGTATTTTTAGCGTACGAAAGGTGCTAACAATATTATTGCTGTCAAGAAACTTTTTGTATTATTTCTGGTGTGAAATGTGCAGAAACCTATTCGTGTCTTCGATCTTATGGTAAAAATGGCACGAGGAAAACATAAATTTGGGCGAAACTGTCACCCTGAAGTGATGAATCTCAAAAATCTGGATTTAGATTGAATTTTGTTCCGAAGTACATGTATCATCTTCGGGTGTGGATACTTTGGATTCCTGATCCGTTTTTGGATTTCGCAAAAAACGCAAAATCTGTTTTTGGATTTTCCCAAAAAAAAAAAAAAAAAAAAAAAAAAACAACAACAACAACAAAAAAACCACACCCTCATTCACATTCACTTATGCAAATGCAACAATTGTACATGTACATGTGATGGCTGCATTTTCCCACCAAGATTTGGCATCTTAAGACCCTCAAGTCAACTCAAACTGTAGCCCTTACAACTCTATCAAAATCGTGACCATGTTTTGGGGGATGCAAACATTACATTGTATGCACATTAAATTTAAAAAGGCAGCAATTTTGCCTTTTTTGTACCTATATACAATAACAACAGCAACAGAAACACTGACTACTTATAAATGTTGCCTTTTCAACCACGTTCTTGATGGTTCTTGGTGATATAGTACCAGTATTTTAAAAGCATTAATTTATTAGTCAACTTTTAAATTAGATGACTGTGCAATTAACTCACATAATAGGCTGCTTCCTTGGGTAAGTCCCAAGAGAAACTGGAAACAATGCTTATTCAATTTGGGGGAACAGACAAAGAGAATTATTGTAAAGTTCATGCAATGCATTCTTGTCTCTGCTGTACATAGTTGTTTATGTGTATTTCGGTTTCATTTTCTTGAAAGGAGGAAACTTCTTAACTCAAGATGTGATACCCAGATCTTTTGAAGTAAATTAAAGAGTTATTGCAGGTATGTACCAGAGCGTGTACCATTTTGTCAGGCCTTCTTATGGCCAGGGGTAGGCTGGTGAGTGACCGCACAATTCGGTCAAACCCGCACAATAACGCACAATTCAGAAAATTTAGCAAAACCCCACACAAAACTGAAAGATTTACTCAACATTTAATGTAAATACCACAGCTATTTGTATTGAGTACCAAGATGTCTAGAAGTGTTTACTATTTCAGGCTATTTACATGTACTTTCAAAAAAACAATCGGCAATTTCCTCACTTACCATGATAAACATGTCGAGTGAGGACCATGTGCTAGCCATGGCTGCGAGCCATGGTAATCAATGGCCCGCGGCACTGCCTCTTGGGCTATAATCAACGAAGGTTTAATGAAAGATTATTTAGACATAAAAGAGTCAATACGTGCATTAGGGGATTGCAATCATTATTATAGGGCAATCTCCTTTCTGGAAACACAGGAGAATCATGTTCTTGCATATCGATTTACAATACATCCCCATGTAGGTCCTAAACGTTTTATGATATATTTAAGCACCTGGCCTAGTGTTCAAAGCATTGTTAACACTAACCAGCGTTAAATATCAGCATGAAACCTATAGGTTTTGATACCTCTTAACCAACGGTTAGCGCTGACCAGGCTTCGAGCAACCAGCCCCTGGAGTATTTCCAATTATGCCAACTCTCCAGGATTATACAGGAGTCTCCTGGATATAGAACAAATTTCTTGGTGTCCTGAAAGGGTCATCAATCTCCCGGATAAAAGAGGCTTTGATCCATTGTAGGCTCAAATTGCATCCTGAGATTTAAAGAATTTCAACTTTTTAAAACTTATTTCACCATTTCTTAAAGCTTTGCCTTTGTTTGTTATCACGGACATAATTGTCTTCAGGATATTGGATCATTCTCTGTTTAACCAATAAAAATTTTTGATGCGCACCGGTCGCTTAGTTGGTTGAGCACCGGGCCGCCATGCGGGAGGTCGTGAGTTCGACTCCGGCCGGACCAACACTCAGGGTCTTAAAGTGACTGAGGAGAAAGTGCTACATTTGTAATTACATCCGCAAATGGTTATACTTTCAAGTCTTCTCGGATAAGGACTATAAACCGTAGGTCCCGTGTCACAAATATCTTCCACGTTTATAAGTTCTCTGTGGGACCTTAAAGAACCCACACACTATTTGAGAAGAGTAGGGGATGAAATTCCTGGTGTTGTGGCTGTCCTCTGTAATTATGTTCTTTCCAGCAAAAGTGGCCGGCTTGGCGTAATGTCTCTAAAAAGGCTTGTGGTGTATGAGGCCAAGCAAAAACAGCCACAAGTCAATAGGACTTTGCCGAGCACTTGCTGGAACATGTAGGTGTAGATGTAGATGTAGATATAAGTGGGGGGGGGGGGGGGGGAGGGCAGTGGTGTTGGGATATGGATAGAAATTTCTCCAGAGTTTAGATCTCTAGAGCTTGACATCACTGTATTTCGTGCTTGCCTGGCTGCAAACCATTCCTTAATATGTAAAATTGAAAATTCCATTCTTGTGCAGATAATAAACAGGTGAATACTGTGTGATGTACATGGCCTTTCTTTAATTTTATTGAACTACACCTGTGTAGAGTTTTTTCTTTGTAGCTCTCAGGGGTACAGCAATTCCTACTGAACTTTTGAATTAGATGTGCAACTTAAGGTGGCTCCGTAGAGAATACCCGCTCTACAGGGCACGAGTTACAAAAGGAAACCTATTCAGTTTTTCTTAAAAGTTCCCTGTAGAATCTTACCAGTATGGGTACCGATCTTATGAGGCTTATTTTCTGGTTGTCAGGTTTTGGATTTAGGCCATTATAATTACGGAATTGTCACATCTAATAAGAGGCAGAAAAATTCCTATTTTTGATGAGGTTAAACGAAGTTTAACCAAGGAAACAACTAGGAGCGACTGCAGTTAATTGGTCAGTGGTTGTAGCATACTGGCGCATGCTTGGAATTCAATACCTCGTGCTTTGGGCTGTATCGCTTATTTATCAGTGTGCCGGGAAGTAGGAGTATTGTGTGTGGAGCGTTTAGCGGTTTTTGTTCCCTCCCTCCCCACCCTCTGCTTTCCACTGTGTATCAGTGTGACGGGTGCCCATTCTTCTCGGGCGCATGGGGGCTCATGGCTGGGTTGTCAGGCTTTGCCAGCCATCGGTGCAGTCTCCATCTTGGTGCTGGCTGCCAATAGTGGAAGCTCCAGGATGTTTCGGGCACCCAACCTCCAAAGAGCGACGATGTTGTTTACCCTAAATTTCTTAATATTTATACTTTCCTGTGCTGAAATTTTTGTATTCTTTGACACGTAATAAAAATGATATTGCCTGACATTTTGCAGTGGTAAAAAGTCAAGGTCGTTTAGAGGGTTTAGTCAATATTCTGTTATTTGTCATTTTTCTAAATATATTTCATTAGCTCTGAGAGATTTTAACAAATAATCATAGGGTATTTGATAGGAACTGTATGTGGTTAGAACTAAACCAATGGAAAAAAAAATACCAAAGGGAACACGAGAAAATTAGCAGTTAATTTTACAGATTTGGTCTCGCTAATGTCACAAAATCAGAAAAACATGCGATTCAGGCTTTATGCACCAGACTAGTGCCCAGCTTGTGCACGGCCCAGAAACTTTAGGGAGCCTCGAATTGTAAGGTTAAGGACGGTGCCTACATGTACTTACACAGCGGTATTTTTGCGTGGTGTACTGAATTTGCAGGAAAAGCAGATCTTAACATTAAAATTGTTATTGAAATCCAAAAAGAAAATTGGGGGTAACCACGCATTTTTCGAAGATAATTAATCAACAATATTTGTAAAAAGCTTTAAAACACAATGTATGGCGTTCTTTTCCAAATTGAAGCTTAATTATCTCTGAAAAATGTGTGTTTACCCCCAATTTTCTTTTTGGACACCAAGAGCACTTGCTAAGTTCTGCTTTCTTTGCATAGTTTTGAACCGCGCAAAAATATTTCTTTATTAATATTAGCACCACCCGTAGGAAATCCAAGTATCTCGAGATCTTGTCTCTGCTGTAATGATGGTCAAACCTCTCACTGCTTATTTTTGGTTTTGTTTTCTTGAAAGGAGGAAACGTTTTGACGAAAGATGTGATTTCCAGACTTTTCTGAATTATAAGTTAAAGAGTTATTGCAGGTATGTACAGTAAGTATGCAAGACTTTGTAGTCTACATGGTAAACGTTACATGTACATGTATGTGGTGTGCTTCTAAAAGAAACTTATTATTATAGGATGTACAATACCAACAAATATCACAAATAATGTGATATAAGTGTGCCATCTAACAGCTAGGATGCAGCGATGTGGATCTGCGTTATTCCCTACAATCCGGATCCTCCGCATAATTACGATACTTTCTGCATAAAACAGAAGAAATGCCTGATATCAGTGATAAAGCAGCTGCTTACCATCCTCGCAAACATAAAAGCCAAAGAGGTTGACTGTTTTGAAATGCTTATGTTCTTGAACATTGAAAGAAAACATGCCATTTCGTTCACAAGATGAAAGGTCGTTTACAAGCAGTTTCCACACAATGTTCAGCAATAATTATTGAGCCTGGGCACTAGCTAAACTGTGCTATAAATTATAATGTCATAACATACCCTGGGCTCGAAATTAAAGAAATATATATCTGGTTGCAATTTTGCGACAATCCATATGAAGATTTAGTTGCTTCTAATTTACCGGAGTATATGTACCATTTGTAATCATAGGGAAAATAGGAGCCCGCAATGTGTGTTAAAAATCGCTTAAAATGCTGAGAGATCGAGGGAATGGATCATGGTCTAACCACATTACAACTTTGCTCCATATTTTCAAATTCAAACAAAATACATGAAAAGAAAAAAAGTAATTTTTTTTAATTGCTTTATCTTAGCAAAAGTTATGGCAAAATGCCAACTGCTAACCCTATTATTTCAACGGTAATTGGTGATTCCTCCAAGGTACTTTAAATGCAATGGGAAAAAATACCAGTCGCAAATGCGATTTATTGGTCGCAACTTCATGTCCTGATTTGCCATATTATTAAGCATGTAAATACATGTACATTGGATGGGTCTAATTATTAGTTTTATGAATTGTTTAAATTTCCGCATAATCCGATGTAATTTCTGCATAATCAAAGCATGTTTATCAAACGCATATTAAATATGAGCAAAAATTTAGGCATAATCTTTATTTCTTTTTCTGCATCCTTTCAGAAGCCCAGATTAAAGGAGGAGGTAGGCCTTTTTGAGCAGTAATTTTTTTAAAATCCCTTTAATCTTTTAGGTGCAGTTGCAGTTTAGAACTGTAAATTTATCGTTCCCTTCAATAGCAGCCAGGGCTGTCATTAGGGGCCTTAACCCGTAACACTTGTTACGGCTGAGCACAGTCAATGTTACGGGTGATGGTTGCTGCAGAATAAATTTGCATGGCAGAAAACAAATTGAAATTTATTTATAAACATTTACCTTTGAAGAAAATATGATTACTGCCTTGTGTTGTCTGTGATCCTGATTCTAAGATATGTTCTTGGTAAAAATCCAATCATTTTCCGTAAAAAAGCTTTGGAGAACACCCCCGATCGATCGTTGTTGGATTCCGATGCCATTTTCAGCAAAAAGTCATTATCAATGCAGTACCATACTTGATGTAAATGCCATTCTGCTGACCATTTTTCACGGTTCTGTGATGCACGACCATTTCCATGTGATTAGCAAATATCTTTATTCATTGTAAAGTTTATCTTTTTTCCCTGTTTTATTTTCATCACTTTTTGATCGAGAAAATATAAAATTTGCAGCTCAGAGTGCAGGAAAATTCAGGGGGGAGGGGGTCTAATTTTGATAATTATCTGGGGGATCATGCCTCTAGACCCTCCCAGGGGCTCAGGCCCTTTGACCCTTTCTTTACATGGCCTTTGGCCATGTATTTACATGTTATGGGTGAAATCTTGATTGTTACACCTACTTCAAAACTTAACGACGGCCCTGACAACTTATGCTTTCTTGTGCATAATTGATTGTAGATAGATATCTTATTGTACTGTATGCAGACTACTAGTTTTTACTCATTTTAATAATTTTATTGTTAAAAATACTTAAATTAACTTAGTTCAAGCTTGAGTTTTTCAAATTCAAATTTGCCATTCAAGTACAGTATACTAATAAATTTTATCTTTATCTTTAAATCATCTTCACAATATAAATTTCTTTAATAACCAAAAAGAACTACAGTGTGAACAAGTGACAGCAAATATAGGAATGTACAAATTGCTGAGCTTTAACATTCACATGTATGGTCCTAAGACATTGACAACCAAAGGAGATGATGTGGTCCTTCAAGGGAGGAAATTTTGCAAAGAAAATTGGGTCATGGGGTTATAAGAGATTACTTTGCCATTGTTTTCTCTTGTGCTCAAGACTTTAGACTTTTCCCAATGCAGATTTCTCTTTTTCTTCATTTTAATTGAAACATTATTCTGATCTTTCATGATCTGTCATTTTTCTTGTTTTTATACATGTAATATAATTAATTTTCCTTGTGCTGTACTTTATTAAATTTGGTTAAATGTAATTTAGACGAAGCTAAACTCGAGGCAAGAGACTTAACTGATTGGAGTGTAATGTGAAGTGAAGTGCGTAGGATACTTTCTGTATTGGTAAAGCAATGACCTGTGACCTGTGACCTGTGAAAGAACTGGTGACGACTCACAAAATTAAAACTGGACTGTGAATAAAATTAAAACTGGACTATGAAAAATTAAAACTGGACTGTGCAAAATTAAAAATGGAGTGTGAAAAATTAAAACTGGACTGTGAAAAATTAAAACTAGAGTGTGAAAATTAAAACTGGACTGTGGCCCTCGTGGACCATCGTAACTTTCCATATGAATGAAAACTAATTTTCATAAGAAAAGCTTCGCACTTGGACTCGCTTTGAAGAGGAGGCAGACTTGAACTCGGAAATGGCCTATTCAAACCCTTTGGGAATAAAACGTTTTGTTCCAGGAATTTTGCATCTACTTTAAATATGAATGCTACATGATGATGCAAATACAATACACAAAGAATCTTTCTAAAAAGTTAATCCCAGGAGATTTGAATTGGGTACAACATCGAGTTAGCCGATTAGGTCCATCGGAACTGTCTCACTTTTGCCAAATTTTAATTTTACTGACTGGCTCACTGCACGAAATTGACTAAAATTTATAATTGTTATTTAATTTGTCCAAACGGTCTGGATAGCACAAGTGTTACTAATATTTAAAAAAAAAATACAAAACAACCACACTTTTGAATTTACGGAACATGTTTCGATGTTTCAAACATCGTCTTCAGCCATAGTGAGTGTAACATTAAAATTTTACAAGATTCGTATATATACTTAACAAATAGATTCCATGTTGCCGTGCGTCTGTTCAATAATAGATCACAGATGACGTCAAAATGTGGTAAGAACAAAAAAGTGGCACACGAGGCGATAGCCGAGTGTGTCACTGATGTTCTTACCACATTTTGACGTCTTCTGTGATCTATTACTGAACAGACGCACGGCAACATGGACTCTATTTGTTTTAGATAATAAAGAATTAAACTTTATTCGCATAAAAGCTGATGGTGACGTCAATCGTGCGTCTGTCCTCTAATAGACCATAGGCAAGAACCAATCAAAATCCGTGAATAACTTGGGTTATTATATAAATATATAATTATATATATACTATCAATACCATGATTCTTTGTAGATTAAATGTTCGTTACAAGTCGGTAAATTCGAACGAACCAACAATATTATAGAAATGTTCCTACAAAAGAAGCCCCTAAACATGAAGTACCCAACTGCCATTTTTACAAACTACCTTATATCGGTTTCTATTGATCTTATACCAGACAGAAAATTTCATCTGTTATCAACAAGTATTGCAAGAATTTAAATGTTAAAGTAATTTTCTCTCCATTCAAACTGTGCAACATTTTTAGTCCAAAGGATTTCATTCCGGATTCTCTCAAATCACGTGTTGTATACAAATTTACTTGTGCGGGCTGTGGTGCTCGCTACGTTGGTGAAACCAACAGGCACTTCTACACACGTGTAAATGAGCACCTTTTCCGGGACAAAAATTCGCATATTTTCAAGCATCTTAGTTTTTCTAAAAATTGTCACGATAATTGTGATGTTTCATGCTTCAAAATTATTGATACTGCTACTTCTTTCTATCAACTCAAAATCAAGGAGAGCTTCCATATTGAGCGGTTGAAAACCGAACTCAATAAAC
>NC_090871.1:54291012-54306012 GCF_036669935.1 Montipora foliosa | reverse complement strand
GGGGTTGGATAGAGGTGATGGGGAAGATGAGGGAGGGGTAGGAAAGTAGAAGAAAAGAAAGAAATAACATGATCTTTTTTAGAACCCCTAAAAACCACGCCCCTGTTTTTTAACTACACCCCAAAAAAAGGAAAATCCCTTTTTTAGACAGTTGATAAAAATAAACCAGTACAATTAAAATTGTACCAGTTCAATATATTTTGTACCAGTTCAATATATTCTGTACCAGTTCAGAAAAAAATGTACCAAAGGAACAAATTGTACTACAACATACACGACCTTTCTTAAATTTTATTGAACTATACATTTTGCTCTTGATGGCTCTCAGTAGTAGTAACAGTCTCACTGATTTTTGAAAGCAAAATTTTGAATTAGAATTCTGCAACTTACATACATGTATTTATGAATTGACCAGGACATCTTTTTAAGGTGGATGCTATATTTCTTGTCTCTGCTGTAGTGATGAAATCTCTAACAGCCTATTTTTGATTTTGTTTTCTTGAAAGGCGGAAGCGTTTTAACCGAAGGTGTGATTTCCAGACTTTTCTGAATTATATTATTAAAGATCAAGTTATTTCAGGTATGTACAATGAGCTTGTAAGACTTTGTAATCCTACAAATTCTGTGGTGTGCTTCCAAATGAAATTTACTGTAATTAATTATAAGACAATACCCACTAATATCAGAAATAATATTTTAAAAGATATGAAAACTGCAATCTTGGATAAAATTGTTGAGAAAATTCTTCTTTTGGGCTAACTACAATCACAAGTGTGAAAAACAAGCTCTCGTTTTGCCCCCCATCCCCCCGGATCAATGTTGCTACTCAAAAGAAAACATGTCGAACCTGGGATTATCAGCATTGCTCAGGGGGGATGGGGGATGGCTGCTAGGGTGTGATATTGAGGGTGCTGTGCATAAAGGAACCCCTGTTTTTAATATTCTCAACCCTTTTTGTCCAAGATTGTAGGCTTGGGAAAAATAAAAGGTGGCCATAGTTTCAGATAATTTTGAAACAGCTTCATAAATATTTTTGTCACCCACCATTACTGTATAATAATTATTGTAATTATAATTAGTGCCCTGTTTTCTTGCAATCATTGCGACCCTGTGGATTTGATTTGGAAACTGTTTTTAGGAGGTGGGTGTGTGCATTTTTTAGGGGGAGAGGAGGACGTGGGCTAGAAGTGGGTCAGTTGATCATGGAGGGGAGGGGGAGGGGGGTATTGGGGTCCAGATGAATTTTAATTAATCTCCTGATTTTAGATCTCCAGAGGTTGGCATCACTGTATTTCATGCAAGGCTGGCTGCAAACCATTTCTTATGTAAAATTGAAAATTTCATTCTTGTGCACAACAGAGAAATACTTTGTGAAGTACACAGCCTTTCTTTCATTTTATATAGTTTGTTCTCTGTGGCTCTCAGGGGTATCTTTTAATTAAGGTGGCTCAATGCAGTTTCCAGCGCTTTCCAAGACGTAGATTTTTGATGGATCATAATTATTACTACTCTTTATCAATTGATGCTACAATTATGGTATCAAAATACTGCCCAATCACTAGCGAATATGTTGGTATTATTTTTGTGACACAATAGGTTACCATAGCAATACTATGACCTGCTAAAAACACCCTTAATTTCAGCTTTAAGCGCTTATATTTCAAAAATGGCATGGTGAATTTTTTTTTTTATAACAGAATTTTGATTAGCAGGATAAGATGTAACTTTTGGCAAAGTTTAAAAAAATTCTGTACCTGGAATTCAGAGCCGTCTTAATGTTTCGAAAAGTTTAGGTGGCTCTGAACCCCATGTACAGAATTTTTTTAAACTTTGCCAAATGTTACATCTTATCCTGCTAATCAAAATTCTGTTGTAAATTTCACCGTGCCGGTTTTGAAATACAAGCGCTTAAAGCTGAAATTAAGAGTGTTTTTAGCAGGTCATAGTATTGCTATGGTAACCTATTGTGTCACAAAAATAATACCAATGTGTTCACCAATGATTGGGCAGTTTTTTTGATACCATGATTGTAGCATCAACTGATGAAGAGTGGCTAGAATGACACATCAAAATCTAAGTCTTGGAATGTGTTGGAAACTGTTTTGAGCCACCTTAAAGCAATTCCTTCTGAACTTTCGAATAGGCTAGTTTCGAATTGTGCAGCAACAAAAGAACAGAGTTGAGGTTCAGGGGAATCTGTAATTTGCATTTTCCTTTGTTTTGAACAAAAGAGAATGCTAATTATTCCCCTGAACCTCGACTCTGTTCTTTTATATCTGCACAATTCGAAACCAGCCTATTACACTGTAGTTGTGCAACTTAATTTATTGTGTACATGTACATACTAGTTAATTAATTGAGCATGACATCTTAAAGGAGGATCCTTTAATTCTTGTCTCTGCTGTAGTGATAAAATCTCTCACTGCTTATTTTCGGTTTTTTTTTTCTTGAAAGGCGGAAACTTTTTGGCCAAGGATGTGATTTTCAGACTTTTCTGAATTATAAATTAAAGAATTATTGCAGGTATGTACAATAAGCATGCATGCTTATGTTAGACTTTGTAATCTACTTGTATTTTAACATCACCAATATGTGTTCCTGTAAATGCCCATGTTTCAGACAATTTTGAAATGTCTTCATAAATATTTTTGTCACCATAATTTTGTCTAACTTTACAGTAATTTTACTGACTTGCTCACTGCACGAAATTGACTGAAGGTTAATATTCAAATTATTATTTAACAACTGCATCGCTAAGTGGAGGTTGGGTGGCTGAGACATCCTGGAGCTAACCTGCGATCAGGCTCTATTTTAGTTTCGCGTGATACGTAATGTGCAGTTGGCGAAACGAAAAATAGAGCCTGACCAAATTTCTCTTCGAAATTCCTTCCACCCACTTTTTTTGATTGATTGACATGTCCTTCATCGGCCAATCAAATTTACTTCCATTACACCAATACACGCGTGGACGGCAGATTCACGCTGTTTTGTTTTGACCAGAGTTAATTACCGTGGGAGGAATATTATAAACGAATTCAAAAGTTACCGTTGGCTTTAATTTGAGAAAAACACATTTCAAGCATGGGGAATGTTTTCGACGACTATATTGCGGCAAAGGCCGGTGAATATGCAATCTGTTAAGCTTGACATCTTAATTTGTAATTGAGATAACCTAGCATTTTGTCGTTGGACGGTTTGGAAATACATTATTCCTTTAACGTGTTTGCCCATGAAGGTTTCTTTGGTGATTTTTTCGGGTAATATCTTCAGTTGCAGTGTATTTCTAGAATTGCGCGCAGTAAAATCATGATAAGTTTGGCTGTTAATTTTTTGATGGAGTACGAACAGTAAGATGGACTCGCAAAGTTTCTTTTATTGTTGTACAATTGATCTCTCTGGAAACATGCCAGTTTAGTTTTTCTGGAGTGCGAGTTTTAAGTTAAATCAAGTGGAAATATTACGAAGTGTGCAAACAAACCGTGTCATGTACAGTAAATAAATACAGCCGTTTGATACACAGATATTCAAAACATGCATTCGTGTAACTTCCCATTTTATCAGCATCTCCTCCTGTTGATATATATGTCCCCTGTCCTGTCTCATCCAGGAAACCAATATGCATCGGCTTTCATTGCCATTTGAAAGAACCAGCTATTTAGCTTTCAAAACATCAGGGAAGTTTGTGCCAAAGTACTTTCAACCCCATGGCCACAGAGCGCGACAACGGAATCGCTAATTTCACTCGTTCCAGAGATTCAAGCCCCGATTCTGGACAAATGATGAGATGTTTCAGATGGCATATCTCCATTTATACAAATAAAATCAAGTTGCACCGTCCACGGCATTGTAACAACAAAAGGGAGCAATGTTTTTCGTACACTTATGGCGGATTAGTCTCGAGAACTTCGCGAGAGCTCCGCGCAATCACGATGGAATTTTCACTTCCGGCGTTTCAACAGCCAATCAGATCACGAGTTTGGTCGGCCAAAATTTGGCCGACCGTCCGGAATTCTTGAGAGACTTTTCGTCAGGCCCAATTTTAGCGAGCAACGACATAAGAGAACATATGGGCGAAGCTAAAAATGGGCCTGATCGCAGGTTATCCTGGAGCTTCCACTATTGGAAGCCAGCTCCAAGATAGAGACTGTACCCATGGCTGGCAAAACCTGACAAACCCGTCATGAGCCCCCATGCCCCAAAACAGCCACCCATCACACTTATAAACAGTGGAAAGAAGACAAGGAATTTAAGGGACGGAAAAAACCGCTAAACGCTCCACCCAAAATGCTCCTTCTTCCCGCCACAACAATGAATAAGCTCTACAACACAAAGAATGAGGGATCCAACGAATGCGCAAGTATACATACAGTGTACATTGTGTAACAAAACCACTGACAACATGACTGCAGTTGCTCATGTTGACTGCAGTCACTCTTGTCTCTTGTACAAAAATGTAGACTTCTTGCAGTCACATTTTTGGTAGGGGAAAGATTCTTCAAGTACAAAATTATATATAAATTTTCTTGGTCTTGATGTTACAGCAACAACCCCAGATCAAGGCATATTCACTTCAATTTAATATCTGTATATTAATTGACCACATTTGAGACTTCAAACCTTGTCAAATATGTCATCTAAAAGTTTAATTTTTTCTGTGCATAAATTTCTCTCGGAGCTTAAAATTCCGTTTTCATTTAGAGCTAGATCTCAAAAACATCAGCATTGGTTGACTGCTTTCGACCTCCTTGAAGTTCTATTGAATGATGTCAGAAGAAGTCTGAGTTGCATTTAATGTCTGGAACTAAGAGGTGTTGCATGATCAAACTCATTTCCAGATATCTTGACTGCTTTGAACTCCATGGAAGTGGAATTTGTTTGCCCACAGAACACCTTAAGAGCACGAGTTTGGACAATGTGCGAGCCAGCGAGGCATGCAAGGCATGTGAGCCATGGCTGCGAGTGATGTGAGCCAAGATGGCAAGTCAACATACTAGTCACACATTTATTGAAAGCTAACCACTTTAAAATGGGTGCTTAGGCTTAATAACAGTTTATCAGTGCTATTTGAAATGCGTGCTTAGAGTTAAATGCGAAATTCGCATGGCTCGCATGACTCGCTGGCTTGCAGATTGTCCACCCCGTAGGAGCGCTCAGGAGCTCGTTCAACATGTGTCCTTGCATTCCAGATCTAATTGAAATTTGACAATGTTGGTTTTTGAGGAAAGGGGAAAACCAGAGTACCCAGCGAAAACCTCTCGGAGAAAAGTTAGAACCAACAACAAATTCAACCCACATATGACGCCGGGACCGGGAATCGAACCAGGGCCACATTGGTGGGAGGCGGGTGCGCTCACCACTGCGCCAGCCCTGCTCCCCTAAACAATTAGTCTTTCAATCAGTAGGTCTTACATCTTTACTTCATGTAGGTGGCTGTAACTTCTGAGATGAGTAAGAAGGTCCATTAATAATTATTAAGGTCTTCATCACAGAGGATGAAAGGACAGTATTCTGAGAGAAAATAAAAGAGACAGTTTAAAACAAGGGGTGGAGGGAAAACTTCATTTTTTAGATTTAACTTAATTCAGTAACAGTTTTCAGACCAAAATGGATGGCAGCCCTTACATGAAAGGTAGTAGTAGTTGGGGAGACTACAGGTAACATCCCATACAAGTACTTACATGTAGCTGTACCCTCCACGCAACAAGACAAAAATGTGGTAAATGCAAGAACTACACTGAGGGAATTTACCAAGGTTGTGAGCGTAGATGCTTGAGAATCATTTTTGTTGGTATCCTTCATTTTGCAGGACCATGGTATAAATGCTGCATGGTAGAATTGTGATTTAAACTTGAAAGACAGAGGAGACTGATCAGAGCTCTTCAAGTAAGTTTCTGTAGTTAGTATGAATGAAGAACGAACGAACGAATGAATCTGACAATAATTCTAGTACATACAAAAACTCTTTGGAATCCATGCAAAAAAAATCTCAAATTCTTAAGAAATCCTGTTATTTACTTTCTTTTTAAGGTGAAATTGATTTCTTTGTTCCAAATTCAGGTTTGAGCTATTTGGATTGATAAAATAATGTTCACATGAGGTTAATATTGTAAATGATACTGGTTTGTTCGGATTAAAAAAAAGTAATACTACAAACTCGAGCATTTCACAGCTTGGCATCTTGACATTCAACGTAACAGACTGTTCAACATACTGTCTTTGACTACTATTTCTATTTCAGAAAAAACTTGATTAACTTGTTGTGTTAGAATGCCGAGGGTTGTCCAATACACCTGAATACATTCGGGTCGTTTCAGTTAGTGTGTATTGGACATGCATGAGAATGCCATAGGCTAATTTAAGAGCACTTCTCCAATACCGCAGAAGTACATGTAATGTTTAGTAATATGTCACCTTCTATCAAGGCGATAGCCTATGGATGCAACAAAGCACTATAGGAGGTACATGTATCAACAGATTAATCTCCACATTCAAACATAATACTGTAACAGCTAATGGACCGTGGAATTTCACTTAGCATCGGAGCAAATCTGAGCTAATCAGAGCTCATTTAAATGCACTGTATTAGTTATGGCGCGGTTGAGCACGAAACGCGTACAGATTTGTGTTTAGAAGCGAAAAAGATCAGTTGGAACCGGACTTTCATCTCATAATTTGAAGGAAAAATGTTTTGCTGCGGATCATAAAATATGACTAATTGATATGCATTAAAACTGGGACCAGAAAAGTAAGTCCGGATAATTGAAGTATCCGGATAATCTAGGCTCGACTGTAATAATAATTTAACCCTTTCATAATAATTAATCTCCCCTTTCAGCTTAAATAGTTTTACTTTTTTTGGTTCACACCTTCATCCTTAATTGTTCTCGTTAATATCTCATTTTGTTATACTATTTACTGCACATTATATTATTTTTCATTTTACTTCTCACTGTACAACTGACGATGGATGATGTTTCATCGGAAACATGTATTGTCTTTATTAAAACATAAACTTCAAAGAATTTCGTGTGGCTGCGTGCCTTAATGACAATGATAATGATAATGATAATGATAATAATAAATAGGTACTATACGTAATATAATTGTGATGCGCGTTTCTAACACTCAATGTGCTATACATGTATAACATCAAATAGGACTAAATTGACTTACATGTAGGGTATATACTACTGGGATAAAATGATACTAACATTGAACAATAGTCCAATGGAAGGTAGTAATATCGTTGAAAGATTAGAAGAGTGTCTTAAGGTTACTATTTAACGTAAAAGCAGATGATGATGATTTTATTTGTTCAGGTAGCTAGGGAGTTCCAGGGAATAGATGCAGTGCATTCAAAGGCCCGGTCGCCATCATACCAGCGAGCTCTAGAAGGGGGGATGGGTGATGCGAGCTAAAGGAGAGCAGGAAGGTCAACAAAGTGTATGAGTGCATCGACGTACATTTATCAGGGAGTTTATGTACTCAAGTAGCTTATAAAGATGTATTTCAGCAGCCTGACCCCAAGCACAGATACATGTACCATACACATGTAGTTCAGATAGGGTAAAATTAAAGAGCAGAATAAGATGACGAGTTTTTAATGGTTGGTTAGTATTTGAGTTGTTATCTATTATTCTACTTTTGGAATGAAAGGAAAGAGCCTTTTGGTGTGGACGAAAGATGATAAATTATAGTGACTATAGATTTTTCGGCCTTCAAGGTTATTTTATTGACAGCTAACCAAGTACACACTTCGTTGATTTCAATTTCAAGTTTTTTTACGATCTCCTTTTGCACAAGTTACACTATAATCATCAGCAAACGAGTAAAAATGAAGCTTATTGGAAGATCAATATAAGTCATTGGTATACAAGGGAAAATGCAAGGGTCCCAGCACGGAACCTTGAGCAACTCCGCAGAGGGTTGGATTAACGTCAGGCCCCAGTTGTTCAAAAGGTGGATAACACTATCCACGGGATAAATCTCTATCCATTGGATAGTGCAATTGGTTTCGCTATGACTTATCCACTGGATAGTGGTTTATCCGGCGGATAGCGCTATCCATCGTTTGTGCAACTGGACACAGCTAGGTATATAACCATTAACAGCCGTATACTGTCTGCGACTTAAAGCAATCATTTACCACTCCTCGGAAGCCGTAGCTTTCAAGTTTATAACGACAACAACATTATATTTATTTCTTGAATTACTAAATTATTTACAGGTGGACGGGCCCACGGGTAGCTATTGCTAATCTTGACGGAGCAAACCAAGCCAATCCTATTTTAAATCAATAAATAAACAACAAGTGAATTCCAGGCCTTTATCAAAATTAGTAAGAATGTCGTTTAGGATTTCAAGAGCAGCGTGTTGTGTACTATGCTTACCGCGGAATCCGTATTGAGATGAATATGTCAAGTGAAGCTATGATCCTCGCAGCTATGAACGCAATTTTAGCAATTGCGTAGAGAGATGAGATGCTTTTTATAAAAGAACTAAATCCAACTTTGAACACGCAGTCTGACTCCATCTGCCGCAAAGTTATTTTAATAGCTCGGAGTATTTCATATATTCTTTTGTAAAGCTTTTTGTCCCATTGTTATCTATCCTTGTTTAGTTTTTTATCACTTACCTTTTGTAACGCTTAGTACATATTTCCACTTTTTTATTGCTTTTCATATTCTCGCGAGGTCACAAGTTCAAACCCCGTTGAAGTCCTGAATTTTTCCGTCTTCACTACGCAATTGCTAAAATTGTGTTCGTAACTGCGAGGATCATAGCTTTACTTGATTTCACATCCACAGTTCAATAGGTGATTCATTTCATGTATCATTTCATCGGAGATGAATATAGTATAAATTATTATGTTCCTTAACAAACTTCATTGGTGGAGATGAAGCAGATGAAGGCGATCTATGACGTTTTTTCATTCTTTGCCAATGTCGCTGTACAGTACAGGACAGAAATTTCTCTGTCGCAAAAGGATTTACGCCATTACTTAGCCAGGTCTTTGCGATTCTCAATCAGGACACCAGCTAAAAAGGTCCTTCGTTGACGTCCCACTGACTGCGTGCGGTTTGGAGCTTTTATATGGTTCCTGTTGATTCCACAACCATTTACAGAGCTCACGAAAGGAGGGGCGTTGATTTGTCGTGAGAATCCGGCTGTATCTGGAGGAAGGTTTTATTTAGTGTAATAACTAAACCGATCTCCCTTTTGCAAATAATTCGGCCATAGAGCTAAGTATCAGCCGAACGTGCTACGCTATTCAGTTTTTAGTTGGTTTACAGAGACGCTTGCATCGTTTTGATCTGTGGTAACATTGCAGCAAGTTGACATTCGTTAGTTGAAAATTACAGATTTTCCCGTCATTATGCACGTTGTTTACCTTTGAGGGGATACGATCCACTCAAGAGAATTTCTCCTTGTCGTCTATAATTCAGTACTGTTGATTTTGCATCGGCGCCTTCGTGGAAAGATATACATTGTTTTTAGTGATTAATACAGATCATTTTAACCTCTCTAATCGAGCTGACACGTTTTACCATGGCCTCGTCAATAGAAATGTAATTTTCTCTAACATTTCACAGTATTTTAGTATCGCGTGACTCATGATACTATTGATGCTTGATTCAAACTTTCACTTTCATTTTTATTTTTGTTTTTAAGGCCTTCAAGAACATTCTGTACGCAGATTAATGATCCATCTCGATAGAATAAAACATTCATTACATCTTGTGCAAGGTAAGGATATTAAACTAAATTTCAACAACTTTTATGCGCCTATTTTAGTAATGTTCAATCTGCGTGAATATATGTTGTTGTTCGAGACAGGCTGCCTTCACCATTGTTTCAACTAGTGTTCCTCCCATATCATGTCAGAAATACTTATAAGAAGCCACTTGGGGTACTATTTGATGCGAAAGTTTAACGCTAAAAAGTTCTTGAAATCCATAAGAAACTAGAAAACTACAAAAAAACAACGACGTTTCGACTTTGCACAACGTCATCAGGTCAAGAAATAAAATGAATAAGAGAGTTTAAGTACTAAGATTCAACGAAGATGGTAACAGTTCTAAGGTACACGTGAATGAAAAACTGAGGTCACTCAAACGGCTTGGCAAGTACAGTTCTGTACACTGTATTGAGTCCGATTGTGGGTTCAAGGTCGGCTTAATTTTCTTAATGAACAGCATTTCGTAGACCAAACAATCATGCTGAGTTGTGCATTTCTTTGGTAGTTTGAAGAGGTCATCAATGGGGTTGCTTTTGTCAAAACTATGTTCAAACTCCAGATGCTTGCCAATTGCAGAGGTCCTGTGTTTGGCCTCACGTTGATGTGAGTATTGAGCAGTATACCCGACATAGTTTGCTTTGCACAAACCACATTGGAAAAGATAAACAACCCGTTGGTTGTTCACAATAGCTGGTTTCACCTCTTTGCACGATCACATTCGAGATAGTTTTTTCTTGTGAACACAAAATTATGGTCATTGAGATCCTTACGTACTTGATAAACAGATGCTTGGGATTTAAAAGGAAGTTTAAAATTAATGGGTGGAGGTATTTTTGAATCTGTGGCTTCTTTGGGCGTTCCCGATCAGATGGCTGATTCAGTTAGATTTTTGGGGTAACACATTACTTGCGGAACATGTCACGGAGTTTTTCACATTCAGATCCTTTAAGAACTTTTTACTGGGTTGCCAGTGTGGCAATCCCAGTCGGAAAATGGGTGGGATTTGTTCGTTTTCTTTTTTTTCTTTTTCTTTCTATCCGTGTCGGGAAAAGTCTCTCCTATCACTCCCTTGCTAAGTGGTGTCTTTGTGCGTAGAGTCTTCCGCGCGTGTTTTGGTAGGATTTCAGGGGGTAGTAGTAAGGCGTAGATTTCTCTGGTTTGACACAGTAGAATATTTCATTAACCAGATTGAAACGCAAATGGCGTTTTGGAGGATCTTTAAACAAAAAGTACCCTTATGGAGCTAAAGAATGACACCAGACAGGCGGTGAAAAAAAAAACTGGAATCTTAAAAGCGACGAGTAATAGAGTTCGGCAACAATCTGTCGCCCGTCGAGCCGTAATCAAAGTGACCTGTAGTTCTAATATTGTTCAAGTGTGGTGTTTTGTACAACACTGAAATCAAATGGAAACTTCTCTAGTAACTTATGGGTTTAACAAAGACAGAGAAGGAATTGAAAAACTTGGATCTATGATCTATGTTGTCTGGCTTATTTATATTTGTTTGTACTCAATTCTGCACAGTCTTCTGGTAACAATTGGAAATTTCACTAATTCTTGTTAGTCAAAAATTATTTGAAAGAAATCTTGTTGCCCATTTTTGCTTGATAATTCAAGTAAATAATTTTTCAGTAAAGGGTTCGATGCTGAACACTGGTGGGAAATTTATTTAGTTGCGTTTTTGACACGGAATATAATTTGACACGATTGAGTTTCTTGTCTTTACGCACGTAATGAAATAGGAAGGGGTTTTTCCCTCTTATAGCAAATGTGTTGTTTGTTTAAAAAAATATTTCGCTGGAAAAGGTGGCTTTTACGAATTCATCATGTTGTGTAATATGCGAGCTTAACTGGATAGTTTTTATGGCAATAGTAAAGCATTTTCGTGTCAAAATAAGGTGAGCGTCTCTCTGTTGTGTTAACTTAATTAAGGATAAATATACCATGCGGTGTAAACTTGATTTCCACTCTCGAAATTACCTCAAAATTATTCTTTTTGCGTAGAATAAGCTTTCAGAATGATGTTCTTGTCTTCTGTGGTGATACTTGACGATTCGGGAATATTTTGTGAAAAAATATTTATAACGGGTCACACGCGCAACTTGATCGCCCGAACTTCCCCTATTATGCATAACATCCACTTGGCCTTGTGACATCCCATTGAAAAAAACTCGTAAAATATTCGCGGACCGGTCGATTTCTCTGAAATTTGAAAGGATGATTACTAACGAATAGAGAAAGATTTTCATAATAACTAAAAATTCCTGTGTTAAGCATTAGAATTCGACGAAGAGGTAAATGCGATTAAATTTGTTGCGTGCTTTGCTATTTTTGTGATTTGACTGTTGTGCAAATTTTGACAGATAATATTAAATTATGAAATATTAACGGATAGATCGTTAAAAAATCTTTATTTTTAGCGGTTATTTGAACGTAAAGATGCAACGCTTGACGAGCAATAATATTTTTGTTAATACAATGTATTTGAAGGACGAAAATTTTGCGGGAATCGCGGTGAAAATGAGTTAACAAATTTGCATACGTGCGTTGAAGTGTGATACGCGAGGAGACGGGAATTTTATTTCTCTGACAAATGATTTTGTCATTGTAGTGCAAGATGAAATTTATTTGGGAAGCCAACAATATTTCTTTATCTTCCTGGTAAATCCAGTTTCAAAATTCGCAAAAAGCGTGAGTTTCATGAAATTACATCATTTGCGTGACAATACAAACTGTATATCCCTTTACTCTAACCCAGAAACATTCAGATAGTAACAAACTTCATATTTATTAACCTTTTCTTCTGCTTTTGTGCTTGTCAGTATTGTGATTTGCGATAATTCGCAAGTGTGTTTTTCTATCTCATGGATGTTCAGATTTTCAGTTACATGGCCGCTCAACCTCGCGATTGTGTAAATAGTTCACCCTGAAGTCAAAATACATACCTTCTCAGGAACCCGACAAAGAAGGCTTCCTGACCCGACAGATGAAATGTAAATATTCAGTTAAATATTACAACAAAATTAAATAAACCAAAGACGTTGTGTTACTCTGAAAACGACGAACGATTAACATGCTTTCCCGGAGTTCATTCAGTTGACAGAAGGTGATCACATGCACCTTTATGGTTTCCTAGCACGTGATCAATTTCTTCCTTTTGACAAAACATCATAAAAGTCAGAGACTGCAGAAATCTTCGTCTTTTTAAGATCGATTGCCATTTATCTTTCGGTGAGAATTCGATTCAGAGCTATATATAAAAACTGTTATTTTTTTTCCTTTATCTGAGAAGAAACGAATAAATTTTACTCAAGAGCGTGTTTTGTTATCTTTAAACTGAATTTATTGCCAAAGCTTAAAACACTGAAAGACCTCAAAATGGGACAGGATATTACAAAATAAAGGTGTGAACGTGTGAGCCAAAGGGCCTCTGCTGGCGCGACATGTGGGTGACCCTCATGGTCTTAATGACCCTCTGGAACCCTGCAGTTCAATAGCACCCAATTCAGTGCCTTCTGTTTTTGTGTAACGCGTGCCACAGGCAACCCAGTGTACGCTTTTTATGGAGCGTCTTGTTAGCGTTAAACTTAAGCATCAAATTGAGAAATAGTATAATGAATTGATACGCCACTGTACGGAGAAAGCGGAGTTAATGGTAAAAGGAAATGTAATCGCACGACTGGGTTGGTTTCAAAACTCAAGAGACAGCACAAATTGAACATGCGAATACCGGTAGTACTCATCTGTCCTAGCTCCCAAGCTAAAAGATTTTCTTGTCTTGAGTTAAACTTGCTTATCACCAAGTGTTTGTTTTTAGGGTTGTTTGGCTTAAAAGAAAAGGATTCAGGGAAGAAGGCAGCAGTGTCAGGAATTGGAGGTTAATTTCTGCAGCTATGAATTTAGGTGAGTTCATCAGTGTTACTTTTTCTCAATCTCTGTCGCACTTTTCTTTACATCCATCACTGAATGTCTTTGATAATTAATGTTTTAAGTAACAATTATTTTGTGCCCGGCACCAGTGAATTCAGTGCTGAACCGAGATGGACTTATTAACGTCTTACACGTATGTTGACTTTTCCAATCAATGTACAGCAAATTATTTGATACATTCATTCACATTCACTTGTGGAACAATCGTGGCTGAACTATGCCTTCCTCGGTTATTTTATTTGTTTGCGTGACAAAACACAACTGCCTCAGAAAAGCGGGCCGCTCGACTGATTTATGAAGGGACTGCTCGCAGTCTACAACTCACACTGTAGCCCTTACAATTTCATCACAATCATGACCAATTTTTTGTATGCAAACAATTAATGCACATCAAATTTAAGCTCCCCTTTGCATATGGGTTTTTCGATCGCAGATCGTGAGGCCCTGTTGAGGGTTTTAGGGATAAAGGATAACTGACAAAATAATTATAGAGCTAAGGGATAACCGAGTTACTTTTAAGAATAATAACAAAATAGCTTTGATTTTTCAATTATCATACTTTTGGTCACTTTTGCCGAGGATTTAAATCACTTGTGAATGGTAATGAACATTAATTAAAGGGTCATTTATCAGTCCATGTCCAAGACTTGTTCCCAGGCTCTTTAATTCAGTCAACCGCTTGTGTATTAGGTTATGTGCTAAAAAACGGGTCGCTTTACACCTTAAAATTGACAGTGATCGCGGATATTAAGACCGTTAGGAAACTCCTGGCAGTATTATGGAGTTAAGACTATCCTTTTTGTGCTATCAACTTTTTTGAAAATTTCAATCGCTCTTGGATGGATTGAAAAAATACGTCTCGATGTTCTTTGTGGTGTTTAAGTTGACTTAACAAGTTTCGATGTTTTGTAACATCTTAAGAAATCGCAAACACTTCTCCACTAATTTAGCCACTGAGCAAGTTTTGATGTTTTGAAACCCCTTGCGAGATCGCAAACACTTCTCCACAAGCTCACTTAAAAAGCTTCGATGTTTTGGAACCTCTTAAGAAATCGCGAACACTTCTCCACTGATTAAGCCTCTGAGTAAGTTTAAATGTTTTGAAACTCCTCGCGAGATCGTAAACACTTCTCCACAAGCCGCCGCCACTTAAAAAGTTTCGATGTTTTCAAGCCTTTTTTAAGAAGTCGCAAAAACTTCTCAACAGGTTAAGCTAACGAACATGACTCCATGTTTCGAAACCGACTGTTTCTCCCTAAATATCTTTTTAGCCTTGCTTTGCCAATTTTGAATAAAGTCAGCCACTTCTGGAATTCATTAAATCGAGAAAT
>NC_090871.1:54263512-54283512 GCF_036669935.1 Montipora foliosa | reverse complement strand
GTTGATGTAGATACTGCTTGTGCAGCCAAACAACGAAACCTACAATCATAGACAAAAGTGGTTGTTGGTAAAACGCGTAACGGGTAACGGCGTAACGAGAAACTGCGTAACGGAATTTTTTTTTTCCTTTTATTTTTTTTCCGACACTGGTTAATTATTTTAAAACCAAAACGACCGTAAAAAAACCTAGAAAAAAAGGTAAATAAAGACGTGGCCCGCGCTGGTTCTTGTTATGAGAGAAAAAGAAGACAAAATATATATCAAGTATTTATACCTAAAATGTTCTTTTAACCACACGGAATGGAGGAGCCAAATTTGACCTAGTCAATTATTATTTGTTGGATTTTATCTTAGTCCCCTTCTGGTTTCTTGGGATGTCTGTCACGCAACGCTTAACCCCCAAATATCTTGCCGCTTTTGTCACGTTGTCCGGTCTTTCGTTACCTGCTGTCAAACACAGAGTATCGTCAAAGTAAACTCGCTACCCGCTGGGTTTAACCGTCATCGCTTGTTTACATATAAAAAAGAGATCCGATAGAGCCAAAAGATCCGACGTACTGTAGGATTTAGCTCCTCTTTCCTCTATTCTGTGTTGTAGCTTTTCTCAAACCTTGAAATAGTCAAGAGTTAAATTACACTTTGACGTCAGTTGAAATACAGTCGAAGCTCTCTTAACGGACACTCTCGTAAGCGGACAGCTCTACTTACGGTCGCCTTGTTTGAAACCCCGTTTTAACTCCCATACAAACTCTCTATATCTACTATATTTTTACATTCTTGTAAGCGGACATTCCCGTAAGCGGCCGCGGACACTTTCAGGAATTACGACTTAGACGTTTGCTTTGTTTTTAAGCTCCCGTTAGCGGAAACCCGAAAGAAAATCAGCAACCTCTGTACAGTATCTTGTTTTTTATCAATCAACCATTTTACATTGCCGTTCGTCACAATGATTTTACAGTAATTACAGTACCATATTTCAATGTTTGTTTTGTCGTCATCCACGTCCGATTACATTTAGAAGCATATGCGCTTGTGGCTGGAATTACAACGTTGTCAGCACATTGTAGCCAAGGCACTCAAGTTTCGATTTTAGCCAAGGCAGAGACATTTTAGTGTCACCATAAAAAATATACTGGCAAGGAATTTCTAAGCCGTATCCGGCTCCTCTGTTTACTCGCTTTCTTCTTACAACAGTCTTTCCTTTGTTTGTTCCCCGCTTTAAAAACTTGCCAACAAGCAGCGACATCCTCAAAGGAATGTGTCCGAGTATTTCATCGTTCTTGTTTGTATACCAATATTTATGGTTAGCTGGGCAAGCCCCCGTAAGCGGCCATCTATCCCCTACACCTCTAGTGGCCGCTTACGAGAACCAGCGGCCAGCTCCAGTTACGGACATTTTTATCCCGTCCCAAGGGTGTCCGCTTACGAGAGCTTCGACTGTATTAAGGGTGGTATGAACACTTTTCAGCTTTGGAATAAATATTGCTTTAAAGCGAAAACTAAAAGTCAAAAAGGCTCACGCTGGCCAGTGGCTCCCACCCAGACATTCTTCGCCTATTCTTAGGCTCGTGAAGCGGCGGAACGATGGTAAGACGGGCTTAAGAATGTCTGTGTAGGAGCAGCGTAGGAGGTTAGGAGACCAGTAGATATAAGTCAGTTTCGTTACAGCAACAGAAGTTCTAAATTGTTCGCTGAAGAAACAACCGTAGCCTCCTACACAGTCTTTCTTAAGGGTCTTTTGAGGTTCGTCACGCTCGGCGATTGCGTGACGAGGCACAATAAGAATGTCTGCATGCAGGTTTTCTAAGACTAAGGGGAATTGACACAAGCATATTCCCTGAGGCCTCATGTTGAGTTTTCTACTGTTTTTAGGCTGAATTGAGTTAGTTACTATAACATGGAACAAAACTTACCTTCAAACTGAACCTTGATGGAACTTCTCTTTTAAAGAACTAACCAGAGCTTGCACACCCATTCAAAATAACTTTGACGAAACAAGGACAACAAAACCTTCGTTATTGAACTTTTTGAAACTAAATTCACGTTTTCTTTCTGGCTTCCTAAAGTGGTTTATAAGTTATCTAAAGCCTACAAACTTCGCAGTGCAAAGGGATATTTATTTTAACTTGTTGCTTTTGAAAAAAAAAGGGTTCGGTCGTGTCCTTCGATTAACAACAACAACAACAACAACAAAAACAGCAAAAAACAAACAAAAAAAAGGAAAAAAAATCCCGTAACGCTGTTTCTCGTTACGCCGTTACCCGTTACGCCATTACGTGTTTTACTAACAACCGACAAAAGTAGTTGGGAAGGTTATGTAAATGAACCGCACCAGAGCTGTACTTCACCCCGCTTCTGTTAAAGCGCAAAAGAAATAGTTTCATAGCCCCTCTCCCCCCTATTCCCTCGTTCAAAAAGGTCGTCACGTTTGCCCGTCAATTTCAACCCCCTACACTTTAAACACCGTTGCAGCTGCTCAATTGTGTAGTGTTCTGGTTCTCTCTCGAGAATTGAGCCAAGAACACGGTCGACGTCGCGTAAAACCGAAAATTATGCCTCATTTCTCTTGTGACTCTTACAGAGTCCTTACAGACTGAACTTTGTTTGTCTGAGTTACTTGGGGGTCTATAATGTCTTGACGTCATTAGTGCGAAGCGCTATGCAGTTTAGCAAACATCGTCAGTTTCGCATATAAGGGCTCGCGCGGGCTTACCATTAGAACAAATATTTAGAATAATCATTTCTCCAGATTTTACATTTTATTAGCTTTACAGTGATATATACTTTGTAAAGGTTTTATTACAAGCGACGCGCGTACGAAAGATTTTCCGGAAGACACTCCTGAAAGTCTACAGTAACCTTAACCAGATAAACGCCTAAAATTCACGATGTCATGGCAAAAACATTTAAATGTTAAAGCAAGCGCATACTGTGTTTGTTTTTCAAAGAAACTGTAAACGCTAACAAAAAAGTCGTATTTCCAATTTAAGACCACTCCCAGAATTTTCAGACAATCATAGCCAAAAGTAGTTGGGAAAGTTATGAAAATGAACCGCACCAAAGCTGTACTTCAACCCGCTTCTGTTAAAGCGCAAAAGAAATAGTTTCACCTTCTCTTATATAGCCCCCCTCCTCCCTATTCAATGTTGGAGGGTAACACAACAATTTCCCACTAAAACCATTCCGTTTTGCACAACATTGAATAGGGGGGAGGGGAGAGAAGCAAGGAAGACGTCAAAAGTGCTGACCTTCTCAACGGTTTTGTTTATGATTGTAGGCACGTTCGTTTTATGTATCGTGTGAGATGCGAACAGTGGATAGTTTAGGTGCATACTGTCCAGCTAGAAGAATCCCTAAAAGGGTCAATCAAATGGCTCGGTGCTGATAAGAGTTGTTGAGCAAGAACTAATGAGATTACGATTCAAATAAGCTCGTACTGTGTGCCAACTTACTGTAAAGTCATGTCTTGTTTTTTGTATGTGATTTTTACAGATGTTTCTGTCAAGGAACAAACTCAGATCCTATTTACAAGGGAGAGCTTTCCATCTTCTTCTGTGGCTTCTTATCGAACGGAAGGTATATATGACCTTACGGGAATTTGACCATGTTGGAAATCGACGCGAGAAAAAAAAAAATCATTCACTCGTAAAATTCAGGATGCCCATAACATCGCACTAAAAAAAAATGTGTTTACAACAAATGGGCTTTTTATACACCCTTTTAATAAGTCTTATATATGCCGTTTTCCACTAATGAACTCGAACTCGTGCTTTCAAATTTTATTCAGCCCCGCTTGGTTTTAAAATGGATTTATTACTTTAATATAATCGTCACTCCATTTCAATTTAAATATATTATTATTGCTACAATATTGTGTTAATTTTGTGTCAACTCGGGTTCGTTTTAGTTCTTACCACTAAGCATTGTGATACGAAAGCCAAAGACTCATCCACGCCAAGAGAAAACATTTTGTGGTAATTTTTCGTATGAAAACAAACGTTTTCTTTACGTGGATAAAACAGCACATACATTTAGAAACTGTTTTCGTTTGTGTAGCAGAAATGACTTTAAAAGCGGTGATACATAAAAAAAATTCAACCAAGAGGGCTTGCAAACCAGTGAAACCTCTAAATTCATTAACAATATCAAAAATCGGATTAGCTAGGAAATAGGTAGAATGATAGGTAAAAGATGGATTTTGGCTTTAAAATTGGAAATCGTCTCTCACTGATGTAAAAACAAAAAAATAAATAAAAGAAACGTAGAAGAAGCGAATAACTTTCAATCAGTCGACCTCTAAATTGACCCTATTTCTGGGTGTTTGTTTTGTTTTGCAGCTACTTCTTCATGTCAAAGTCATATCATTGAATCGATAAGACAAATTTACCAAACGAATGAAGGGGTGGTTTTGCCAGTTCCTTGGAATGAAGGGTTCAGCTTCCAACTAGACAACATTTTCACCAGACTTAAGATAGTTCCAAAAGAAAAGACACGCGGAACGCTGGCGAAAGAAATCACCAACATGACAAGTATTTTTACATCACACGAAGGTTGCCAACATCCGCGAGTTGTCCTGATTGAGGGCGAACCCGGCATGGGAAAGACGACTTACTGTAAAAAGCTGGCATATGATTGGGCAACTAAACAAGACCACAAATGGGATGAGTCTTTCCCAAGAGTAGATGTGCTCCTGCTCCTCAGATGTCGTGACATTGATTCTAGCATCTGGGAGGCTATCGACGATCACATTCTTCCGGAAGAAGTTGACCCAGAGGTGAAAGAAACGTTTTTCCGGTTCGTGCGAGAAAACCCTTCCAAAGTCCTGATAGTCCTCGATGGGTTGGATGAGGCAGACCCTCAAAAATTGGCTGTGTACTTTAGTCTTATTCAAAGAAAGCTGCTCCCTGGTTGTAACATTGTTCTTACTTCTCGTCACGAAGCAGGAATTAAAGTAAGACCTTACTCGGACACACTGTTGGAGATTGTTGGATTTACGAGAAGTGATGCGGAGTGTTTTATAACGAAGTATTTTCGACACGCAGTGCAAATGGGAGAGAAGCTGATAAATGTACTGTGGCATCCGTATGATTCTGTTAAGCGCACTGAAGGGAATTTAAATGAACTAACTAAAAACCCTTTGAATACACTTCTGCTCTGTCTGCTTTTCGAAGATTTTGGCGGCGTTCTACCAAACAACAGAACACAGCTGTACGTAGAGATCGTTGTCTTCGTTTTGAGGCGATACGAAATGAAGAACCATTTACCAAGTAGTGCTGAAGACCTTCTTGTAGTTTACAAGAAGGAACTGATGACCCTAGGGAGAATGGCACAAGAATGTCTTTGTAAAGGAGAGCTGCATTTCGAAGACGTCGAAGGGAATTTCAAGGAAAGTCTGTTCATCAAATTTGGCTTTCTCTCCATCCAGGCTGGCGGTAGCAAGAGAACGCCTGGTTTCCGTTATAGCTTCTTTCACAAGAGTTTTCAAGAATTCTTCTCTGGTCTACATCTTGCGTTTTCCATCCTGGATGGAACAATTGAACAGAAGTCAGTTCTGACCGACGAAAGATATTTTCATGAACTAAATCAAGTTTTCATGTTCATGAGTGGAATCATATCCTCACAATCCGAGGAAACGGCAGTGTCGATTGTAAATAGTGTTGCCTCACTTGCAAGTGTGAGAGGCCGCGGATCTCCGCTTGACGCATACTTGTACGTGAAGTTGGCTTTAGATGTCATTGGGGAATCTAAAACTTGCTCCGAAAACCTTTTTACTAAATTAGCTAATACCTTTGGCAAAAGTATTGATTTGACGGAAATTGATATAGACTTCGAATCACGAATATACTTCATGCCACGTACGAGAATTGCTGCCTTTTCCCAGGCCCTCGCAGTAAACACCTCCATTACTACTTTGAGATTGTATGAGAATTTGTCTTCGAACTCCATTGGTGATGAGGGCGCTACATCACTTTCCCAGGCCCTCGCAGTAAACACCTCCCTTACTACTTTGGATTTGTGTAGCAATTCCATTGGTGCTGAGGGTGCTACTTCACTTTCCCAGGCCCTCGCAGTAAACACCTCCCTTACTACTTTGGATTTGTCTCGCAACTCCATTGGTGCTGAGGGTGCTACTTCACTTTCCCAGGCCCTCGCAGTAAACACCTCCCTTACTACTTTGGATTTGTCTCGCAACTCCATTGGTGCTGAGGGTGCTACTTCACTTTCCCAGGCCCTCGCAGTAAACACCTCCCTTACTACTTTGGATTTGTCTCGCAACTCCATTGGTGATGAGGGTGCTACTTCACTTTCCCAGGCCCTCGCAGTAAACACCTCCCTTACTACTTTGCATTTGTCTGACAACCACATTGGTGCTGAGGGTGCTACTTCACTTTCCCAGGCCCTCGCAGTAAACACCTCCCTTACTACTGTGGATTTGTCTAACAACTCCATTGGTGCTGAGGGTGCTACCTCACTTTTCCAGGCCCTCGTAGTAAACACCTCCCTTACTACTGTGAATTTGTTTGGCAACTTCATTGGTGCTCCTCTCCCTAGTTTAGACCCTCGCATCATACTTTGGTGGTGAGCGTGATCTTCATTCTAAAGGTTTAGTGTTTACATCGACGCCAACAGGATCATGACTTACGATATTAGGGACCTTAAGCAAGGACGACGACAACGGCTACGAGAAGGTTGTTGTCTAAAAATATGGAATTTAAGATCTACGACGGCGACGGTCGACGAAAACGTCACTTCAAAATATAACATGGCTCTATCTATCATAAGTCTTTCGCGATTATTCAGTCTCCTTCACGTCCTACAATGTGGGCGAAGTATCCTAAAAGTGAATTGGTACGAGCGGTTTCAGAGTTAAAATAGAGAATTAAGGATTCTCTGTTGAATGCTTAAGTTGTCGTCAAAACCTCAAATTTGGTGATTTGACGTCGTCGTTATGCAGAGGACCGCTAAGATACTTGCTAAAATCCGTGCTGCACGTGCAGCACGATTATTTATGCTCTTTTAACCAATACTATTACTGTTTTGTGGCGATGTCGTAGTCGTAACCGTCGCCGTTTCTTAAATTCCCTATTATTTCTCGTTACTGTAATGATTTTGAGATTACTCCAAGTCGTTCGGCTTGGAAAGTGTGAGTACATAATCCAAGAATAAAGTTGATGAGAACGGTGTGGATGTTCAGAAAGAAAATTGAAAATTCATAGTCATGTGCTCTTGTTCTCCACATGACCTCAAATTTGTTCTTTTTACGTCGTAGTCAAGACGAGAACAGCCAAAAAAAACCTATCAGGGCGTGCAAAGCTATTGTTTTTGCTCACTAAATATGCAAATTTATGGAGTTCTCGTTGCCGTGGTCCATGCTTAAGGTCCATATTGTCTTTTAGAGTTTACGGTGTTGTTGTTGTTGAATCCTCACCCCTTGTTTGTTGGTAAGCATGCACTGAAAGGTTAAAAGTCACTTTCTTGCTAGTGTGTCACGAGAAATTAAAGGTCTTACATACATAGAAAGACACCCAGTTTGTCCCTTGAGATATGTTTCAGTTAAAGTGTGTACCCTGATAAAAAAATCACAGTCGAGTCCTTTTCTTCGGATTTTGAAAGTGCGTTTGTTTGGATTTTGCGGTCAGCCATTACTCACGTTGGAAAACTGACCGATTGGACATTAGAGGGTTGGATCTAGGAGTAAGTGACGTCATTTACTCACTAGTTAAACGTTTGAGCGCGTAAATGTAGTTTATTATATATGCAAAACACGAGTTTAAAAGTCTGAAAGCACGAAACTCCCCTGCTGCATATCAAGTCAGCCGCGTACACACGCACTGTGCCTTCAGTCTTTGACGTCATTTTCTCCTCGATCCAGCTCTCTCAAGATTTTCAAGTTAGTAATGGCAGACCATTTAATAGGAAAATGTCATTTAAAATTTTGAAATCAAAGCTTAAGACTTGGTTCACTTAGTGTTAACTTAACATAGTTTTGAAATCCAAAGAAAAAGGAGAATTTATTTTTTGGTCTTAATACGGCGTTTAAGGCATTTTACATAAAGTAAAAAGGAAGATGTGCTACTCAAGATGTCCGCAAAGATGATAGACAGCAGGCGCTCAACCCGATGACTTTTTGTGACTTCCGTCAGTTGCCTTTTTGAATCTACTTCAATTTCACAAAGAACTCAAGCCGGTCAAATGCTAAAAGTGCCACATTCTTTGTCTCTTTTTTTAAATAGACCAAATTGGCCAAACCTTTTTTTTTCAAGTATTTTCATATTATTTAAATGTGAATGCTGCATTACCATGTAAATGCATTATAAACCCCGAGAGATTAGAATGGAAACTTTTCCCCTAGTGTAAACGTAGTCTAAGACTGTCTTTACATGAATGCTGTTTAAAAGTTACTGTAATGATATCAAAGAATGCTGCGGCTTTTCACAATCAGGTTCAGTAATCTGACAAGATTCTTGTAAAATAAATTTATTTACTTGTTAATAACAAATGAATTTTAGTGGCAACTATTTAAGACAAATGCTAGTTTTAATAGGCCATTTACCAAATATCAAATATTCAGCTTGATAGTGAGGCAGTGAGGACAAAAAAAAAACACTATGGAATGAATGTGAAAAATAATTACATATCATTCACTTTCCTTTGTCTTTGTCCTCTAAGCCTCTCTTTCAAGCTTAATAAAGGCCTATTCAGTGCTTTAAAAGATGCATCAATATGTACATCAATGTTAGGTCCATGAAGGTGGAAAGATTGCTGTAGCGTTTCACATTCAGGTTCAACAAATCTGACAACATCCTTATAAAGTAATTTATCAACGTGTTCGCTTAAATGGTGTTTTTATTGTGCATAAGCGATATCTATGTATTCCTGCGTTTTCAAGGCGAAACAAACATTGGTATCCTTTTTATGCAATTTTTTCAAAGGACTTATCAAGGAAGTTTCTCGATTACTTTGCTTTGTGTAAATATAGAGCTTTGTTTACGAATTAAATCAATTTAACAAGAGAGTTTCATCTGTTTATTCTACTCATAGGGAGCAGCGACTTTAAGAGGGTCCTGATATGCTCTTACATGAGGGTTACCATAAAAACAACTTTCAAACCGAGTTCAAGGCTCATACCGTCATTCCCCGTAAGGAAACAAAACCTTCAGCGTCACGGTCATGTTGTTAGGGCAAGGATGATTTCTTAAAACGCTTTCTTGTGTTCTCTTATTTACTTTGTTAAGATAAAAAAGTTCATTCTCCTAACTAGTACCATAGCTTTCTTTGTAGAGTAGTCATGAGAATTTGGTGTTAAATCACATCTCTTAAGCTAATAATTCTCTTCTTTCTCAATAACCTCTTTGACAGACATTTTATTAAGATTATAAGAAGAATTTACATGCTCATTACTCCTGGGAGTCAAAGACTGAGTCCTTACCCCACTATCTACCTCTGGGCACCCGAGTACATGTCTCTTATCGTAGACACCCTCACCCCACTATCTACCCCATAGTCTCCAAGTATCTTTATCGTATCTGAAATAAATGCATATTTGAAGTGCGGGTTAAAGATGAAAGAGAGAATTGATCCTCACGCTTATCTGGACAATTTAAGCAATTGTCTCTTATAGTAAACACTCTTACCCCACTATTTACCCCTAAGTCTCCAAGTATCTTTATCGTATCTGAAATGAATGCATATTTGAAGTGCGGGTTAAAGATGAAAGAGAGAATTGATCCTCACACTTATCTGGACAATTTAAGCAATTGTCTCTTATAGTAGACACCCTTACCCCACTATCTACCCCATAGTCTCCTAGTATCTTTATCGTATCTGAAATGAATGCACATTTAAAGTGCGGGTTAAAGACGAAATAGAGAAGTGATCCTCACACTTATCTGGACAATTTAAGCAATTGTTTCTTATAGTAGACACCCTTACCCCACTATCTACCCCTTAGTCTCCAAGTATCTTTATCGTATTAAAACTGGGTTTGTCACCAGGTGAGTACATTTAAAAAATATTTGAAAAAATACAAACTAGGTTACACTGGTGGTTTAAAAGATAATATATTACAATAAAAAATGTTCCCAACGTTTCGGTCACAATCGCGGACCTTCTTCAGGGGAAGTGAAAGAAAAACCACACAAAAGCACAGATAAAAACAAGACACTGATTAAAAAAATTCAAGATAAGTGTCATTTTTTCTTGTTTGCGAGGGTCAAGTGCAAATACTCCTTGGGGAGTAACGCCCCATCATCTCGTTTGAGCGGGTCTCTCGCGCAATTAATCTCCCAAGCTTCCAAAATCTTCCTTTGGTGCCAATTACTATTAGTCCTGAGAATTATGGCCTCATCCCATGCGATATGGTGATTAGTATTTGTCACGTGGTCTGCAAGTGCTGATTTTTTGGATTGTCTCCGTGCGACAGCCTTCTGGTGCTCGCCTTTTCTTGTTGAGAATTTTCTTTGCGTTTCGCCGACGTAGCTCTTGCTACAATCAGCGCAAGGAATGTCATAAAGAAGGCCACGAGTTTCTTCTTTGTCTATTTGGTCTTTCGGTTTGGGAAACATCTGGCTCATTGTTTGATAGGGTTTGAATGCCACTTTGATGCCGTGGTTTTCCAAAACTCTCTTTATTGGCTCAGAGGTCCCGCTAACGTATGGAATTGTGCTATAGCCCCGCCCGGATTCTGCAGCGTTGATTGTGTCCTTCGACGGTGGTTTAGGTTTGCTGGCATCCAAAATAACGCGCGTGGGGTATCCATTGGACTGTAATGTCGATATTACTCGTTGCTTTTCCTTACTTCGATCAGATTTTGTTGTGGGGATTCTTTCGGCCCGATCCATCAATGATTTAACCACAGCTCGCTTGTGCATACTAGGATGGTGCGATGAAAAAGACAGATAGCGATGAGTGTGAGTAGGTTTCCGGTAAACAGTGGTAGTTAATCTTCCGTCTTCCTGGTGGTGAACCATAGTGTCAAGGAAGGCAATTTTTCCCTCGCTTTCGCGTTCAACCGTGAACTTAATGCAGGGTTCAATTGAATTCAGATGTTCGAGAAAAGTCTGAGTACTATCAAATTTCGTGGTTGTACTCACGTCGTCCACAAATCTTTTCCAAAACAGAGGTTGATTGGTGAGAGTAGTTAATGCTCTTTCTTCAAGGTCTTCAGCGTCTTGTTTATAGCTGTGCTTTTGTGTGGTTTTTCTTTCACCTCCCCTGAAGAAGGTCTGCCATTGTGACCGAAACGTTGGGAACATTTTTTATTGTAATATATTATCTTTTAAACCACCAGTGTAACCTAGTTTGTATTTTTTCAAATATTTTTTAAATATCTTTGTCGTATCTGAAATGAATGCATATTTGAAGTACGGGTTAAAGACGAAAGAGAGAAGTGATCCTCACACTTATCTGGACAATTTAAGCAATTGTCTCGATATAGACAGCTGAAAAATTCATTTGGCGTTTAAATGAGTGGCTGTAGTCATCAGTTGGCAGAGCACTGTACCGGCATCGTAGAGGGTCATGGGTTCGGATCCCGTTGGAGCCACCTTAATTTTTCAGGTGTCAAAAAGAGGCAGTTTCTTAAATTGTCCAGATATGTGCGACGACCACTTGTCTTTTTTGTTTATTGCATCCCTTGATAAATGGAAATCATTTACATGGTGGCTTCGAAAATCCCCTCTCAAGAACCTCTCGCTCACGTGCTTACTTGGAAAAGCTTATCCGTTACATGTTCCTTAGACCAGGAAAAAAGCACCCAGAGTTTCATGCCCTAAGACGACTTCCTTTTCAAGACATAGTGATTTAATAGCAGCCGAAATACGCACGAAAAGCTTCGTAACTCGAGTTTCAACAAGTGAGCCCCTGCAGGTTAATTGCGGGGAAACAAAAGCTCCCTGGATCGGTTCGCTACAAGACTCGAATAATACTTTCCGATACCTTGCTCTTTAACAATCTTTTAACATGAGCGAAGAAAGTAGTGTACGCCTTAGGCGTTTCATTCTAGAGCGACAAACGTCAGCGCAATCAAGGTTCTTGGGACAAAAAGGAGATCCTGGCAAGCTTATCAGTCGGAGGAATCACATTAACTTCTGGTTGAAATTTTTTTCATTCTAGCGTCACATTTTTCGTTTTCGTGCTTGATCGATAGCTTTCTTGGTAAGAAAAAAACAATTTCCGCCGAAAATTACCCTTTTCTAACCAAATTTTCCGTTACAGAGCAGATATTTTCATTACACACCGGAAAAGTCGTGCCGGCCACTCGGTGAACAAAATAATAAAATTAACGTTCAAGAAGAAGCTTGAAATGAGCAAGAAAGTCTTTGAGGTCACAAATCTTGTTTGCGTTCTGTTGGGCATTGTACTCCACTCTCTTTGTGTTTTGTTTATCTGATCCGAGCATTGTACGCTTGGGATTATTTATTAGAAGATGCTGTGGAAACAATGGAAACTTAAGTTTCACTAGAAAGCAGATGGTGTAAGTTGCTTTTTGCTCAAGAAACAAGTATGACAATTACCCACTATTTACACCGAGAAACATCTCAGTTTTGGCGTTTTTCTCTGTATTGGCGGGGCGAACGAGACTGGAGTAGCCCGAAAAGAGAGCCTGCGCGCAGACTATAGCGTTGGAAGCTTATAAACCATATAGACTAAAGTTCCTCTTTCAATTTTTGGGAGACATTTCGCCTTGACAGGGTTTTTGTTCGGCTACGCTCAATGATTGGTAGACGAAAATGTCTTGCCAGCTTGCTGAACAATCAGAATCTGACACGCTTTTTGCCGCGTCTCCTTAGCGCCGGCCTCACATACCTGCGTCCCGTTCTGATTGGTTTAATTGCTTGTCTGTGTCCTGGGTGCTTAACCACCTTAATTAATAGCTTCAATTTGCGTTGCACGGCACCTTGAGAAAACGTTCCATGTTTTTGACACATTTGTTCTGCATCGTTTTAGGGAAACACATGGTCTTCCTTGTTAGTCTATCGAATGAACCCTGTTTTCTCTCACCTGTTTTATATGCCGCTCCTCGTTGACTGACTGTGAGCAATTACCTTCATTGGAGGAGAACGCAAACGACTTGATACCAAGACTGTGAGACTGAAAGAAACAATAAGAGAGATTTCAATAGCTGGGTCGGCAGATGTTTTTTTTCTTTCTGTAATCATCACTTTGATTCGTTTTATTTGTACCACTAATATTTTAACTCGACTGAACACTATAAAATTGATACACTTTATCGCAGCGCCTAACACATTTCATCATTTCTCCGAAAAAACGTCGCCTTTAGGGAGCCACACAAGTTACACAATGTGAACTTAAACGGCAACCATTTGAGCCACTGACGAGTTGTTGAAAGACACAGGTTTGTCTGTGAGTCAACGTCACCCGATCGGCCTTTCTTTTTCCAAGAATTTCTTTATTGAAAAACAGTTGATATAGAGAAGATTCACATCCACAGACGAGGCCCAGTGGCATTTCATGTCCCTGAAAGTCGCCAATTTTAACCGTCAATTCGAAGACAGTTCTAGTCGGATCATCGTCTTAGAAATTTTGTCATGAATTGTACGGACCATCATGAATCATACCTGAAAGACTGAGAGATCAGTATGTAAATTCACCTCTCAATTTCAATTCACTGTCAGCTAAAAAAGTACTGAGAATGAAGATTATTGTCAGCTCAAGGGTACCATCCTGATAAACCACCAAATTCTCATGACCTGCCAACGAAGAGATCTATAAAAGTAGTGAGGAGAATAAACTTTTATATCACTGGAGTCAAACGGGTTTTCCATTTTACTTCGTTTCTGTGCTGTCCCCTGCCAAACAACGAGCAGGTGAGAATACAAACTCAAACGCCTGCTGCACCAGTTTCATTTCTGCATGCCGGATAACCGGCACATATTTGTCACATAAAAATTTTTTTACGCAGTGATTACAACCCATTGACTCCTGAGGGTGACATTTAATAGATTTTACTCTAACGCCAGACAATTTTACTAGTCAAAAGGGGTTCGGCTCAGGAGTCAAATGCTTAAAATTGCGCAAATGTGTATTTTGAGATGACGTTACTTGTTGCTGTCACCGTTTCTATGGTAGGAAGCTCCAGTATCTGAGAGCTTTTAAAAGAAACCACGAAGACTAGACGGGAACGAAAACATCTGACTCACTTCATAATGCAACTTGACGCTATCTTAAAAACTCAGTGATAATTCCAGTTTGTCCACGCTTTACAATATATAGTGAAGTATTATCGTATAACTGGGTTGGTACGAGCGGTTTTCAAGTAAAGATTAAAAAATGACCAATTCAATGTTATATGCTCTCGTAGTCGTCATAACCTTAAATGTGGTTCTATCAAGTCGTTGTTTTGCAGAAGACCATAAAGGAATTTTCAAAATACGTGCCACACGATTATTTCTTTTTCTTTTTAAGGGGGGTGGCTCTTAACTACCAAACTGTTGCTATGGACCCCTTCAAATAATCATTTTTCGAGTCCCTTTAAATCTAGTTACTTTAATTTTGCCAAGTATGTTGTATCACTTCCGTTTTTCGTCCAAATAGAAATGTCATGATCAGTTTACGAAAAATGATGGGACCGCCCCTTCCCTTTTGTTTCGTGAGAGTTTTTGCATGTTTTTCACTGAAACGCACCGCAGAGGACTGGGACTAATTGCGCATGTGCCTTCTAATTGAAGTGATGTAAGATTGCCCATTGAAAAAAGATTTCATAGAACCATCCATGCAACCTTTTTGTAGGGCTCTTTGACTAAAAAGCTTCCTTAGCAAACATTGTCTTTCCGTAATTAAGTGCCACCTCCCTGAACCAAACATATTCTTGCTTTCTGGCGTTACCGTTGCCGCATTTGTCATCGTTTCTTTGGGAGTGAAACGGCGCGGCTGCGGCAACGACAACACCGCAAAACAATAATAGGGAGTTTTAGCAATTAAGGACAGCGGGAACTTTACTTCAAAATATAACCTAGCGCTACGTGAAGTATTTCGCGATTATTCTATCTTGTTCACCTTCAACAAAAGGGGTGAATTATCGTGTAACTGGATTTATAGGAAAGGTTCTAAAGTGAAGATAAAAAGTGAACGACTTTCTGTTGTATGCTCACGTTGTCGTCAAAACCTGAAATTGGGTGATTTCACGTTGTTTTTTTGTGGATTACGGCATTGAAATGCGTGCTGCACGTGCAGGACCAGTATTTTTCAATCCTTAACTAATGATATTCTTGCTTTGTGGCGTTGTCGTTGGCGTAGCCGAAGTCGTTGCTAAAACTCCCTAATATCATTGGATAACTGGAGAGGAAAAACAATCTTGCTGCACGTGCGACACGCACGGTAACACACACATATACGGTTCTGTGCCTAAATAACAAAGACCTGAAATCACCTAGTTGTTTTGTCGTACATCTTAAGGGCCCTACTTTAAGATCCACGACAGCAACCGGCGGCGAAAAACACGTCCCCTCGAAATATAATTTGCTCCATCGTAAGTCTCAGGCTTTTGCCATTAATTTTCCATCTTGTTCACGTGGCACAATGTGATAGAAGTATCCTAAAACTAAATTGGCTAGGAGCGGTTTTGGAGTAAAAATGGAGAACGAAAGGTTCACATTTGTATGATTACGTTGTCGTAAAAACCTCAAATTTGAAGACCTGAAATTTATGGAGATGAATATGACACTCGACATATTTATTTGTTTTACGTTTTTGTTTGCTGTTTTGGCCCTGACCATGCGCAAACCACACCCTTTTGTTCAAAATACAGCCTATCAAAAGTTTCGATTAATTCATTTAAAACGAGGCCAAAAGATTGCGCATGGTCACGGTGTAGTTGACATGAAGCGCGATGTCATTGTTCTCGCCTTCGAAGTTTTACGAGTTTCACAACCAGACCACCTATATGAACTTTGCTAGAGTAACGCAAAAACATGAGCAGAGATGCGTGCCGCACGTTCAGCCTGATTATTTTTCCTCTTTTAAATAATATAACATTATCGCTATGTGACCTTGGCGTAGCCGCAGCCGTCGTCGTTTCTTAAACTTCCTCAGTCACTAGGGAGCATTAGCAACAGGGAGTTTAAAGTGCCCCTGTGACCAAAAAATCAATTAATATTTTTCTTTGGATTTCAAAACTATGTTAACAACAATAAGTGGCCCACGTTTTAAGCCTTGATTTCAAAAAGACACCTCTTTATTTTAACTGTCTTTTTCCTATTTAATGGTCCGCCATTACTAACATTATGTTCTTGAGAGAGCTGGGTCGAGGAGAAAATGACGTCAAAGGCTCACTAGTTTAAGAATGCAATACGTGTGTACGCCGCAGAATTAATATGCAGCACGGGGGTTTTAGCCTTTCAGACTTTTAAATTCACGCTTTGCATATATAATAAGCTGCGTTCACACGCTGAAATTTTAAGCTAGTGAGCCTCTGACGTCACTTTTCCCTGGCTCCAACCGTCTGAGGTCCAATCGGTCAGTTTTGAACGTGAATAATGGCGGACCGTGAAATCCAAAACTTACACTCAAAGTAAACGGCCTTTGGATAAAAATCAAAGCTCAAAATTTTCCCTGTCAGGTGTCAAGCAAACACACTTCCAAAATCTGAAGGAAAAAGGAAGTGTTTTTTTTTTATCACAGGGGCACTTTAAGAAACGACAACGGCTACGACTGCGACAATGCCACAAAACAATAATATCATTGGTTAAAAGAGCATAAATAATCGTGCTACACATGCAGCACGAATTTTAGCAAGTATGTTTGCCGCCCTCTGCATAACCACGACGACCAACAACGTAAGCATGCAAAATGCATGCGTCGCGTTTGATTGGTTTAATTGCTTGTCTGTGTTCTGGGTACTTAACCACCTTAATAGCTTCAATTTGCGTTTCACGGCACTTGAGAAACGTTCCATGTTTTTTGACGCACTTGCTTTGCATCGTTTTAGGGAAAAGACATGGGCGTAGCCAGGATTTTTCAAAGGGGGAAAGGGGGGGTCACACTGTCAAACAGAGGGTACTCGCGTTTTCGCAACCTGAATATTGTAGGTTGATTGAGTAAAAAAAAGCTTACCAAAGGGGGGGGGGGGGGGGGAGGGGGTCACGGGCACCCCCTTAATATCTTAAGTCTAACACCAGAAAATTGTTACACCAGCGCATAACACATTTTACCATTTGTCCGAGGAACCTCGCCTTTAGGGAGCCACACAAGTTACACAAAGTGAACTTAAACGGTAACTATTTGAATCACGGACGAGTTGTTGAAAGACACGGGTTTGTCTGTGAATCGGTAGTACCCAAAACGCGGGGCCGGGGCCTGGGTGCCTTTTCTTTTTCCATCTTTTTTTGTTTCAATTTTTTTCGTTATGCTTCTTTACTGTTGTTTTCGAATGACCGGCATCTGTCCTTCATTTATAGTGGAAATTAGTCAAAAACATTAAGGAACTTATGGAAGCTGCGAAAGTTCGAAATCAGACTGTTTTTTTAATTTTTTTTTGTGTGTGTGTTTTAAAATCGAAGTTGGTTTTTGAGAGCATGTGACTTAATCTTTCCGAAAATCGGAGTTTGTTTTTCGAAATTAAGAATTTCCGAAAATGCTGATTGCGCGTTTGAACGACCTGGGGGATTCTGCGCACCTTGCCTCACAAGGAAGGCCATTCTACAGCGTGGCGCCACTATAAAACTATTTTTGAAGTAATTTGTGTGCTAAATATTCCCGAGCTAACCCATGTTGGCATTTGAATACCATGGTGGCCTTTTTTATGCTTAGCTGGCGATCAAGATTTTTCCACCCCATAATTTCCAACAATTTGGCCAGCATCAGCGTCAGAGAAGGTTAAAAAAAGCGCGCTGCTCTATTCTGCAATTTTTTCACCTTCGTCTTGTAAAGTTATCCCACAGGTTCCCCATTAAAGATGTTCAAGTAAGGTTGTCTGAGGAACCAAGTGCCTAACACGTTTCATGGTACCGATTCCAGAAGCGATCTTTTTGGTTAGTTTTTCGATGTGGCATTATTCCAGCTGAGTTCGTCGTCAATTGTTACACCAAATGATTTTGTCTTGATCAGTGTCTTGATCAGTTTTTTGACTCGGCCCTGCTTGATCTGTAGTTTCATTGGGTATCAGATACATGCACCTGACCAAAATGCAACTACGCCGGTATGTTGAAAGTGCTGTGCTTTTGCGATTTTACTGTGCCTTAGTGCACCCAAACTCAGTTTGTTTTTGCTTTCAGTTTTGGGCACCGCACTCAGTCATCGGCAACTGACTCCTGGTTGAAAACATTGAAAGGAGAGCTAAACGTTTAAGTTACGGAAATGTTATTTATCCTGTGGGGGTTGCTTAGTCAAACTTAAGTTATTGCAACCTATTGGATAGAGTATCTTGACCTAATTTCTTTTATAAACGCCTTTACGGGCATATAGAACTACCTTTCGAGTTCAAATATTCTTTTTCTTTTTCTTGCGGGTCAAATGCGCCGCGCGTGCTCAGCATTGCATTTTAAGACAAATCTTTCTCGTTCATCTGTTTTCCGTGACAATTTCTTTAATTGAGCCATCTTACCAAGGGACTTTAAGGAATAAGAGTCTCTTGATTCGTTTCACTCGCTAAGACTTTTTAACGTTTTTGATTGCTATAATTTGTTCCTTTAAAGTATGTCTTGAATGTCGTGGTGGAAATATTGTTGAAAATTTTGGCCTGTACCTTGTAAGTGGTAGTCGTTAGTAGAGTTCAATTATAGTCTTTAGTTTATAATTTATGTAGATTTTAGATCATAATTTGTAATTAGATTTGAATTGCCATTTGGGTAAGGAGAGCTTTCTTGATATTTTAGGGGGCTAGATTGGGTTGGGTGTTAAAACCTAGTAGGGGACAGTCCTATTGTTTGGCCCCTGTACAGTGTACAAAGCCTGAAATAATGATAACTTGGCGTATCCCTGACGCCGACCCAGGAATTTGCACACAACTACGTTAGACAGATTTGCCTAAGGATCAAGTAATGTAAACTATTTCCGAATACGTAAGCTGCGCCAATGACCCTATCCTAGTATCCACGCCTAGTCAGGCAGGCATAAAGACATGAACAAGGAAAGGTTACGTCTTTACAAACCTTGGCCGTGTAGCACTTATATTTCAACAGACTTAACTGAATAGAGGGTAATGTGAAGTGCTAGATTTCTGTCTCATATGAACCATGTAAGTGTTAACCCTACTGATGGAAATGGGGCCACACAAGGACAGAGAAAAACTAACGCTCACATGGTTCATATGGGATAGAAATCTAGCACTTCACATTACCCTCTATTCAGTTAAGTCCATAAAGACATGAACATTAACTGAGTTGACGACATCAAGCCATAACAAAAAAAAACCCCGGTAGGCATAACGTAGGTTTTGTGGCCAGCCAAAGACGCAAATGCCAGTTAATTTCAACCAAATGCAAAGTTTTAGTTGCAGCCAAACACCGAAGTGGCACCTGAGCCTATAGCAGTTTGGGGTATGCCACGGCCAGAAAGGCCCCGGTGAACAAGCGATTCGAACTGAACACCAAGTTCAGTGATGTGGTCTCCCAAAGCCAAACAGACAGACAAACGATTGGCATCCGACCCCAGTCCAGTATTCGTGCCCGGCCCGAGAGGCCCAAACATAAGCAATTTTAACGGAACCCGATGTTCAGGTACAGCCAAACACACTTTAGTGGCCTCCTGAACCCAGTCCCAGCCCGAGAGACCTAAATGCAAACAAATTATTGGAACCGATTCCGCAACCTAGTTCCCAGGGTTCTCTCCTGCCCGTTTCCACGAAGGAGAGAGAACCTGGGACGAGGTTGCCAAATCCGAAGTTTGCTATTATGATCAAAAAATCATTTCCTTTTTCTTCAGATTTTGAAAGTGTGTTTGGCTCTACACCTGATTGGCAAAACTCTGAACATTGATTTTTATCCAAAGGCTGTTTCGTTTGAGTACAAGAATTGCCCGAAACGGAAAATACCATAATACTT
>NC_090871.1:54253512-54258512 GCF_036669935.1 Montipora foliosa | reverse complement strand
ACACAGTATTAAACTATTCGATAAAGTGGGCAGATGCTTTTTCTTTGAGAAAGGCAAGCTTTAAAGGTACGAAGAGATTTTTTGCGTTACTTCTAGATCTTGCTTCGTACTTGTGTGTTCCACTGTGAACATTATTTGGCATAGAACCGAATACTTCATTAGAAGTATTTTGCATAGAACGAATACTCCAATATTTCTTGGGAACCAATTTTTTCAGCTGTTTTGACGTAGAAAGAAAATAGCTTTCAAAGGCCATACAAAATAAAAACTTAAATGAAGTTTTAAAAAAAGCGAATTAGCTGTCGTCGTCACGGGGACTTCGCAGCGGTTCCCCATGCAAGCTTAAATTCAGTTGACACTTAAACTAGCATCAACGATTGTGATCCACAGGCACCCCAAGCTAAGTGTGAGTGTGGCCGACAAAAATTGGACATAAGTGAAAAAGCCAGTCTTCAGTCTACTTTTCGTCTATAACTTGCACTTGAAATCTATACAATTATTTCAGTTAAGGTAATCAAAGGTCCATCAAGGAATCCATTAAAAGAAACAAATGATCGTTCTATTTTCTAAAAAAAAACTCTGCGCTTCGATGAGGGCGTCGTCCTTATCCTACACACCGCCCCTTTAAAACTGTACTTGTATGTTGCCTCTACACTCATCTCCCACAGGGAAAATGACCGCAACATTTAACAACAGGATGACTTTAGATGCCAGTTGGCCTCATCTACAGTCGTCCTCTTAACTTTGGCATTTTGTATTCGCCCGTCTGACCCAGCTGTGCCTGAGATTCAAATGCATGAAGTTCTACTATACACCACTTGCCTCGAACAACATTATCATCCCAATAACTACTGTAACCCTGTCGTTGACTTTCAAATTTTGTCGTTCAACTTGCCACTGCCTCCTTGTTACTACTGATAGAAAAACGTCTCCACTCCAACGTTTCCAGAATGAACCAACGATTCTCTACTCCTGTTCGGGGACTTCCTCTTACAACGCCCTGAAAATGGGCCCGGAACCGGGGTAAGAGGGGTTCCCGGAACAGGACTAACGATTCTCAAGACAAACTCCACTCTGTGGAGCGGATTTTGCTTCTCTACTCTGCACCGAGAGGTTTTTCTCCTGGTACTCCCGTTTCCCTTCTCCTAAAAAACCAAAATTTGATTTGATTTGCGTTAACTTGTTAATTTCAATTTAAAGTGTCCCCGATTAGTGCTCTACAGCGCTAGAAGATTAGACACTCAAATAAAGTTCCTTTCCTTTCCTTTCCTTTCAGATGACGCGTGTCCAAAGAAAATATCATCAGGCATGAACTTGCTGTCATCAGGGTCGTTTGGAATTCTGCCGATTGGCCGTAGGTTAACAAGATTGGCCACCTCTAGAAACACCGTGTACAACTTGAATGGAATTAGCACTTGATTGTCGTTCTTGCAAGGCGTTCTTGCAAGTCTTGACGAGCGACGTAATATCCTTCTAGACGAAATATCTTTCTTTGTGCGTCTTAAACGAAGCACAGCGGAACTGTAATAATCATCCAGACGCATAATGCGTCTTGTGCTCGTCTTACAGAGGCAGAACAAATGGTTGCCCAAGTTCTCCCCAGACGGATTATGCGTCTTCTATAGTTCGACCCGTCTTTGCACCAGTCGAATAACCCGAGAGACGCATAATTCGTTTGGGAGGATAATGCGATAAGAACGAATTAGGCGTCTGGTATAAAAACGAATGAAGGGGGTAGTTTCTAAAGAAACTGTGGTGCTGCGTCGGTGGGGATATAGTATACAAAAATTTGGTTTTATCAACAGAGTTGGTAATGTAAATTGGCCACCGTACAGAGATTCTAAAAGCTGACGTTTCGAGCGTTAGAGCGTTTCGTTTCGAGCGTTTCGTCAGAGCGAATCGAGGAATTATGGGTTACGCTTAGTTTTTATAGCAGAGTAGGAGTTACTCTATTGGTGGTAACATGGCAACGTGAAAAATAAGAATACATTAGTTAAATAAAAAGCGTTCGTTAATACCGTTAGGATTAAGGGTGCCGATTTGGAAGATGAATTTTCGTTCTAGATTCTTGCTGCCTTCCGTCTTACCTAGATGTAGGGAAAGGCCGCAAACAGCCATGTGTTTTTTGGAGTGGTTATATAGGGAGATCAAAATGAGGAGCGGCTGGCTTAGATCCGTCCTTGTCATTGTTCTCGTCCTTGTTTGCGGAATCGGTCGCCTAGTCGTCTACCTGTCTCGCCAATAAATAATTTATTGCATAACGTACAGGTTATGCAATAAATGGCATTTTGCGGAGGTACATGTGAAACGATCGGTTATTTTAACAGATCGCTTAGATCCTGATATCTTGCTAGTGTTATGAATGAAAGGACAAGTTTTGCATCGTGAGGGCGCACATTTGAAAGTGCCGGGTTGCTCGTTAGTTTTGAGCGCGCCTCTAACTAAAAAGTTGCCTGCCTGCCTTTGTCGCGTTTGAATGAAATACGTGGAGGTTGCGAAACGATTCTACCACTCTCGGTATCATTTTGGAGTAATTTAAAGTTATTAAGAATGATTCTTTTGACTGCGTGATTGTGAGGATGGAAAAGGAGGGTGAATGGCTTTCTGTCATTCTTATCTTTTTGTGACGTTTGTAGTGCTGACCGTTGATCAAATTGTTGGGCGCGTTTATGGCCCGCTTTGACCACAGAGACCACAGATCCTTTTGTAGGATATGTTGAACACCAATTTTTTAATCTGTACAACGGTCCCAAACCTGAACTCTACGGCCGCTACATCGACGACTGCATCGGCAATATTTCATTCAGCAGAGAAGAACTCGACCAATTTAGAAACTCCGTCAATCCTTTTCATCCGGCTCTTAAATATACCTGGGAAATTTCGGAAACTTCATTGGCTTTCCTAGATATCAAAGTTGCTATTAGCGGCAACGTTCTATGTACCATTGTGCACTACAAACCTACAGATTCTCACAGTTATGTGGTTGGATTCATCGCCACATCCATTACGTATACATGTCAAGAACTCCATTCCTTATTCTCAATTTCGTAGACTTCGAAGTCTATGTGGTGATGACTCCGATTTTTCCAGCAAATCAGTGGAGATGTGCCAGCTCTTCGAAAAAAGTGGCTATCCTGTCTCTGAGGTCAAAGCGGGCCATCATCGCGCCCAACAGTTTGATCGACAGTCAGCACTACAAACGTCACAAAAAGATAAGAATGACAGAAAGCCATTCACCATCACTTTCCATCTTCATAATCACGCAGTCAAAAGTATCGTTCTTAATAACTCTAAATTACTCCAAAATGATCCCGAGAGTGGTAGAATCTTTTCGCAACCTCCACTTATTTTATTCAAACGCGACAAAACGTAGGGAACTTTTTAGTGAGAAGCGCGTTCAAAACTAACGAGCAACCCGGCACTTTCAAATGTGTGCGCTCACGATGCAAAACTTGTCCTTTCATTCTTAACACTAACAAGATATCGGGATATCGGGATCTAAGCGATCTGTTAAGATCATCGATCGTTTCACATGTACCTCCGCAAATGTCATTTATTGCATAACCTGCACGTTATGCAATAAATTATACATTGGCGAGACAGGTAGACGACTAGGCGACTGATTCCGCGAACACCTTCGCGATGTGGAGAAGAATGACAAGGGTGCATTCCAAAAACACATGGCTATCTGCGGCCTTTCCCTACATCTAGGTACGACAGAAAGCCGCAAGAATCTGGAACAAAAATTCATCTTCCAAATCGGCATCCTTAATCCCCACGGTATTAACAAACGCTTTTCATTTAACTAATGTATTCCTATTTTTCACGTTGCCATGTTACCACCAATAGGGTAGCTCCTACTCCACTATAAATACTACACACAACCCATAATTCCTCGATTCGCTCTGACGAAGGGCTATATAGCTAACGCTCGAAACGTCAGCCGATTTTAGGATCTCTGTACGGTGGCCAATTTACATTATCAACTCCGTTGATAAAACCAAAATTTTGGTATAAAAACGGCCAACTGTCTTTCACAGCGTCAGGGTGTAAATCGGAGGAAGTAGAGAATACAGAGAGAGAGCATAATTGCAGATTATCACCGGGTGAGATGATGTGATTTAGGGACTCTTCACATGAACCCTGTTGACCGGGCTGGCTCGGTTACCCAGATGAAATTGGTTTCTTTTCATATGGCGACATTCAGCCCGCTTTCCGAGATGAAAAATTTGAAAAATTGATGACGCGACAATTCAGGCGTGAATCTAACGAACAAGCCTGGCGAGAATTTTTGGGTTTTCTTTCAGTGTTTAAGCAACCTCAAACTTCTTTCGACTTAACGTTACTGCGCCTTTCATTAACACGCAGACTCAATCGACGATGCGTATTTTGCCTCCACTACAAAACCGGACCCTCAAGCTAAGTGATATATGCGCGCTTTGGCCAAACCCTCCGTAGAACTAAAAGAAAGGGCTTGAATTAAGGCGAAAGTGAATTTGAGACCTCTAATAAACTCTCCAAAGAGTCTTTGACATAGGTATTAATGGCACTCACTGAGGCCCAACGGTTGTGTCGTATAAATTTTCTGTCAGGGCCTCCAGGATTAGGGGCTGATGTAGCTCCACCAGCTGAGTGAGGACTAAGTTAAGCAATATCGGTGACAATACCATGGAAAGACTTCTTGAAAGAGTCGCTGTAAGTGGAATAGCTCATAGGCTTATAAAGTGAAAACAAACGCCTACGACTGGCAGAGGCAGAAGAAGGCCTAAAAATATACCGGCGTCGGAATAAAAAGAACTTACAACTGACTGCCCTTCCTTAGCAGGTCAACTTAGCACATTTCAATGAAAATGGAAATAAGCTCATCATGAAAACCTGACATTCTTAGTCCTAATAATGGACAACCGAAAAGCGAAGAAAACCTGAAAGACCTAAAACCAAACATGTCTTAATGATGCAATAGAAGTAGATCGCTCATATGAGCTCTTTCCGACAACTTC
>NC_090871.1:54241012-54246012 GCF_036669935.1 Montipora foliosa | reverse complement strand
AACAATAATAACCATAATTTCGTCAAATTTAAAATTAAATTAATTCTGAAAAATTCCTAAGTTATACCTAAATGTTTCAAAATATGAAATATGAAATAATTTTAATTTTAAGATGATTTTAAGCCAGGGTTAAGCTTTTGATATTAAAGGACTCTGCGAATCTCTTAGTTCTAGCAAATGGAAGTGCGAATTTCTTTCTTTTTCTTAAAGTGCCACTACGACCAAAAAATTATTCTTCTTTTTCTTTGCATTTCAAAACTATGTTAACTAATCACTAATAATGCCCCGTTCACACCAAACCTTAACCGTGTTTTAAAGATATTTAGCTAAACACGGTTTCAAATTGTTTTCTTTTTAAATCATGTAAACTGATTGTTGTCGACAACACATTTAGCACAGATCAAACCATATATTAAAACTCACCTGAGTCTCATGTAAAAGCCAGTCCTACATTTTCCGTGACTAACTTTAATTTTGTTAAAACCAGGTTAATTAAACATGTCTTGTTGGTGTGAATGGGGTATAAGTGACCCAAGTTTTGAGTTCTGATTTTAAAAAGACACCTGTTTATTCAACTGGAATTTTGTTATTTGTTGGTCCGCCATCACTAACTTTAAAATATTGAGAGAGCTGTGGTTTAAGAATGCAATGCGTGTGTACGCGGCTGAATTAATATACAGCACGGGGGTTTTGGGCTTTCAGATTTTTGAACTCGTGTTTTGCATATATAATAAGCAGCGTTTACACGCTGAAATTTTAAGCTAGTGAGTCAATGACGACACTTTTCCCTAGATCCAACCCTCTGAGGTCCAATCGGTCAGTATTGAACGTGAGTAATGGCGGACCGTGAAATCCGAACGTTACCTTCAAAATAAACAGCCTTTGTATAAAAATCAAAGCTCAAAATTTTGCCAGTCGGATATGAAGCGAACACGCATTCAAAATCTGAGGAAAAAAGAAAATAATTTTTTGATCACAGTAGCACTTTAAATGGTATGGTTAGCTGCATGTATTCGGCAGCAGATTATGAAGCTTGTTATTCTAGATCTTAGATATAAACTCAAAAAGCTGTTTCGTAATTGCCTCCTGGTGATCACTAACGGAAACTGTTATTCCTGCACTACCAAGTGCCTCGGCACAAGATGTATCAGCAAAAATGTAATCTAGACCTCGTTTATGGATCCTTTCTAGGTCTGCTTGTAAATACTTTGGCAAAGAGTAATGAAACACGGGACATGCGAAGTCCAGCGATGATCTAATGTAATAATTATTATTATTATTATTATTATTATTATTATTATTATTATTATTATTATTATTATTATTATGGCAGTTTAAAACTCCTGAATGCCAGGCCCTAGTCACAAATACTGGGCGTATAAACGTAGCCAGTATTATGTCCAAATTTACTAGTTTGCATAAGATAGGAATAAAATTGCATAAAATTAATAAAATACATATCAATCCAAATATTTTCTGCGGAATTCTAATTGTGTGTTGTCTCAAATAGCGCCCCAAAGGTGTCCAAGTGGCTAGCACATGACTTTGAATGTTTTAGCGATGTGAAGGGTGTGGCTCAGGACGGCTTTCTGCATTCGTCTGAGTACCTCTCGGTACCTATCTGATCCCACTAACGTCTTGACTTCATCCTTCAGACTCCTTGAGTAACCACCAAAAGCGTCAATAACGATGTTGAACTGTCGAATCTTATACCCTGGGTGCTGTCTCTTGAGCTCTAGTCGCAAAGGCGCATACTTTAAGGTCTTCTCCTCATCTTTCTGCTTTCTGTTATCCATCCAGGGACAGCTCATCTCTATAAGCATCACCTCCTTGTTTTCCCTGTCTACGAACATCGCGTCCACTCTGTTGGCTCTTACTTGCAGGTGCTCCGCGAAAACAGGCACATCTCAATACGCCGTCACCTTGTCGTCTTGATACACCGGTTTGGGCTGGACTGGTGAATACCACGGTGGGGTGGCGTCCGCCAGCTGATAACCCTTAAGCATCTCAAAAAATAGAATTTTGAGTGCTGCGTTATGCCTAGTCAGGTACAAGGTATGCACCAGTGCACTGCAGCCTGATACCACGTGTGCGACACTCTCTTGTGCTTTTCGACATAGCCTGCATTTCTCATCACCACCCGTGTGTGTCTTGGTCTTCCTCGAGGCGTATAGCTTAATTGGCAGAAGTTGCTGATATAACTGTTGTAGTCTCACCACTGTTTTGATTGGAGCTGTTTTCCAGTCTTACAGCCAAGCAAAACATTCCTCGTCCACATCTTCATCTCTCCTCCTATTATTATTATTATTATTATTATTATTATTATTATTATTATTATTATTATTAAATACCAATAACGCATCAGCCGTGCCTTATTTACAATGGATATGAAATATGTGAAACAATATAAGATGAAGAATAACTCTAGTCGGGTTTGCCGGGGTGAGTTTCAACCCGCTATACTAACTACTAATAATAAACAATGCTAAAAAGACATCTGTTTACAAAAGTGGATTTAAAGCGGGAAGTACGACCTCTAGGTAAAATGTAATCATGGCCCCTGCTGCGCAATTGCCAAGTACGCCTCGGTGGTACAAGAGATCATCAAGTGCAAATGGTGTTAGATGTGATCTTATTCCATAATTTGCTGTCTCTGGTGGTTAAAATATCACAAATACTATATTTCTTCAAACAGTATCCAGACTTAAAATCCCTGGTAAACAGTTTGTGTATTCTCTTTAGATATTTGTCATAATAGCAGCAACCCCACACCTCAATAGCATATGTGAAGACTGAGATAATTAAACTTTGGAAGAGCAGATCTAATTGCTCCTTAGGGTAGCCATAAAATTTACAAACTCTTAAAATATACAAACGACTGCTGGCTTTACTAAGCACATGATCAATATGTGTGTCCCATTTCATAGGGTCAGCCTCAGATGTAACACCGAGCAACTTGAGCTGGGTTTTACGCGCTACAATAGCAAGAGGAGGTGGTGGGATTTTCGGGCTTTTTAGGAACATTTACCATGTTTTACTCAGGTTGAGTGTTATTTGATTCTTTTCAGCCCACTTCAAGCTCAGGTATGCAAGGGCGTAGCCAGGGGGAGGGGGTCCTGGGGTGCCCGTGACCCCCCCTTTGTAAGCCGTTTTTTACTCTAACAACCTACGATATTCAGGTTGCGAAAGCGCGAGTACCCTCTGTAAGGCAAAGTGTGACCCCCCCTTTGAAAAATCCTGGCTACGCCCATGGGTATGCTTCTATCATCAGCACGAACAGGAATGCTGACTGTCATATCATCGGCATATTTAACTAATAAGCTAGAGGAGCTAACCGGCTTTACATCATTTATCAACAGAGAAAACAATATTGGACCTAGCACCGTCCACTGGGGGACTTCCCTGGTTACATCTAGATACTCAGCAGTGATGTCATATACAACAACCCGATGTTTTTGTATGTGCAGTATTACGCTGCTAGATCTTTAGCGGGTATGCGTGCACGCTTTAATTAACTAAGTTAAGTAGGAAACAGTAGCTTCCTTCGAGCTTCTTTGCTAATTCTTCAACGCGATCGTTCCATGTTAAACTGTTACTTATTATGATCCCGAATAGCTGACCGGTTGGCTCTGTTCTTACTCCGAAACTGCTCCTAAGTTGGCTCAGTTGATTGAGCATCGGACTATTCTTCGGGAAGATGAGAATCAAAACATCGGCCGCACCAACACTCAGGGTATGTAATAAATAACTTAGGAGAGAGCGCTGCGGCCTTTGTAATGACATCTGCAAATGGTTAGACTTTCTAGTCCTCTCGGATAAGGAATATAAACCGTAGGCCCTGTCCCATATAACTTGAGTGGGACATTAAAGAACCCACACCGTGTTCGAGAAGAGTGGGGGAAGTTATTTTTATTCAGTTAAGATCGTAAACTGCACGGCTACCATTTGCGCTGTAAAAGCAGTCTGGCAAAGTCACCCACAAAGTGTTGTTTATTAACCCTGAAAAGCCCCTAGGAGAGTGGTTAATTACATAATCATTCGTTCACCGTTTTTACCAATTCTACCTCTTAACACCATTCCTAATACTTTTATCCCCAGAGAGTTTGTACGTATTTGTCATGACAAAAGATTTGGGATAATCGCGAGATCAATAGAATAACGCGAGGATATATTTTCAGAAGACGTTCTCACAGACGTCGACGTCCTTGCTTAAGGTCCCTAGTTTCCTACCAAAACGAAGACGGCGTAAACGGGAACTTGTCATTTTATTTCTAACATGGTTAAGATCTCAGCACCGAATCGATTCGTTGAAATCACTGACCACTTTACATGAATCTTCCCAAATAACATCTATTGCATAACTTGCACACTATGTAAGAACATCTACGCGAAACGGGGAGAAGATTTGGCGGACCGCTTTCGCGAACAAATACGAGATGTAGAAAGAAACGACACAGATGCATCCAAAACCAGTTGCAGGCCACTTTAACCTTCCTAATCACTCCCACCACAGCATGACAACTTGTGGCCTATCCTTATACCACTGGAACACAGAAAGCGGAAAAGATCTGGAACAAAAATTCATCTTTCGTCTAGGTGCACTCTATTCTCACGGAATCAATGAACGCCTCTCATTCCATTAATTTTTCACAAATTCATGCTACCATATTTCCAGCAATGGCAAAGCTCCTCCGCACCCCCATAATAACCAATAATACCCACAATTCCTCTATTCACTCTGACGAAGGGCTAACTTGGTCGAGCTTGGTTTGCTTTCTGTTTTCTCCTAAACGAGGTTGGTGACCTATCCTTTTCTTGGCATAATTTTATTTTCTTACTTATCCTCCTAGTGCTGTAAATTTAAAAAAAAAAATTTAGGTCAGAAAAAAAAGTTACAGAAAAAGAAGTATTCGTAGCCATCACTCGTGGACACAAAATTGTCTCCTCGAGATCACCCACCCGAGGAATATTTGTAGTCAGTGCCTCTTCAAGACGTGTGC
>NC_090871.1:54226012-54236012 GCF_036669935.1 Montipora foliosa | reverse complement strand
CATAATACAATGAATCATAGAATCATAGAATCATACAATGAATCTGGAGGTCCTGTCACAATTCTAAAATAATAAAAATAAAATGAGTTCCAGTTATTGACATGACACATTCCGATTATTGTTTTCTCTTGTTTTGTATTGTGGCGTTTTTAAACTTACACAGTAATCTCTTTGCGTAAGGGCCAAAGAGGACCAACAAGCTCGATTTGAAGATGGCCGAGCTGCCCCCGATCATTCGTAACTCTGAACGCATTCCCACTTTCTCCTCTCTTCTTGAATGCGTAGAATATTTCTGCGACATTCACTTCAAAAGGGCATTCGTGATAGCCCTTGACTACACAGCGCACTGACAATTCAACTTGCTTCGCCATCTCTGGAACAAGCAAACTCCGTAACAATTGTGTTCTGGGAATCCCGGTTGAAGTGCAAGGATAAAAGTGCGCAATCGAATTACCCAATTACCCTAGACGTGTAAATATGCCCGGGACCAATGAAGCACGCCCACGCTAACACGCGCCAGAAAGTTGCATAATGAATTATTAATCAATGATTTTCTATAGAAATCAATGGTAATCAATAGCAATTAAGACTCCGAGTGTGAGTATCGATTTTTATCGATTGGTTGCACCAATCAATAACAATCAATGGATTGTTATTGATTATTATTGATTGTATTGATTGCAATCAATCGATCGGAAACCATTGATTGACAACGCCGGGATTATGACTGGGCTGCATGTTGGAGACAGCACAAATTATTGAACACAGGAAATTCCGAAGTACTAATCTGCTCTGACACACAAGCTGGACACTTTGAAGTGAATAACTTTCTTGGCTTGAGTTAGTTTATCACCAAGTGTGTGGGTTTTTCAGGGTTGTTTTGGCTTAAAAGGAATGGAGTGAGCAGAAGACAGCATTCCCACCAATTGTAGTTTATCTACGTAGCTGAGAATTTAGGTGAGTTCATCAATGTCTTCTCGTACAACCTCTTCCGCTCTTTACTCGATCTTGCTTTAAATGAAATGTTCCACCAGCGACTTCCATGCTGAGCCCAGACTGACTTTAGTCATTTCATTTCCTATGTTGTAGTGACGTACGTACAGCAGTTGTACATTTGTATACATATCTGACACATTCATGTCATTTATTGGAATAAAAATAATAAGCTCAATAAAAATCATTAATTGGTTGAACGATAACTGACTGAATTTTCACTGCAAGGTCACTGCAAAGTAAATGCACCATAAGTGCCTCAACTCATACTGTCATGACAATCTTTCAATGGATATTAAGATTAAAGTAGCTCCATTTGGAACACGTTCTTTTGGTGTCCATAACTAAAACGGTGGAAGACTGCGACGAGGGTCTTTCCTGTGAGGCTAGAATCTCAGACAGAATCATGTAACTTCCTTGTCCATAACAAAAAGGGCTTTTTATCTTTTGTTGCGTGATACTTGATACCTGTATCAGGACTCCCCATCCCCGCACTGGCTTATTTCACCCATCTGCAGAGATAAGGTAGGGGGAGGGGGAACATGCCTCTTTCTGTGAGTTCTGATCCACATGCAAGTGTAAAAAAACAGGGTATTAGCCTGAACTCTTTGTCCAATTGATACAGTAGATTTAATTTGTGATTAACTACCCTACCCTTGACATCTGTAAAGCAATATCATACACATGTAGGTTGTTAAAACACAAGCTTATTCCCTAGCAGACTGACTTGTGTTTTAATGATATTGTGTCAGTTAGTGAAAAGTGTTTTTTTTTAATTTGAATTGAACACTTCACCATGACATTATTATTTTTGTCTTGCAACACAGGCTGCAAACCATTTGTTATGTAAAATCCAAAATTCCATTCTTCTATAAAAACAGATTTAATACTTTGTGAAGTATGTGTACACTACCTTTCTTAAATTTTATTGAACTATATATTTTGCTCTTGATGGCTCTCAGTAGTAGTAACAGTCTCACTCATTTTTGAAAGCAAAATTTTGAATTAGAATTCTGCAACTTACATACATGTATTTATGAATTGACCATGACATCTTTTTAAGGTGGATGCTATATTTCTTGTCTCTGCTGTAGTGATGAAATCTCTAACGGCCTATTTTTGATTTTGTTTTCTTGAAAAGCGGAAGCGTTTTAACCGAAGGTGTGATTTCCAGTCTTTTCTGAATTATATTGTTAAAGATCAAGTTATTTCAGGTATGTACAATGAGCTTGTAAGACTTTGTAATCCTACAAATTCTGTGGTGTGCTTCCAAATGAAATTTACTGTAATTAATTATAAGACAATACCCACTAATATCAGAAATAATATTTTAAAAGATATGAAAACTACAATCTTGGATAAAATTGTTGAGAAAATTCTTCTTTTGGACTAACTACGATCACAAGTATGAAAAACAAGCTCTACATTTTGCCGAAAAACTTACAACTTCGCTTATTTTTCACAAATCTCTTCTCTAAGAGAAGGCAACTGTGTCATTTCAGTGGTGTGTATATAAGTGCGTGTTTGTGTTGCACCAATAGAAGGAGACTCGTACCAGGTCCCCGACATGCAAAATAAAGCCTTGAACTTCGAATGTTTATGAAATCGAAGGTGGCAAAGGTTTTTTAGCCTTTTTCCAAGATAAATCATCTTAAAAATGGCGTACCTGTATTTATGCAGGAATTTCTAAGAAACGTGTTGATTTATGTTTCATTTTATGAATTTTGTTTGTCCTTTTGTGAGTTATGCGATTTTTCGCGAATTGTGCGATCGGATGCTATATGAGGTCGATCGTGCGAAATCGCACCATCGCGTAATATCAGAAGGCCTGATTTTTTAGGGGGAGAGGAGGACGTGGGCTAGAAGTGGGTCAGTTGATCATGGAGGGGAGGGGGGTATTTAGATCTCCAGAGGTTGGCATCACTGTATTTCATGCAAGGCTGGCTGCAAACCATTTCTTATGTAAAATTGAAAATTCCTTTCTTGTGCACAACAGAGAAATACTTTGTGAAGTACATAGCCTTTCTTTAATTTTATATAGTTTGTTCTTTGTGGCTCTCAGGGGTATCTTTTAATTAAAGCAATTCCTTCTGAACTTTCGAATAGGCTAGTTTCGAATTGTGCAGCAACAAAAGAACAGAGTCGAGGTTCAGGGGAATCTGTAATTTGCATTTTCCTTTGTTTTGAACAAAAGAGAATGCTAATTATTCCCCTGAACCTCGACTCTGTTCTTTTATTGCTGCACAATTCGAAACCAGCCTATTACACTGTAGATGTGCAACTTAATTTATTGTGTACATGTACACACTAGTTAATTAATTGAGCATGACATCGTAAAGGAGGATCCTTTAATTCTTGTCTCTGCTGTAGTGATAAAATCTCTCACTGCTTATTTTTGGTTTTGTTTTCTTGAAAGGAGGAAACTTTTTGACCAAGGATGTGATTTTCAGACTTTTCTGAATTATAAATTAAAGAATTATTGCAGGTATGTACAATAAGCATGCATGCTTATGTTAGACTTTGTAATCTACTTGTATTTTAACATCACCAATATGTGTTCCTGTAAATGCCCATGTTTCAGACAATTTTGAAATGTCTTCATAAATATTTTTGTCACCATAATTTTGTCTAACTTTACAGTAATTTTACTGACTTGCTCACTGCACAAAATTGACTGAAGGTTAATATTTAAATTATTATTTAACAACTGCGTCGCTAAGTGGAGGTTGGGTGGCTGAGACATCCTGGAGCTTCCACTATTGGAAGCCAGCTCCAAGATAGAGACTGTACCCGTGGCCGGCAAAACCTGACAAACCCGTCATGAGCCCCCCGCCCCAAGACAGCCACCCATCACACTTATAAACAGTGGAAAGAAGACTGGGCAAAGGGAGGGAAAAAACCGCTAACGCTCCACACAAAATGCTCCTTCTTCCCGCCACAACAATGAAAAAGCTCTACAACACAAAGAATGAGGGATCCAACAATCTCGTACCCAGAGTCCTCGGGCTTCTTGGTCAGCGGGTGAGCGCCCGGAGAGACTCTGGGATAATCGACTCCATTTTCCCAGAAAACGTGGGTTCCGGTCTGATTACGTATGCCTGAGTTTAAACGGAAACAGAAAAGAGAAAACCGTAAGCAGTATAAATGGCGGGTTGAAAGTGTTCGAGAAACAAGAATTTTAGCCTTACACACAAAGAAACTGGAGAAATGTTCATTGGCTTGCTGTAAGAGCAAATGAAGATGAAACCTCTGACGCTTTCGGTAAGTGTATTTTTAGTGTTTCAGCGTACATTCCATCGTTCAGAATGCCATCGTGCAAGCAACACGATTGACAAATTTTTTGTGGAAACGACACAAATGCCCTCTTCTACTACAATTTGATGTTTCTGTAATTCTGAATGGCTTCGACAAGACTTTATTCCACGGATTTCTCCTCAAAGAGACTGATATAATGTTTTCCCACGGTACTTTTGCAACAGCAACAGTAATCACTTTTTAGCAGCGTGGGAAAATTCCCGTGCGGTATAAGACATAATTCAAACCTCGTCGTTTTATTATTTTTGTGATTTATATATTTCTGAGGTAGAAAAAAATCAAACAGCACCGAAACTAGTTTTAGATTTTGAATCTCCCTCCAAATTCTGGGGCTTCCGAATTACTTACCGACTTCCTGTCGGACTGCCATTGTTACGCAAGCGGCCAATCAAAGATATAGTTCAAGTCGATTATCCCAGAGTCTCTCCAGGCGCTCACCCGCTGACCAAGAAGCCCGAAGACTCTGGGTACGAGATTGGGGATCCAACGAATGTGCAAGTATACATACATTGTGTAACAAAACCACTGACAACATGACTGCAGTTGCTCATGTTGACTGCAGTCGCTCTTGTCTCTTGTACAAAAATGTAGACTTCTTGCAGTCACATTTTTGGTAGGGGAAAGATTCTTCAAGTACAAAATTATAATTTTATATAAATTTTCTTGGCAGGGTTCGTGCTACTCCTTGAAGACCTTGAAAAGCCCTTGAATGTAATTTTGAACTTCAAGGGCGCTTGAAAAGCCCTTGAAAAATAGGATTTTGCGGAAAACTGCTTGAAAACTCTTTGAATTTTTGCTTGGGTGAAATTTGTTGAGATTGCATCATGCTAAGTTAAAGAGACATTTCAAAAATTGAGCCCAAAATTGACTATTAGGGAAACATTTAACCCAAAATGAAAATGCCTGTGCGTGTATTTAACTTCCAGGATGTGGTAAGGAATATGAGGTACAGTGTAGGCTTTTTCAGCAAAGAAAACACTGAAACACTATGTATGGCATAGAAATCTTCTTATAAAGACTCCTTGAAAACTTAACTTCTGGTTTTTGAAAACGCCTTGAATACTCCTGGAATTGTATAGACAAAATCCAGCGCGAACCCTGTCTTGGTCATGATGTTACAGCAACAACCCCAGATCAAGGCATCACTTCAATTTAATATCTGTATATTAATTGACCACATTTGAAACTTCAAACCTTATCAAATATGTCATCTAAAAGTTTAATTTTTTCTGTGTATAAATTTCTCTCGGAGCTTAAAATTCCGTTTTCATTTAGAGCTAGATCTAAAAAACATCAGCATTGGTTGACTGCTTTCAACCTCCTTGAAGTTCTATTGAATGATGTCAGAAGAAGTCTGAGTTGCATTTAATGTCTGGAACTAAGAGGTGTTCCATGATCAAACTCATTTCCAGATATCCTGACTGCTTTGAACTCCATGGAAGTGGAATTTGTTTGCCCACGGAACATCTTAAGAGCATGAGTTTGGACAATGTGCCAGCCAGTGAGGCATGCGAGGCATGTGAGCCATCGCTGCGAGTGATGTGAGCCAAGATGGCGAGTCAACATACTAGTCACACAGTTATTGAAAGCTAACCACTTTAAAATGGGTGCTTAGGCTTAATAACAGTTTATGAGCGCTATTTGAAGTGCGTGCTTAGAGTTAAATGCGAAATTCGCATTGCTCACATGACTCGCTGGCTTGCAGATTGTCCAGCCCCTAAGAGCACTCAGGAGCTCGTTCAACATGTGTCCGTGCATTCCAGATCGAATTGAAATTTGACAATGTTGGTTTTTGAGGAAAGGGGAAAACCAGAGTACCCAGCGAAAACCTCTCGGAGAAAAGAGAGAAACAACAACAAATTCAACCCACATGTGACGCCGGGACCAGGAATCGAACTAGGGCCACATTGGTGGGAGGCGCGTGCTCTCACCACTGCGTCAGTCCTGCTCCCCTAACAATTTTAGTCTGTCTATCAGTATGTCTTAGATCTTTACTGCATGTAGGTGGCTTTAACTTCTGAGATGAGTAAGAAGGGCCATTAATTAAGGTCTTCATTGATCACGGAGGATGAAAGGACAGTATTCTGAGAGAAAATAAAAGAGACAGTCTAAAACAAGGGGTGGAGGGAAAACTTCATTTTTTAGATTTAATTTAATTCAGTAACAGTTTTCAGACCAAAATGGATGGCAGCCCTTACATGAAAGGTAGTAGTAGTTGGGGAGACTACAGGTAACATCCCATACAAGTACTTACATGTAGCTGTACCCTCCACACAACAAGACAAAAATGTGGTAAATGCAAAAACATTAACTACACTGAGGGAATTTACCAAGGTTGTGAGTGTAGATGCTTGAGAATCATTTTTGTTGGTACATGTATCCCTCATTTTGCAGGACCATGGTATAAATGCTGCATGGAAGAGTTGTGATTTAAACTTGAAAGGCAGAGGAGACTGAACAGAGCTCTTCAAGTAAGTTACTGTAGTTATGAATGAATGAATGATTGAATGATTGATTGATTGATTGATTGTGTTTAAAAGCAAATCACTGAATTCTGACAATAATTCTGACAATAATTCTGACAATAATTCTAACGGTCATCAACCGTGCCTCCCACCTCCGTGACCCAGGTTCAACTCTGGCCTCGGGTCGTATGTGAGCTGAGTTTCAGTCGATCTCAATCTGACTCCGAGGGTTTTTCTCCGGGTACTCCGGTTTTCCTCTCTCCTCAAAATCGACTCCTGGGCTATTCCATCAGGCTGTGGTGCTGTTCTCCGAGGTCATACACTGTACATGGGTCGTGTTCAGGGGCCGAGCGCCTAGCCAGCAGCACAGCTCCTTCGGCCCGACCTCGTTGAGCTGCGCCCTTAGCAATTCAGTCTCCGACTGCGAGAAAGGGCGATTAGCAGATCACATATTATTATTATTATTATTATTATTATTACAAACAAAAACTTTTTGGAATCCAGGAAAAAAGAATCTCAAATTCTTAAGAAATCCTGTTATTTACTTTCTTTTTAAGGTGAAATTGATTCCTTTGTTCCAAATTCCTGTTTGACATATTTGGATTGATAAAATAATGTTCACATGAGGTTAATATTATGAATAATACTGGTTTGTTAGGATAAAAAAGTAATACTACAAACTCGAGCGTTTCAGAGCTTGGCATCTTGACATTCAACGTAACAGACTGTTCAACATGCTGTCTTTGACTACTATTGCTATTTCAGAAGAACTTGATTACAGTAACTTGTTTTGTTAGAATGCCATAGGCTAATTTAAGAACACTTCTCCAATACCGCAGAAGTACATGTAATGTTTAGTAATATGTCATCTTCTATCAAGGCGATAGCCTATGGATGCAAAAAGCACTATAGTAGGTATCAACAGATAAATCTCCACGTTCAAACATAATGGTACTACAATAGCTAATGGACCGTGGAATTTCACTTAGCAACGGAGCAAATCTGAGCTAATCAGAGCTCAGTTAAATACACTGTATCAGTTATGGCGCGGTTGAGCACGAAACGCGTACAGATTTGTGTTAGAAGCGAAAAAGTTCATTTGGAACCGGACTTTCATCTCATAATTTGAAGGAAAAATGTTTTGCTGCGGATCGTAAAATATGACTAATTGATATGCATGAAAACTGGGACCAGAAAAGTAAGTCCGGATAATTGAAGTATCCGGATAATCTAGGCTCGACTGTAATAATAATTTACCCCTTTCATACTAATTAATCTCCCCTTTTAGCTTAAATAGTTGTACTTTTTTTTTTGGGTTCACACCTTCATCCTTAATTGTTCTCGTTAATATCTCACTTTGTTATACTATTTACTGCATATTAAATTATGTTTTATTTTACTTCTCACTGTACAACTGACGATGGATGATGTCTCATCCGAAACATGTATTGTCTATATTAAAACATAAACTTCAAAGAATTTCGTGTGGCTACGTGCCTTAATAATAATTATAATGATAATGATAATTATAACGATAACGATAACGATAATGATAACGATAATGATAATGGTAATAATAAATAGGTACTAATATGCGCTTTTCTAACACTCAATGTGCTATACATGTATAACATCAGATAGGACTAAATTCACTTACATGTATTAACTTAAATGTAAAGATATACTACTGGGATAAAATAATACTAACATTGAACAATAGTCCTATGGAAGGTAGCAATATCGTCAAAAGATTAGAAAAGTGTCTTAAGGTTACTATTTAACGTAAAAGCAGATGATGATGATTTTATTAGTTCAGGTAGCTAGGGAGTTCTAGGGAATAGATGCAGTGCATTCAAAGGCCCGGTCGCCATCATACGAGCAAGTTCTAGAAGGGGGGATGGGTGATGTTAGCTAAAGGAGAGCAGGAAGATCAACAAAGTGTATGAGTGCAACGGCGTACATTTATCAGGGAGTTTATGTATTCAAGTAGCTTATGAAGATGTGTTTCAGAAGCCTGACCCCAAGCACAGATACCATACACATGTAGTTCAGATAGGGTAAAATTAATTAAAGAGCGGAATAGGATGAGGAGTTTTTAATGGTTGGCTAGTATTTGAGTTGTTATCTATTATTCTAAAGTTGGGATGAAAGGAAAGAGCCTTTTGGTGTGGACGAAAGATGATAAATTATAGTGACTATAGATTTTTTCGGCCTTCAAGGTTAGTTTATTGACAGCTAACCACGTACACACTTCGTTGATTTCAATTTCAAGTTTTTTTAAGATCTCCGTTTGCACAAGTTACACTATAGTCATCAGCAAACAAGTAAAAATGAAGCTTATTGGAAGATCAATATAAGTCATTGGTATACAAGAGAAAATGCAAGGGTCCAAGCACGGAACCTTGAGGAACTCCACAGAGGGTTGGATTAACATCAGGCCCCAGTTGTTCAAAAGGTGGATAACACTATCCACGGGATAAATCTCTATCCATTAGATAGTGCAATTGGTTTCGCTATGACTTATCCACTGGATAGTGGTTTATCTGGCGGATAACGCTATCCATTGTTTGTGCAACTGGACTCAGGTATATAACCATTAACAGCCGTATACTGTCTGCGACTTAAACCAATCATTTACCACTCCTCGGAAGCCATAGCTTTCAAGTTTATAACGACAACAACAGTATATTTATTTCTTGAATTACTAAATTATTTATAGGTGGACGGGGCCACAGGTAGCTATTGCTAATCTTGGCGGACCAAGCCAAGTCAAGCCTATTTTAAATCAATAAACAAACAACAAGTGAATTCCAGGCCTTTATCAAGGTTAGTAAGAATGTCGTTTAGGATTTCAAGAGCAGCGTGTTGTGTACTATGCTTACCGCGGAATCCGTATTGAGATGAATATATGAAGTGAAGCTATGATCTTCGCAGTTATGAACGCAACTTTTACAATTGCGTAGAGAAGCCTGAAAAATTCAGGACTTCAACGGGGTTTGAACCCGTGACCTCGCGATACCGGTGCGACGCTCTAACCAACTGAGCTATGAAGCTCTTGTGGGTTCTAATGTTCCCGTGAGGAATAAATCAATGATGAAATGATATATGAAATGGATCATATATGAACTGCGGATATGAAATCAAGTGAGGCTGTGATCCTCGCAGTTATGAACGCAATTTTTACGATTGCGTAGAGAAGCCTGAAAAATTCAGGACTACAACGGGGT
>NC_090871.1:54188512-54216012 GCF_036669935.1 Montipora foliosa | reverse complement strand
GTGCTGAAAAAAAGGAAACTAGAAAAAGCGAGTAGCTCTGAGTCAATCGACTTCTAAATTGAACCTGTTTTCTTGGTGTTGTTTGTTTTGCAGCTAGTTCTTCTCGTCAAAGCCATATCATAGAATGGATAAGGCAAATTTACCAAAAGTGTGAAGGAGTGGTTTTTCCAGTCCCTTGGTGTGAACGGTTCAGCTTCCAACTAGAGAACATTTTTACCAGACTTAGGATAGTCGCAAAAGAAAAGACACGCGGAACGCTGACGAAAGAAATCACTAACATGACAAGTATTTTTACATCACACGAAGATTGCCAGCATCCACGGATTGTCCTGATTGAGGGCGAACCCGGCATGGGAAAGACGACCTACTGTCAAAAGCTGGCATATGACTGGGCAACTAAACAAGACCGCGAATGGGACGAGTCTTTCCCAAGTGTAGAGGTGCTCCTGCTCCTCAGATGTCGTGAAATTGAATCTAGCATCTGGGACGCTATTGACGATCAAATTCTGCCGGAAGAAATTGACCCAGAGATGAAAGAAACGTTTTTCCGTTTCGTGCGAGAAAACCCTTCTAAAGTCCTGTTAGTGCTCGATGGGTTAGATGAGGCGGACCCTCAAAAATTGGCTGTGTATCTTAGTCTTATTCAGAGAAAACAGCTCCCTGGTTGTCACATTGTTCTTACCTCTCGTCACGAAGCAGGAGATAAAGTAAGATCTTTCTCGGACACACTGTTGGAGATTCTTGGATTTACGAGAAGTGATGCGAAGGATTTTATAAGGAAGTATTTTCGACACGCGAAACAAGTGGCAGAGAAGCTGATAAATGTACTGTGGCATCCGTATTATATTGTTTATGATCATGATGATCTGCGTATTGAAGGGCCCTTAGAAGAACTAACAAAAAACCCTTTGGCGGCGTTTTACCAAACAACAGAACGCAGTTGTTCGTAGAGATCGTTCTCTTTGTTTTGAGGCGATACGAAATGAAGAACCACTTACCAAGTAGTGGTAAAGACCTTCTTATAGTTTACAAGGAGGAACTGATGACCCTAGGAAGAATGGCGCATGAATCTCTTTGTAAAGAAGAGTTGCATTTTGAAGACGCCGAAGGCAATTTCAAGCAAACTCTATTCATTAAATTTGGCTTTCTCTCCATCCAGGCTGGCGGTAGCAAGAGGAATCCTTGTTTCCGTTACAGTTTTTTTCATAAGAGTTTTCAAGAGTTCTTTTCCGGGTTATTTCTTGCGTTTTCCATCCTTGATGGAGCAATTGACGAGATGTCAATTCTGACCGAAGAAAGATATTTTCGTCAACTAAATCAAGTTTTCTTTTTCATGAGTGGAATCATAGCATTGCAATCCGAGGAAACGGCAGTGTCGATTGTAACTAGTGTTGCCTCACTTGCAAGTGTGACAGGCCGCAAATCTCCGGCCGACCGGAACTCGTACCTAAAGCTGGGTTTGGACGTCATAGAGGAATGTAAAACTTGCCCAGAAAACCTGTATGCTAAATTAGCTAATACCTTTGGTAAGAGTTTTGATTTGACGGTAATTACAATTGACAGGGCATTGGGTACACGGATTGCTGCCTTTTCCCAGGCCCTTACGGTGAACACTTCCCTTACTACTTTGAATTTCTTTGACAATTTCATTCGTGCTGAGGGTGCTATTTCACTTTTCCAGGCCCTCGCAGTAAACACCTCGCTTACTACTCTGAATTTGTTTCGCAACTCCATTGGTGCTGAGGGTGCTACTTTACTTTCCCAGGCCCTCGCAAAAAACACCTCCCTTACTACTTTGTCTTTGTATGACAACTCCATTGATGAAGAGGGTGCTAATTCACTTTCCGAGGCCCTCGCAGCAAACACCTCCCTTACTACTTTGGATTTGTCTCACAACTCCATTGGTGATGCGGGTGCTACTTCACTTTCCCAGGGCCTCTCAGTAAACACCTCCCTTACTACTTTGAAATTGCGTGGGAACTTAATTGGTTCTGAGGGTGCTACTTCACTTTCCCAGGCCCTCGCAGGAAACACCTTCCTTACTACTTTGGATTTGTCTCTCAACTCCATTGGTGCTGAGGGTGCTACTTCACTTTCCCAGGCCCTTGCAGTAAACACCTCCCTTACTACTTTGGATTTGGCTCAAAACTCCATTGGTGCTGAAGGTGCTACTTCACTTTCCCAGGCCCTCGCAGTAAACACCTCCCTTACTACTTTGGAATTGCGTGGGAACTTAATTGGTTCTGAGGGTGCTACTTCACTTTCCCAGGCCCTCGCAGGAAACACCTTACTTACTACTTTGGATTTGTCTCTCAACTCCATTGGTGCTGAGGGTGCTACTTCACTTTCCCAGGCCCTCGCAGTAAACACCTCCCTTACTACTTTGGATTTGGCTCAAAACTCCATTGGTGCTGAAGGTGCTACTTCACTTTCCCAGGCCCTCGCAGTAAACACCTCCCTTACAACTTTGAATTTGTCTCGCAACTCCATTGGTGCTGAGGGTGCTACTTCACTTTCCCAGGCCCTCTCAGAAAACACCTTCCTTACTTCTTTGCATTTGTGTTACAACTCCATTGGTGATGAGGGTGCTACTTCACTTTCCCAGGCCCTCGCAGTAAACACCTCCCTTACTTCTTTGCATTTGCCTGGCAATTCCATTGGTGCTGAGGGTGCTTCTTCACTTTTCCAGGCCTTCGCAGTAAACACTTCCCTTACTACTTTGGAATTTTCTGAAAACTCCATTGGTGATGTGGGTGCTACTTCACTTTCCGAGGCCCTCTCAGTAAACACCTCCATTACTACTTTGGATTTTTTTCGGAACTCCATTGGTGATGCGGGGGCTACTTCACTTTCCCAGGGCCTCTCAGTAAACACCTCCCTTACTACTTTGGATTTGCGTGGGAACTTAATTGGTACTGAGGGTGCTACTTCACTTTCCCAGGCCCTCGCAGTAAACACCTCCCTTACTACTTTGCATTTGCATTGGAACACCATTGGTGCCCCTCCCCTTACTTTAGACTCTCGCATTAAATTTCAAGGGTTTTAGCATTTACGTCGACGCCGAGAAAGCTTAATTCCATGCTCAGTCTTTTATATGAAAGGATCTCATGACTCTAGATATTGTCTTTATGAGATCACGGTGTTGTGTTTGAATTTTGACGACTATATAGTTACTCCTCCTTCCTACCCCTTGTTTTAAGTAAATTTGCACGGACAGTTAAAAACTCACTTTTTTTGCTAATACGTCACGAGGAATTAAGGGTTATATGCAGAGAAAGATACCCAGTTGGTCCCTTGAGATATGTGATTTTTAGCTGAAGTGCTACTCTGGTCGAAAAAATCAATTTTTTTTTCTTCAAATGTTGAAAGTGTGTTGAACTCCTGACTGTTAGACTTGGATTTTGCGGTCCGCCATTACTAACGTCCAAAACTCACCGATTGGATATCAAAGGATTGTATCTAGGGGTAAGTGACGTTATTTTCTCACTAGTTTAAAATTTCAACGTGTTAATGCTACTTATATGCGCAAAACACGAGTTGAAAAGTCTGAAAGCCCGAAACTCCCCTGCTGCATATAATTCAGCCGCGTACACACGCACTGTGACTTGTGAGTCTTTGACGTCATTTTCTCCTCGATCGATCCAGCTCTCTCAAGATTTTAAAGCTAGTAATGGCAAACTATTAAATAGGAAAATGTCAGTTATAATAAAACAATTGTCTTTTTTAAAGTAAGGTTTAAAACTTGAGTCACTTGGTGTTTAGTTATTAAACGTAGTTTTGAAATCCAAAGAAAAATAATTGATTTTTTGGTCATAATGCTGCTTTAAGGTACTGCTTTAAGGTATCTTACATAAAATAGAAAGGAAAATTTGCTACTCAGGATGTCCGCATAGATGATAGACAGCAGGAACGCAATCCGATGACTTGTTATGACTTCAGTCAGTTGCTTTTTTTAATCTACTTCAATTTCAGAAAAAGCTCAAGCCGGTAAAATGCTAAAATCGCCAATTTTGTTGCACCCCATTCTGTCTCTTTATTTCAACAGACCAAATCGGCTAACTCAGTGTTGTGCTGAATTGAGATCCATTGAGAATAAATGTTTTTTTTGAAGTATTTCCATATCATTTAAATGTGAATGCTACATTATCATGGTAAAGTCTGTTACCAGCCTAGAAGGCCCCCAGCAGGCCGGCGCTTATCTCCGGCTTCTGTAGCATGAAACGTCTAGGATTATTTCTACTCGCCCCTGGATGGGATGCCAGTCCATCGCAGGGCTACCCCCAGCATTTCGCCGGTACTCATTTATACACCTGGGTGGAGAGAGTTTCAATTCGGTGCTTTCATTTGTATATTTTTATATAGGTGTCTTAACCTGCAAAGAATGCTGCGGCTTTTCACATTTAGGTTCTGTAATGTGACGAGAGTCTTGTAAAATTAATTTTATTAACGTGATCATAACAACTGAATTTTAGTCGAAACTATTTAAGGCAAGTGCTAGTTTCAATTCAGTGCTTTAATTGATGCATCGATAAGACATCAAAGTTGTTAGGTCTCTTAAACTGCAAAGATTGCTGCAGCTTTTCACATTCAGGTTCAACGAATCTGACAACATCATTGTAAAGTAAATTTATTAAGTGTTCGCTTAAATGATCCTTTACTGCATATAAGCTATAATTATATATACCTGCGTTTCCAGGACGTGAAAACAAACAATCTTTTTTTGGTATCCTTTTTATGTAATATTCAAAGGTTTTTTCATCAACGAAGTTTCTCGATTACTTTGCTCTGTATAAATACAGTGTTTCGTTTACGAAATAAATCAATTTGACAAGAGAGTTTGTTCGATTTTTTTCTGCTTATTTAGGAGAGTCCTGATATGTTCTTACCAGAGGATTACCACAGAAACCTCTTTCAACCCGAGTTCAAGGCTCATTCTGTCATCTACCGTAAGGGTACCGAAACATTCATCCCCGTGGTCATGGGGCCGATTGCTCGAAGCCTGGTTAGTGCTAACCGTTGGTTAAGAGATACCAACCATGCTTCGAGCAACCAGGGTCAGGTTGTTAGGGCAAGGCAAATCTTGTAAAGACGAAATGAAAACGTTTTCCTGTCTTCTCTTATTTCCTTTGTTAACCCTTTTATTCCCAAGATCGAAACGTTCATTCTCCTAACTTGTACCATAGATTTCCACACCTCTGTTGTGCAGATAAATGCGAGGATCACTTCTCTCTTTCGTTTATCGCTTGTCTTGGTAAATGGAAATCCTTTGCATGGTGGCTTTGAATCTTCCCTCTCAAGAACCTTTCCCTTGCTTAATGTAATTCAAAGTGTCTTCACACCGAGCTTGTAGGTAACGTCCTGTTTCTCGAATATACGGAAAATGCCATTGGTGAAACGACCATCCGCGCACTTGAAAAATCTATTCTGTTACATGGTCCTTATACTAGTTAAAAGGCACCCGCAGTTTTTTTATGCCTTAAGCTTCTTCCATTTGAAGAGAATGCTTTAATGGAATCTGAAATGCGCTCGAAAAGCTTCGGGACTTTCCAAAAACGGACCCCTGCGTGTTCATTTTGGAGAAGCAAAAGCGCTCTGGCGTGTCGGTTCTCTGCAATCATGAGCTAGCAAAATTTGTGTACGCCTTAGGCGTTTGATTCTGGAAGGATTTTTTCAGTCGGAGGAATCACGTGATCTTCTGCATGACGCCGCCATCTTCAGCTTGTTAATGTGGAAAAAAATACAAACAAAGACGGATTCCGAGAAAGATTTTCTGTTGCAGTGAAGGCAGACAGCAGGGTCTCATCACAGAACCATAGAAATTGTTTCATTCTAGCGTCACATTGTTCGCTTCAGTACTCGCTCGACAGCTTTGTTTCTTGGTAAAAGACAATTTCCACCAAAATTTACCACTTTCTTAGACAAATGAACTAAATCTTCCTTTATAGAGCAGTTATCTTCATTAGACACCGTAAAAGTCGTGCCGGCCATTCGGTGAACAAAATAAGAAAATAAAAGTTCAGTAGTAAGCTTGATATGAGCAAGAACGTCCTTGCGGTCACAAATCTTGCTTCCTTTTTGCTGGGCATTGGAAACCACTTTTTCTTTGTGGATCGTTTGTCTGATCCGAGTCTTGTGTGCTTGGCCTTATTTATTGGAGGGTTCTATGGAAACAATAGAAAATTAGTTTCACTAGAAAGCATATCATGTTTGTTTTTGCTCATGAAGCAAGTATGATTTAGGTTTTAACGATTATCTACTATTTCCACCGGGATACATCTCAGTTTTATCGTAACTTTAAAAGTCGAGAAACGCGATTCATTGGCTTTTGTGCTGGAAGAAAACGACGTTCTAGCTGTTACCCACAGGAGTCAGGAGAAGTCTGATTTTTCTAACTGTTTGTGGTTGTATTCGAAATGGAACGAGAACGACCTGTTACCGTGTTTAGTTGTCTGTCCGCTACAAAGCGTTATCGCTGATCAGCGAAGGCATCCTTTCTTTAGATTTCCTTTTTTCGGAGGTTTTTCCTCAGCCATTGGTAAAACACCTACTCAAAAGGTGACGTACTGTTTACATCCAAAATTACTTTCGGTGTGCTATGATTGGCTAATTATCGACAGCTAGCAAAGCGCGACATCAGACAAGCAACGCAAGCAACATTCGAAATTCTAAGAGACACGGGCAGGCTCTTTTTCTCTGCCTTTTAACATGAAGAAACAGCAAGATAACAAACTCGACGGACGCATTTGTAAAGTTTTTGTTTTAATTTTTGAGAAATATTGAGCCATTGACAAGGTTTGCGTTCGGCTACGCTCAGTCATTGGTAAGCGAAAATCTCTTGTCAGCTTGTTGACCAATCAGAAGCTCATACGCGTTTTCCCGCGTTTCCTTAGCGCCGGCCTCACGTACCAGCCTCCCGTTCTGATTGCTTTGATTTCTTGTCTGTGTCCATTGTGCTTACCTACCTTAATTGCTTTTATTTGAACTGCACGGCACTTAGAAACACGTTCCATGTTTTTTGCCATACTTGTTTTGCATCATTTTAGAGGAAATACACGGTCTTTCTTGATAATCTATCGAATCAACCTTGTATTCTCTCACCTGTTTTAAAGGCTCCTCGTTGACCGAGTCTGAGCAGCTATCTTCATCGGAGGAGAACGCACACGACTTGATGCCAAAAGACTGTGAAACTGAAAGAGAAAGAGATTTCATTAGCTGGTGCGGCAAGTTTTTTCCTCCTGTAAACATCACTTTGAGTACAATATAATTTTATTTGTACCGCTAATATTTTAACTCGAACACAAAAAATTGATGCACGTCAGGGACCGTTCCTTATTTATGTAGTAGGGAGGGAGGGAGGGGGGAAATATGTTGGAAAGAACAAAATATCTGTAAGCCCCTCCCACCCCCCCCCCCCACCCCCGCAAGCCATGTAAATACCAATGACCACCCTTCTTTATGCAATATTCACGTGAACATGGCCCTCCCTCACGTCATATCTCCTCTTATTCTTAAAATGCATTAATAATAATAATAATAATAATAACTATTATCATTTATTTACTTAATATAGCGCCTTTTAACATTAATATGATCAAAAGCGCGTTACAGTCATTTAAAAATATATGCCATCATGTTGCTAAGAATTACTTGTTGTAAGCTGAATTAAAAAGATATGTCTTAAGTTTTTTCTTTAAAATGCTAAGATACTAAGTGATATTATTTCCCGAATATTTGCTGGAAGGCTGTTCCACAGTGTGGAGGCAGCGTCATAGAAAGAACAAGCTCCCAATGTAGAAATTAATGAAGAATTTTATCTAAGGGAATAATATAAAATATATAATATCGTTCCCAAATTCCTTACGTTAACCGAAGGATCAATCAGATTATCACCTACATGAAGTACATGTACTGATGGACTTAATTTATTAAACTATTGACGAGTTCCAATAACTAAAAATTCAGTTTTATCATCATTGAGTAACAGCCGTCCTTCAATAAACCAGTTCCTTATATCTTTAATGCAATCCTCGATTACTTTGCATAAGTGTAAACAAAAGAACTAACCTAAATGTATCCGGATACGTGTGCTCGCGGTCTCAATACAAGGTCACCGGTAGCCTCTCAGCCATTCATAGGCTTTGTCACTGAGATGGCCTATTTAGCATTACTCAATTTCACATATATTGTTTGCACTCTAGTATTCCTATGTTTTACCCACCTTGGCCAAAGGACCTCTCAAACTGCTGACTCCGGTAAACTTCTTTACAAAAACTTTTAGCCCCCCTCTAGCCAATCTGGAATTGTCCTAACCCCGCTTCCTTTTTCCATCCCCCCACCCCTTCCCCACCCTGCCTGCATAAAAAAGGTTAAGGTAAAGTTACTAAAGTGAACCAGATATAAATCTCTTGAGGTTCGCATCCACAGAATGATGTGGCCCAGTCGTAGTCGATGACCCGGTTGCTCGAAACAGGGTTAGCGCTGACCAGCGTTAAATACCATGGAAACCTATAGGTTTTGATACCTCTTAACCAACGGTTAGCGCAAACCAGGCCTCGAGCAAACGGTTCCATGTATCGTCGCTACACCCCGGAAATGTAAAAGTGCGTGGTTTTCTGACGTCTGACTTGGGCTCAGATCATACGCGGACAGCGAGTATGGAGTCCAGCAACCAAGCTTTCTGATTGGCCCATTGCGCTCACATGTATTACGTACAACTCAGTGATTGGTTACGTTTTACATTGTTTGTCCTAACTACTAAAAGATGACTTAATTGGCTAACCCTGCTCACATGCAACTCCTCGATGTCTAAGGCCAGAGTACTGCAGCGTAGCGGGAACTATGAGAGGACGTTCTTGCATAGACACCAAAGGTGATTCCTTGCTGTTACCGTGGACAGTCTGGCCCCAAAAGCAGCCTTCATGCAAGAAACGATGATAACATAACAGAAAATTAAAGCGAAGACAAAAAGACACAAATGAATAAAAAGAACGACATTGGTAAATTTCTGGTTTTTGGCCATTTTCTGTATCTTGACGAATCCAGTCCAGCCAGACAAGCAGCAAAACGGCTATGAGATGCCACTCTAAAAGCCAAACGTTTCAACTTTACTTCTGCTGAAAAGTATATTTTGAAGGAGAGGTAATAGTGTCAAAGTACAGCAGTTTAGTTGCAAAGAGCTGAAGGGAGTAATTAACAAATAAAGAAGCCTTGACTGTGCTCTGTTCTGTTGTAAAGCACGCAAGAAACGGCTAGAGCACGAAAGAAGTGTAGGGGGAAACACGAGCCGATAGGCGAGTGTTTCTCCCTACTTCTTGAGTGCTCTAGCCGCTTCCTAAGTGCTTTACAACAGAACAGAGCACAGTCAAGGCTTCTTTATTTGTTTTATGATAAAAAACAAGTAATTTTCTTCAAAAATTCTACTTTATTTTCAAAGCGCTCGCTGCTTGTGGCGAACTGAGATGTCGTCAGCACAGTGCTTTATACTCTGATAAAGCACGCTACTTTGGACCAATCAGCGCGCTTGTAAGAATATTTAAGATTATTTGATTGGTTAATGAAACAAAGGCTTGTCAAAACATCAATCAACTGGAAAATCACACAAAATTAGAATTTATGGAAAAACAAGTGCCTCAATGTTCGGTTTCAGTCCGTAAAAAACAGCAAAAAAGAGGATCTAAATGATTAAGTTCAGTGAAAACCGGCCGAATTGTTGCCCATGAAAACCTGCACGTTTCCGACATGACAACTGGAAAACAAACTCTTCATTGCTTGCGGCTGGAATCTGAAAACCTGTTGGGAATTTTGTAAATGAAGAACTCCAGCGTGAGGACTTTCTGAGCTTGAAAGAACTGCTGGACCGGGCGACGGTTGAGGTCTTCCATCCAAAGCACTTGACAGAATATCTGAGCAAGCCTTTAACTGACAGCTTCAATAATACCCAAGGTAAAATTCGGAAATTCATCTGCCATTTCTGCGAATGATGGCGTGGGCTTTCGTTTGTTCCGTGCTTTGTACTCTCATAAAGCACGCTGTTTAAACCAATGAGAGCGCGCGTTATATAGAAACTTTATTATAAAAAGTTATAATGAAGCGGGTTCCCTAAGCAACCTAATGTACAATCAGAAACCCATAAGGGTTGAAATGTGTAACGGCCCCTTGTGTGCTTGGAAACAAGCTTCTGAATATTCGATTTGCTAAGTACCATATTTGGAACAACAAGATCGAGGGGTTTCCAAATATGGTACTTAGCAATGAAACATTCAACCACTCAGTTCGCACTGAATATTCAGAAGCTGTGAACGCGCCTTACACGTTTCAACCCTTATGGGTTTCTGGTACAATATAATGTACCAAGCTGTAATTCAACCTCACTTTGACGATTTTAACCCACTTTGGGGTGACTGTGGAGTACAGGACAAAATTTAAAATAGAGCCGCTCGTGTTTTGACATTTTAAAGTTATGATGTAGGCTCGATTACCAGCCGTTGTTTCCGGAAATGAACCCGAGCTCCTCTCCTGAAGAACGGTCCGATCTTCAATCCTCGGCAAGGAACGAAGGCCAGACACGAGAAAGTGGCGACAACCGAGCCTCCTTGTGATGCTGATGTTCGAGCTTCATGGCGGAAAACATTCTGCTCGGCACCAGCAAATTCACACAGTGAGAATGGTTTTTAAATGTCTTCATGGGTTGGCTCCGGGAATGAATCGAAAATTTCCCGGAGCATGCCTGGGTCATCACCTCGATCATTGACTCTGACAAGAATTCATATTCAAATGAAAGTCCCAAGAGGGAAATCGAGAGGTGTACTTTACACGTACCAAAATGCGTGCTGTAACCGTTTTGTCTTCTTGTCGGTAGTCCAAGCGTCAGACCATTTAAATTATTGTCTAATGACTCAAAAGCTTCACTGCGGGATTGCGAGGACTGCTTCAAACAAAAAGCAAACAAACAAAAAAGAACATGAATGAAGAATTGTCCCCTTGGTTATGTGAGAGCACGTGTGTTAGTCCGGAAAATATCTTAACTTAAAAAGTCCCTTGCATTGGCATAGCCACGTGCGCTTTTCAGTTGCTTGGACAAACAAACAACCACGCGAAAAAAGAAAATAAACAACAAACAAAAAAAAAACCAAACAAACAGAGCGATTTCAAAGAAATTTTAAAAGAATGGGCTTCACCTCGTAATTCAAATTCTTTATCTCTGATTCACTACTATGACATTTTTCTCGGCTGGCCAGGGTTGGTTTAGACTGGTACAAGGATCTGAAACAGGTTACGAATATTTCGATTGTTACTTGTAATTACCTTATGACAAATCAAATGACGTTTGGATGTAATTTATAGCGTCGATGTCGAGAACGTCATAAGACATTAGGTTAATCTCAGCACTTAAAGTTTTGAGTCTGTCAGAAAGCTAGACGATCTTAGTTCTTTAACAGGGAACCACTCAGGGGCGAAATCAACATCTTGGTCCACTAAGAAAATATGTCCCCTTAAAGGGGTAGTATCATGGATTGTTAGCAAAAATCTTGAAAGCAAAGCCAAATTTACTTCAAAACGGCTATTTTAGCTGACAGAAACCATTCTTAAGTGTTTTTGACTACGCTCAGCCAAGATTAAAATGAATGTCAACACAACGGGACACAGCAGGCTCAAGTCACTGTCAGCAAACATATCATGGGGCATGAGGTTTGAAGAGTGCCGTGCAAGGTTGTGGACAGCGGATCAGGTTGGGTTTCGACAAGAGAAAATGAGGGGACAGAGAGGGAGGCTCAAGGCGTTGGCCGGGATATGTTATGTCCACGAAAGTTATTTTTAGACGAGCGGAAGTCTTTGTTCTAGGGGAAGTCTGTCTTCCGAGACGTCCGCATGCAGTCTTGCTTCGCTCTCAGGTTCTTAGTGAAAAGAGAAAATGATGGCGCACGTGGAAGGCTGATGAATATATATTTTCTTTCAAACATCGGACCGAGGTTGGCGTGCATGCGGACGTCTCGGAAGACTTCCGCTCGTCTAAAAATAACTTTCGTGGACATGACATATCCCAAGGGCTGGACCGGGAGCCTCCTTCTCTGTCCTCTCATTTTCTCTTGGTTTCGACCAATGGCAGAGGTATCTTTTCCCGTACTCGTCAGACCGCTGCTAGCAGGGAAACTTTGAAAATCAGAACTGACCAAATCGAACGAACGCAGTTTTGTTAAGCACTGGCATAAGGAATGTGAGGCCCTCTGTTTGGTCTATGTGGTCAAGTGAAACGTAGACTTTTGAAAATGTGTGAAAACGTTTGAAAACGACGTCCCGCGAAATCCCGTTAAAAGTGCGTGTAAAGCGTGAACTGTGAAAACGTAACGCAAACCCAATTTGCGGGTTTAAAATATTTCGCTTCGCTTTAGCTGACATGTAAACGGAGAATTTCGAAATCGCATTTGTGTGACTGCTAACCCCAATGTACCTTCTCTTCTTTCTTGTTCTCCGCGCCCTTGAGTAAGGAAGTAAGGAGAATAAAAACACGCTTGCTTCAAGACACCAGCAAAGTAGTAACGCTGCAAATCTCCATTTAACGTCTACTTTCCACCAGAACGCCTCCCTGAAACATGGTAAAAGGTTTGTCTCAGTATGCATTTCGTCGTCGTCACCAACGATTGACGCCGTGTTCACACCAAGTGAACTAAACCAGCTGAGCAACAAAATCATCCTTTGACCAAACAGTGTCTTTCCTTCTTGCTTTGTTTAAATACATACACTTTTCATTCATCCATGCGGCTTTGCATGACGCATACTAAAAGCTCTTGCACGGAACTACATGTACTGAATCTAAAATATCTTCATGCTGCATCAAGAAAATATTAACATATACTAATTTGAGTAACTGTTGAATGTCGAATGGTATAGGTTTGCCGAAAAGGTCTATTCGGATCCGTATTTTCCTTGAGTAGTTTTAGAAGTTCTTGAAGAGTATCTTCTTCATCCAACTATTCAAGAAGAGTAAGACCGCCGAGTAAGACTTATTCGCGCTCTTTCCCCGGGGGCACCGTGTTCAAGCGCTTTCCTCCGACATTTCAATCAACCTAAGCGATATAAAAATAGAACGACGTTTCGATGACTCCATGCCAATAATGACGACATAGAGTCATTGAAACGTCGTTCTATTTTTACATCGCTTATATTTATTCTAAAGTGCTTCACAAAACCTTTTATCATCATCAAGAACCCCTTGGTTTATTTACGACCTGTTCAATTTGGTCATAGCGCGGTGTGCCTGCTACAAATTAAAACCCTGTGAAAGTAAACAACTTTATGGAGTGATAAATTTCTTGAAGTGAACGGGGTAGAAGACATAGTCAACTTTCAAGTATTCTCGGTTTTCCATGACGTCACGGGCACCATGTTGGTTTCTCCAAACAAATAAACGGCGGCCATGCTGGTGTCCCGACCCAATCCTCCGGGAATTGAACTCTATTACTGTGCAAATGCTTTCTTTTGTTTTCCTTGAGATCACGTGAGTGAAAACCAAGAATTGTTTTGTCTTCGGTTGCTCATAAAGTTGGTATCAAAGTAGATAATACCCACGGTCAATGTTATGTGTTCGAAGCCCGATAAAGATAATCCTGGATAAATGGAAACTTGAATTGCGGTTTATTTGTTGAACAGCAACAAAAAGTTTCCACAAGATTTTACGGTCTTCAGTTTGAAAAAAATCCTGTTTTCCTTCATCTTAAAGTTACATTGTTACGGATTTTTTGGCAGGCAATCTTCACAGGTCGGTTGGTATTTTTTCCCCGATTAGTTAACAATTACTCCTTGGCCTCGGTTGGATATGAGATGGTAAATAGTCAACTAGGTGCATAGCGCCAAGTTGGCTATAATCATCTCATACCCAACAAGCACGAGTGGAATGATTGTTTTATTTAGAACTGCTCACAAATTATGGAGAAATCTTCCCTACTTTATTTTGTAAGTACAAAAAAACTGATGCATGCGTGCAGTTACTGATATTTGTAGTGCATGGTGAAATAGCTCGTATACCATGATGTCTAAGCCAATCAAAACACTAGAATTGCATTATCCAATAATCTGTATAGGAAATCGCACAATTCGTGATTAATAGGTACGAGTGATTTTGAAAGTTCTCAAAATTGCACAAGCCTTTAAGCAAGTGCAATTTGAGAACTTTTAAAATCACGAATACCTATTAATCACGACGTGTACGAGAAGGTCGTGCGATTTTTTATCTATAGTATACTCAACAAAATTACGATCAACCAATCAGAACGCGGTAACGGTGAGCTTTGTATATATCTCCTGCGATCCGTTTGTGTTTACTTCAGAACCCTTCGAAACTCTTCCGTCCAACATCGGAAATCTTCGAAAGACTTCGGTTGAACCTCGGACACATGCTTAATTCTTAGGGTCAACTTCGGAGATCTACGGACGTCTTCGCGAGGACTTCGGAAATCTTTGGGAAAGTTCGGATTCGGATGCTTTATGGTCGCCTTCCGTAGTCTGTTGATTTCGGAAAACTTTGTGTCAAGGTCGCAAAGGAAAGTAATTGGTAATCCTGGTGAGTACAATTTGGGATTAATTGTACTCCTCTCGTCCAATCAGAATCCAGTAACTTTGTTAAGTATACTATACAGTTTTTAATAATCAGTGTTAATGAGGTTTTGAACAACTGACCATGGAGTGAAACGCATACTGCGTTGTACAACCCGAATCGGATAAACACTATCAAAGCCAATTTAGTCATTCAATAAATGAATATTTATCCAGTGGACAGCGTTATCCATCCCTGTTCGTTAACTAAGGCCAGAAGCGAAACCTACCAGCATCTCAAAATGGAAAGGGAAAGCCACGACAGCAAAATCATCACACTAACTCTGTAAAATCAAACCCACATAAACAAAATCAGAGATTGACGACTTAACAAAGCACAATGGTAATGTTTATTTGTCAATAGGACTGACAAAGTGGTTTTTATCGCGGAAGTGATTTTCCACCGGTTCTGGCTTCATATGTGGGTTGAGTTTGCGGGTTTTCTACTCGGCTCTGACGCTTTTTTTTTTTTTTTTGCGAAGTACTTCAGCTTTCCCTTTATAATAAACTGAAACCAACATCTAATTCCATATCATCTGGCTCAATTCATTTAATTTGATTTGATCAACAGTTTTCCACTTGGTTCGGCCACACACCTTCATCCTTTATTCAAATAATTGTTATTGTTATTGTTAATTAACATAAAAATATTTGATTTTTCATGTATGTGTCAACCACTGAGTTTCCCGACCGGTTGGCCGTCTACCGTGCGGGAGGTCGCGGGATCGAAACATGGCAGGACCAACCCTCCGGGTCTTGCAAAAACTGAGGAAAAAGTCTCATAACAGTGCATCTGCAAACGGCTACACTTTCATAGAAGGGATCCTCACACTTAATTGGACAATTTGAACAATTGTCATTTTTTAGACATCTGGTAGGGCATTGCATCGGCATCGCAGAGGTCATGGGGTCGAATCCCGTTCACGGCGCCTGAATTATCAGATGTCTTTAAAGTGCTAATAAAGAGAGCATGGTAATAATAATAATAATAATAATAATAATAATAATAATAATAATAATAATAATAATAATAATAATAATAATGATAATAATAAAATATAAAAGCGTGTAACACTTAGTATGTGGATATGAAAAATTGGCTCAGATAGAATATAAGGCCATCCCCCCATTTTTTTTTGTTTACCGTCGAATGCGTTTCCTGATATTTGGTCGGTCGGTCGGATTGAAAAAAAAAAAACCTAAAAAAAAATCATAAGCATTCTCGGAATCGGAGGCCTGGTACCCCGGCATCATAGCTGTGGAGCCATGAAAACAACAAGACGTGAACCCAAAATCAATATGGCGGAAACGTTGGCGGATGTTGTGGCAAAATTTAGACAGCGTGGGAAAAAGGATCAACCACCGAAACTCCTGTGCGACATAAAAATGGCTTAAAAACGTCGGACGACGCGAAACCGAGAAAAAAAAGGGGATGGCCTAAGAGACGACACGACAATATAGCAAAGAAAGTTCATTGGGATTTTTGTAAGAAGAATGGGTTGGAGCATACGGAAAAGTGGTATGAGCATATCCCAGAAGGTGTAGTAGAAAATGAAAAAGTCAAAGTTTTGTGGGACATCAATGTTCAATGTGACAATATGATAGTGGCAAGAAGACCAGGCATAATTGTAATTAACAAGAAAGAGCGAAAGAGGATAATCATCAATATTGCTGTACCAGCTGATGTAAGAGTAGGGGAAAAAGAAAGGGAAAAGGTCGAAAAATACCAGGACTTGAAGAGAGAGATCGGAAGATTGTGGAAACTCAAAATGGTAGAAGTCGTACCTGTAGTGATAGGAGCCCTTGGAAGTGTCACCAAAGGATTTAATAGGTGGATTTAAAGGCTAGGCATACCATTCAATGTTGGAGTAATTAAAAAAAACCGCTTTGTTGGGAACCGCAAGGATATTGAGGAAAGTGTTGGAAATGTGAAGAAGAGACAATTCTGTTAACCTTTGGTCATTTGTTATGACTCGCCTAACAGAAGAAAAGACGACAAAGACAACAGCCAGAACATGATATTAAATTTTATAATAATAATAGTAATAATAATAATAATAATAATAATAATAATCATAATAATAATCATAATAATAACAATTGGTGAAAAGGAGAATGAGAAAGTTGAAAAGTATCAGGACCTTAAAAGAAAAATTGCAAGAATGTGGAACATGAGAACTGTTCAGGTGGTACCAATTGTTGTAGGATCATTGGGAAGTGTAACAAGTGGCTGGGAAAGTTGAATGTCAAGTGGCTGGGAAAGTTGAATGTCAAAATTAGTATTTCATTACTACAGAAAACTACGTTACTGGGAACGGCGAGGATTTTGAGAAGGGTGTTGGAGCTCTAGAGTAAAAAGAAAACTCTAAGGGACCATTGGTCATAGGCTATGACCCGCTCTCTTAGGAAGCAACCGGAAAAAATATCATCCAGTTCACAAAGATAATAATAATAATAATAATAATAATAATAATAATAATAATAATAATTTATTATATAGATATTGATGAAATACCAGGATTTCTCCTTTTTACTAAGAAATCATATCTTCACCGCGCGCAGTGAATATATCATTTTTATCTTTCACGTGTGAGGATATAGCTGTTGTCATGGTAACCAACACGATTAGCCAATAAAACACGAGCTTTCTCTTCATTGTAAGATACTTTTTGTGCTTCATTATAATTCTTCTCTACTAAATTAACATTTTTATTGCAAAATTTGACATTATCATGATTTGTTTTTCATAACTTTCATATCTTGTTTCATGTTACACAACACGCATGTTTTAGCGGTTGGTGACCACTTTTTCATCATTTCGAAACTGAATAAAACAAGTTGTTTTAAATCTAGACATTTCATCAATATCTATAAAATAAACAGAACATTACATGGCCGCTTGGGGATACGAATTTTATCTTCTCGTGCTGAAAGTATCTCTCACTCGTTCGCTTCGCTCACTCGTGAGAGATACTTGCAGCACTCGAAGATAAAAATTCGTATCCCCAAGCGGCCATGTAATATCCTCTATTTATACAAAAGCAAAACTATTGTCAAATACTTGTGAAATGTTCGTGGCTAGTCTGACGCGGCGTTTCGTCTCGGTTCTTTAGAATTCAAAGGCAAACTCGTTGAGCATCGCGCCCAAAGTCCCGTTCGCAAATTCTTCCAACATCTACAATTTGCGAACAGGACTTTGGGCGCGATGCTCAACTAGTTTGCCTTTGACTCTGAAGAGTCTCTTGGCCGAGACGAAACGCCGCGTCAGACTAGCCACGAACCTTTCACAAGTATTTAATAATAATAATAATAATAATAATAATAATAATAATAATAATAATAATAATAATAATAATGATGATGATGATGATGATGATGATGATGATGATGATGATCATTATCATGATGATAATAATAAGCAAAAGTAAGCAAAAGGTTGGGTACAAGTAGTAATAAGCTGAGAGACTTTTGGCCATAGTCCGTTACGCAGTTACCGCCATGTTTTCAGCGCGCATTGCAATGTGGGACCGATTGGGGGCAGTTCCTTCGCGGCAAAATTCCCGCGATCATTTCTTCATGTGGAGATCATGGGCGGTGGAGATCACTGTGCAGTTTTTAATTGTAACAACGACCGAAGGTTTAAAGAAAAGTAAGTAATAAGCTGTAAAAAAGATCTAGAAACAGAACTGAAATTTTCGTTTATAAGGAAAGTGAAAAACATCGAGCTTTATTCACGAGGGAAGGTTTGTCTGAAAACTTTCTCAGTTAAGGGCAATGGGGACTGTTTTGTTTTTATTCATTCACTCCTTACAGGGCTGTTGTAATGGATCACGTGAAAGAGCTAAAGTGGCATATTTGTCCTCCAAAGTGGAGGAAATTGTGGGTGAAATTAATTAACCGTGAAGATTTAACGAAAATCACTGACAACACGAAAGTTTGTAGCAATCACTTCGTACTTGGTAGACCATACGGCCAACATCCCCATCCATGTTTGTATATGAGAGGTTACACTGGAAAGGAGAGCCATAAAGACAACCTTGAGATTCAGCAGATAATTTCCAGCTGTTGTTTCAGTACAGACAAGGAGAACAGTGATGAATACATGAAGACAAGACATGGTTCCATAAAAAGAAAACTGCCTTTAAAAGATACGACAAATAAACGGGCAAATTTACCTTCGGGAGAAAATATTTCAACAACTAACAACGAGGTTAGCTTTGAAAAATATGACCAGGGCTGCCTTGCAGAAAACGCTGACCCAAACAGTGTACTTTTATCGCAATGTATTAATATTCAGAAAGAACACCAATATGCTAAGTCAGCAGAAAGCAGAGAAAGTGTATCTGATGATTGTACTTGTGGAAAGCTATGTGAAAACTGTAAACATAGACTATGGAAATTACAAGACGAAAATCAGGAACTTCAAAGCAAAGTAAGAGATTTAGAGAAAGCACTGGAGGAATCACATCAATCCAGCACAAGAAAAAGGTCATATAGCATAGAAAATATATCTCATTCAGATGACCTTGTATTACTTCATACTGGACTGAAATCATATCCTTTATTTTGTTGGATTTTCAATTTAGTAAAACCTAAACTCCCCTATATACAGTATTATCGGGGAAGAAAATCAAAAACTGTAAAATCTTATCAAGCAAAAAAAACCCAGAGGCCTGGACCCAGTCGTCTTCTTTGTCCTGAGAATGAACTATTGATTGTGTTGATGAAGTTAAAACTCAACCTAACTGAACAGTTTTTGGCTCACCTGTTTGACACCTGTACAAGTGTCATTTCACAGGTGTTGTCAACGTGGCTGCCATTGTTGGCTTCTGAACTAAAACCACTTTTGCACTGGCCAAAACAAGAGGAATTGCCCCTGTACTACCCTGACTGCTTCAAAAAGTACAATAATGTAAGGGCAATAATTGATTGCACAGAAGTCCCTATTCAGAGGCCCTCACTAGCTAGAGCTAACAGTCAAATCTATTCTTCTTATAAAGGCAGACCAACTGCCAAAGTGCTGGTTGCCTGTACTCCAGCTGGAACAATTTCCTTTGTTTCAAAAGCAGTGGGAGGTTCAATGAGTGACAAGGAGCTTGTAAAGAGATCTGGAATTGTTGACCTTTTTTCTCCTGGTGACACACTTTTGGCTGACAGAGGCTTCAATATACAAGAACTTCTTCTTCATAAAGGTGTAAAACTTGTTATCCCCCCATTTTTGAAGGCAAAGAAACAATTTTCAAAGGCTGATGATCAGCGCACAAAACAGGTGGCCAATGCACGAATTCATGTAGAACGAGTTATTGGACGTATGAAAGATTTTCACATTATGAAAGCTGAATTGCCTCTGGACATGTTTGACATGTTTGACCATATAGTTACTGTCACTGCTGCTCTTGTCAACTTGCAGCCTCCAATAGTGCCACTTAAAAGCAGATAGCTTAATGACCAAACATTTTTGCAACTAAATAATGTATTGTACCTTACATATGTACATGTAAGTAATCAAGTTTAACAAGGTACAGCAGTTCTGTTAGCTGTCACAAGACATTGTTTCTGTTGTAGGTCAAAATCAAAAGCTGGTTACAACTTATTCACCCTAAGTTGATTCTCAATTTCCTTTACCTCTCAACCCTTATTATTTGAACTTATGAAGAATCATATATAGGGAAAAAAGGAAACTGAGAATCAACCTAGGTTGAAATTTCTAACCTAAATGCAAGTATGTGATACAGCATTTCTGTTACCTTAGACATCCAAATTAAAATTTTATTCTGTGCAAAAGGGACACTTCCATTTCAACTGGCATCTTTTCCAGACAGTTTCAGTCTGCTTGAGACCAACACATACCCAGTGGAACCAATCTTTACACAAGTCACAACAAACACTCATGTCATTGATGTTAACAGGCTTATCAATACACTCTTTGTGGCAGACATGACACATGTCATTAACAACAGAAGATGCCAGTGTTGCTTCGGTTTCTTCTAAATCACTAGAGGTGACCTCATTAGAAAGGTCTATTGATTCTAGTTTCTTCTTTAGTTCACCATCCATTAATTCGGGCACTACAATTGATTTAAAAAAGATCTTTGCCTTTTCAACAGCATCTTCCATTAGCAATGGGTCAAATGGAATTTCCTCAACATGTAAACTGTCATGCAGACATGCTGTTTTGACACAGAAGTATCCAACCTCTGAATGCTTTGCCAAAATTTGGGTTTGCACTTGATAATAATAATCATGGTTACGTTTTAGGTTTATTTCTCCAGTGGTTGTAAAATAAAGGCAGGAATCTGGCTGTTTGGTATAATCTGGAATTGACAGGTTTCTATGGGTGAAAGGGTTCTTAACTTCTAGTGGCCTATCTCCACAACAAGAACAGCTGACAATAGCATCTGGTGATGCAGCAATAATTGGATTTTTGTCACACAATATCACCCCACACCTCTGAATTTTAAGTTTCTTGTGTTTAGAACGTTTGCATTTAAAGAAAGCTTCAATAGCTTTATCTTCATTGTACTGGCCCCAGTGAATTGCTGGAGAATAAGCTGGTGGCCTGTAACACATAATATCTTTTAACAAAGACTCGTTTTTTTCACTAATTGATCCATCCTCTCTTACTTTCTTTGCAACCTTCAGCAATTTACTAGCAGTGATTCTTCCCCTTCTGTAATCAAACCAGCTGCCGCTAGCAGACTGTTCCTTGGTAGCATCTGACACTGAGTCTACAATACTACAAACTAATGGTCTACACACTTCAATGTAGTACTCCTCTGTATCTGTGAAATTTTCAGCCAGCTCAGTGAGCGTTGGAGGCAGAACAGGTATAGTGAGTTCAGTGGTTTCCTCTTGGGTGACTGTTATTTCTTTTGCCACAAAGCTGTCACTAACATCTGGTTCTTCATGCTCAGGGTCAGGTTTTGATGGCAAATAGCAGAGAATACCAGCTGAATTATTGGAGGCTTCCCGTAAATCATCAATATTAAGCTCACTTAGCAACTTTGTTCGGCGGTCAGCAACTGCCCTTGGATCAAATCTGAATCTTTTGCTTGATGAAACAACTTCTTCCACCACACAGTTACCTATGACATTTCAATAATAACTACATTTTTACCCAGTATGCATGTAGCAGGCAGTTTCTAAGTGAATATCATTATCAACAGATGTACCCGTAACTTGTAATTATTGACAATGGCTGCACCAGCACTTGGGGACTTGACCAATGCAGTTGCGTGTTTTGGATCATTACCCATTATGCCAGTGCAATAGATTTTCTTAATCAGGTAAAGTTGTTTACTGCTAAGCTAAAAGACGAATACATGTATTAATTGCTTCAGTAAAGAAATAATAATGATTGCGTTTCAATGGTATTTGTTGCCTATCCCCCACATTTACTTTTCAGTGGACACAATAAAGGTACGGCTGTATTTACTTTTGCTAAAAAATATCAATTAAAAAGTCATGTGGATAACAACTAAGAACATTTCAGTGCCATCCTGTCACCACTTTCAGTATCAAAATGTTCGCTGATTAACTGTCACAAATATTTGGCTAAAATTAGCAAATGTGAAATGCAGGCAAATTAGCAAAATATTTGTGGCAATTCATCAGTGAACATTTTAAACTTGAAAATGGCATCAAGATGATACAGAAACATCATTCATTTTTACCCGTGTTAGTTTTTGCTTGTTTCTGCATCACTAAACCTTTGCTTGCCAACAAACATCACCTGCAATAAATGGCATACATAATAAATAAGAATGTTTACCTTGAATCTTTTGAATATGAATGTTCTCAAGAAAGTCAGGTTGGTTAACTTTCTTGGAGGGTGCATGCCAGACTTGACGCTGCTCTGTAACCGTCTTATTTTCACCACGATTCACCATTTCAATCACATTGTGGCAGAGGGAGGCAACATGTTTGCAGGTTCCTCTCAGGCTGTGTGAAAAATTATGAAAATTATTCAGTAAAATTCCTACATGTACATGATTTACCAGCACTGGAAAGAACTCAATTTTCTGAATAAAAAGGAAAGGTACTTTGCAATGCAGATCGAATCAAATAATTAGACATTCATCAACCCTGCAAGTTGGGACGATTTTTGTCGCCATGGCAACCAAAATTCTGGAGCTGGTGACTAAATTGCACCAGAAGTCACCCGCCCGGCACTTAATTTAAATTGAGAAGGACTGAGCAATTGAGCTACATATAACTTAAGCGACTAAAATGTTTCATGGGGACCAAACTTGAACAGTCAGTGGCCAAATGGCCAGTAAGGGAAAAAAATTAACTTGGAGGGTTGTTCATTTTAAAACTGACATAATAAAGTGTTGCATGCATTTCTATTAGTCCTCTTCACACAAATCAAAGCCTTATTAATTTATTGCTACAGGTTTGTTCAACAATTTTCACCAGTAAAACATTTTGAGTTCCTTTTCTTTTTCCAAAATAAATGTTCAGCACATTACATGGTCAATTGTCTTGGCAGCAGTGGACATTGAAGATGACAGATGAGAAGTTGGACAAGTTTGAAGAATGGAAACATGAAGACGTTACAATCTTTTCATATTGGAACAATTTTTGCCAGTGAAACACTGAAAATTTTACCCAGCTGGACATGTGCAGTAGGCCTCCACAACAAGACCTTTCTCCTTGTGCACAATTAGCCAACAAGAATATGGAGCAAGGCTTAAGCTTGTTTCTCTGGTAACTTGTGCACGTATAAAACAGTAAGGGACATTTCCACTTATTCCATGATATTGAACACACTTGACATGTCCTGACATTTGCAAGGACTTTCCATCACGTAAAGCTTCTGTTCCTCCTGTTTTGATGTCAATTTCTCTGTTTCCTAAAGAAGCATAATAATATTACATTTAGCATAATTTTTGAGAAGTCACGATAAGAATTATTGACTCATCGTTCACATACAGCTTTTACTTACTGCTATTATTGTTGTTGCATAAAATGTTGTATATGTAAACAAATCTTTTGCCATATGCGGCATCTTCTGAAGAACGAGACTTAATACAATAGAGCCTTTTCTTATTCAATGAGATGCAAATAAGTGGCGAAGTATTCTGAAATTTAGCCGAAATCTAATTTAATTACGCTTTTTTTATACTATTGATATCATATATATGATGTACCAAAATACACTGCGGTATACTTACTTTTGTCAAAGTACGTTTCCGTTCCACCCTGAATAATATTCGGCAGACTAGATGGAGAGTCTTCCCAACCTACTGTAAGTGAATCTGGGTCTGGCAAACGAATTAATCCAGCATCCAAAATTAGCTTCTCCCGTTTCGTGTCAACAATAGTCTGCGCGTACGCTTCTGGTGTTTTTTTCACTTGTAAACCCAGAGAAACTGCTAAATAACAGTTTCGAACAAGCAAAGCTTTCGTCTGATCACCTACAGGGACATCCCGAGAGAGAAGAAAAGCTCTTAACTCAGACACTTTCCAGTTTTCAAACTTCTTCAACTCCTCGTCCGCCATCATGGATCCACACTGCCCCCTTATCGACCCAAAATGCATTGCAACGATCCCAGAGTGCAGTATGCTCGTGCTAACCGCGAAACGGACTATTGGATATGGCTCGCTCCCTTGGTGTAATGTCGGTATAAAATCCACCAGAGCTAAAGCATTAAGATGATGATGATGATGATGATGATGATGATGATAATAATACAATAATACAACTTTATTTTCACAAGATAATGTTCAAAGGTGGATAGCTTATGGGTTTGTGCACAAATGAAATCAAATGAAATAAATACATATCAAATCATATTGGTTTTTGAGGAGATGGGAAAACCAGAGTAACCGGAGAAAAACCTCCCTGTGTAGAGTAGAGAACCAACAAACTCAACCGACATATGACACCGAGTCTGGGAATCAAACCCGGGCCACATTGGTGGGAGGCGAGTGCTCTCACCACTGCGCCATCCCTGAACCCACTCTCTAATATAATCTCTAATATATGGTTTCCCAGAAACCATATATTAGAGCACTCAGAATTACTTTAGTGCCTATTCCCTCATTTCCAGCATGCCGCGGGATAATTTATTTAAAAAAAACCTTTGTTGGCTTGTACTTTAAGTCTTAATCGATGGCGTGGATATTGGTTCTATCAATCACCAAGAGGCTCGAAGGGCTATGGCTGCTATAACCCAGGATCCGGTACTGTTTGTAGGTACCTTAAAAAGGAACATAGATCCATTCTCAGAATATTCGGATAAAGGCCTTTGGACCGCTCTGGAGGAAGTGCTGTTGAAGACGCTTGTTAAGGATCTCCAAGGCCAGCTCGAATTCAAACTGAAAGAATCTGGAACAAACTTGAGAGTTGGTGAGAGGGAGCCGGTGTGCTTGGCTCGTGCACTGGTGCAGAATGGCAAGATCATCATGGATGAACCACCGCTAATGTGGATTTCAGTACTGATTGCCTGATCCAAGAGGTCATTAGTGACAAATTTACGGATTCGACGGTGCTGACGACTGCTCATCGGCTGAACATCATCATGGACTACGACAGGGTACTGGTTCTTGACGTTGGACGAGTGGTGGAGTTCGACACACCTGAAGTGTTGATAAGAAAAAGGTGAACTGTTTGCTGAAATGAAAGCCTAACAACGACTTATATACATAATGATTCTTAATCAGTTCCTGTATATCAAACTATTCCTAAATAAATATTGTGAGAATAGCATGATCAGCTGTACCACAACGCTTTTTAAGGTCTAGAAACACGACAGAATTTACATTTCCTTCATATCGATATTATAAGCCCAACTGTCAGTGGCCTCAAGAAAAACCATGGCTGTAGAATGAATAGATCGAAAACCAGAGTGATGTTGGGAATCATGTTTTTTTTTTTTAGAGAGGCAAGCATACAGCTGAACATAGATAATCCTTTTAAATGCTTTTACCACAACAGGAATGACAGAAATTGGACGATAATCATTATGCGTGTCAGCTCTTTCGCCCAGTTTGTATAAAGGAATTACTTTGGAGAACGTCTCATTTGGAAAGATTTCAGTGACTATTGATAAATTAAGAATTTTGCAAACTGAATGGGAAACCAAACCAGCGCGTCCTCTAAGAAGTCACTCGCAGATATCATTTCAAGTTCTGCATGTCGCCTTCTAGGTGCATACATAATTTAGATGGAAGAAAGCGCACTTCTTTAATGTTAGTTGGCTGAAGTTTGGAAGCTCGCGTTTTATTGGATAACCTTAGTTACCATAACGACAGCTATATCCTCACATGTGAAAGATAAAAGGAATAGAGAAATTTAGCATCCCGTTTACGGCAAACGGCAAACGGCAAACGCCGAAGTAAAATTTGCGTTTTGCCAAAAATGAAAGAAATTCGTTTGATTTAAGCTATTTTCTTGCGTGTTAGCAGTATCAAGTAACTTTTCAAAAGAGAGAGACGAATTACAATAACAGCATTTGCATGCTTCGTGTTTATTGCCGTCTCACGTAAACGCGATGCTTCATCTCTCTGATATCTTCACTGCGCGCGGTGAAGATAAGATATTTTAGTATTCCATAGTATCTTTGTGATAAAATACTTTCCACGCTAGCCACAAATCATTCGGTCATCGAACATTTAACAGACAGTAAACGGTTCAACGTAGGCTTAGCTACATAGTTCCGGAATTTTTTTGGGAATTTTAGACATTAAAAAGAATTTTAGAAACGCTTGGGAATTTTAGAAAGAAATTGACAGTTTCGAGATCTTTAGAGCAATTTGAACTTTCACCTGACTTGTTGGAAACTTCTCACAGGGAAAAACGTTGACAAAACTTGTTTTTTTTTTTTTTTGGATTCCAACCTACCAGGAGAGGGGTCAGTCCGTTCATATCCATTCTCTATTAGCGGTTATTCACCAAAAGGGGTCCTACAGTGCATCTAAGCAGTGTTTTCTCACCGTAATTTCGGAATTGGCCCGGATCTTTGCTTGCTAGCAAAATTGGCAGACTTTGTACTATGAGAAACGAAATTTATAAGAATTTTCGGGAATTTTAGAGAGTTTTTGGAGAATTTTAGACATTTCTAAAAGAATTTTAGAGCTTTTGTTTGGGAATATCCGGAAAGAGTTTTAGACAATTTTTTCGGGAATTATGTAGCTAAGCCTAGTTCAACGTGTACTGTCAAGTTTTAGTAGAAATCCTCTCACCTACTATCACGAATCCTGGCGTAATCTGACTGGCTCGCTACTTGCTATCCATTGAGTGATAGATAGTGAGTGAGTAGCAGGGACGAATGCAATCAACAAATTTACCTGCTCCCAACTGAGTGGCTTCATATCTCAGTTGTACCAGCATTGCACCAGCATTGCCCCGGCATCGCAGAGGTCATGGGTTCGAATCCCGTGGAACCCACCTGGATTATTGTCCACAAATACAACATCGCATCGTCTGTGCAGGTCAAGTCTACGCCTCTTTGCAAATGATTGCATCCTTTACAGAGAAATCCATTGTGTATAAGATTTTTGGGCTCTACAGGATGATCTCAAACAATTGTCATTTTGGTCAAACACTGGGCAATTAAATTTCAATTAATGTCAAAAATCTCAACTGTGTTTCAATATTCTGTGGATGGCCAGCCTATTAGAGCGATTTCCTCAGCACAAAGAAAATTTGTCCTGGAACGAGCATATCAACAACATCTGTAAAAAGGCAAGCTACTCTTGGGCTGCTGCATCGTATCCTAAGCTGGTGGATGTGATTCAAAAGGTAAAGATACAGCCTATAGCTCGTTGGCTTTTACAATCTCTGTACGGTGGCCAATTTACATTATCAACTCCGTTGATAAAACCAAATTTTTGTATAGCTCGTTGGTGCGACTAAAGCTTGACTTTGCATGTTGTGCGTGAAACCCTTTCACTAAACAGAACAT
>NC_090871.1:54178512-54186012 GCF_036669935.1 Montipora foliosa | reverse complement strand
AAACGCACCATCAGTGCCTCAACTCATAGTGTCATGGCAATCTTTGTGGACGCAAACAATGGACATTAAGATTAAAGTAGCTCCATTTGGAACATGTTCTGTTGGTTTCCATAACTCCCGGCGTTGTCAATCAATGGTTTCCGATCGATTGATTGCAATCAATACAATCAATAATAATCAATAACAATCCATTGATTGTTATTGATTGGTGCAACCAATCGATAATAATCGATACTCACACTCGGAGTCTTAATTGCTATTGATTACCATTGATTTCTATAGAAAATCATTGATTAATAATTCATTATGCAACTTTCTGGCGCGTGTTAGCGTGGGCATGCTTCATTGGTCCCGGGCATATTTACACGTCCAGGGTAACTGGGTAATTCGATTGCGCACTTTTATCGTTGCACTTCAACCGGGATTCCCAGAACACACTTGTTACGGAGTTTGCTTGTTCCAGAGATGGCGAAGCAAGTTGAATTGTCAGTGCGCTGTGTCGTCAAGGGCTATCACGAATGCCCTTTTGAAGTGAATGTTCAAGATGTATGTTCTTGGCCTGCATGCGTATATGCAGGCAGCATGACAGTGAGCATAGACAAAAACAATTTCCTCAACCAATTAACAAGCTGGAAGAGAGTGACACTGAAGAGACTTGAAGACAATTTTGTTCTTGTTTCGAGACGATCAGAGTCTAGTAATTTAAGTGAGCTTTTAATAGTAATAAGGGCTAAAAATGCTACAAATTTAACATAAAACACAACAAATAAAGATAACTGAATGGTTTGTTCATTCATATGGTGCGTTTTATTTAAGAAAATGACAAATTTCATAATCAATAATAATCGATAACAATCGATGAAAATCAACAGAAATTGATACTCACACAACTTTAAGTCTACGATTTTTATCGATTTCCAATACCAATCGATTAATTGTTATTGATTATTATTGATTATCATTGATTTTATCGATTATCGGAAACCATTGATTGACAACGCCGGGCATAACTAAAAATGTGGAAGACTGTGACAAGGGTCTTTCCTGTGAGGCTAGAATCTCAGACAGAATGATATAACTTCCTTGTCCATACCAAAAAGGGATTTTCATCTTTTGTTGCGTGAGGTAAATCTTGTTACATGTACATGTAACTGTAAAACTATTAGGACTCCCCCTCCCCACAAGGCTTATTTTACTCATTTGCTGGGGTGGGGTAGGGGGAGGAGGCATTCATGGGCTTGTTTTCAAGTTCTGGTCCACGAGCATAAAAAACAGCGAATTAGCCTCAACTCTTTGTCCATGATTGTAGATTTAATCTTTGATGTAACTACCCTACCCTCGGCTAGACATGTGTAAAGCAATATCATACAGGTAGGTTGTTAAAACAATTGTGCTTAATCCCGAGCAGACTGACTTGTGTTTTAATAATATTGTGTCAGTTACTAAGTTCTAAGTTTTTTTTTTTTTTAAATTTAAATTGAACACTTCAAGAGCACATTATTATTTTTGTCTTTCAACACTGGCTGCAAACCATTTGTTATGTAAAATCCAAAATTCTATTCTTCTTTAAAAACAGATAAATACTTTGTGAAGTATGTGTACACGGCCTTTCTTAAATTTTATTGAACTACATATTTTGCTCTTGATGGCTTTCAGAAGTAGTAACACTCACTTATTTTTAAAAGCAAAATTTTGAATTAGAATTTTGCAACTTACATATTGATGAATTGACCATGACATCTTAAAGGTGGATGCTATATTTGTGGTCCCTGTGGTAGTGATTCTCTATCTGCTTATATTTTCAATTTTGTTTTCTCTAAAGGAGGAAACATTTTAACCAAAGATGTGATTTCCAGACTATTCTGAATAAGATTATTCAAGATCAAGTTATTGCAGGTACATGTATGTACAATGAGCATGTAGGACTTTGTAATCCTACACATGTGGTGTGCTTCCAAATGAAATTTACTGTAATTAATTATAACGCAATACCCACAAATATCAGAAATAATATTTTAAAAGATATGAAAACTAGGCTTGGAAAATTAAAATGCTAATAGTTTCAGATAATTTTGAAACATCTTCATAAATTATATTTTTGTCACCTACCATGATAATAACTTTGTAATTATGAGTGCTCTGTTCTGGAATTAGAACTATCTCATTTTTGTCTAACTTTAATTTTACTGACTGGCTCACAGCAAGAAATTCACTTAAGGCAATTATTGAATTATTATAATCAAACTACTTTATAACATCAATGCTCGAGTACCTTAACTCTTTTTGATCGCTTGCCCTGGGACTACTTGAACTGAAAATTTACTAGTCCTGAGTAAATTTCTGGTAGTCCTTCCTGATTGCAGCATGGCAATATTATTTGCAATATCTTTTTATAATTAAATTGGACTATCTGTTTTTGCGATCGAAATGTTGCGAGGAACGTATCAAAACAACATTTACAAGCTGTGTATTTTGTTTTCACCTAATGTATTTTTTTTTGACATTGCAAAAACTAATTACAAAGTAGTTAATAGTGGTCCTGTGACTAGTGGTTCTAAGTTTCTACTAGTCCACAAGCATTTTGCACTAGTCCAGGACTAGTGGACTACCGCTAAGGTCGAGCACTGAATATTATTATGATAAAAACATGACTTCTTAATCCATTTTCTCATGGTTCTTGTCTCTTGCAGACCTCTTGCAGTCACCTGTTTTGTAGGGGAAAGATTCTTCAACATAAAATTTTCTTGGTCATGATGTTACAGCAACAACCAGAAATTTAGGTAATGAACTAGTTAAAATGCACAGAGCAAAGCACTTCAATTTAACATCTATAGTTTGACCACATTTGAAACTTCAAACCTTATCAAATAAGTCATCTCAAAAATTTAATTATTAATTTTTCTCTAAAACTATTTCCCTCAAAACTTTAATTCGGTTTTCATTTATAGCTACAGTCTGTGACAAAATTTGTTGGAACAGTACTCGACTATACAGATCTGAATCTTTCCCAGCTCATTCTCTCCTCACAATGCTGTTTCGGCATAAAACTGAGGAAATGCCTAATATTAGTGATAAAGCAGCTGCTTACCATCCTCACAAACACAAAAGCCAAAGACGTTAAAATTTGACTTCTTTGAAACGGTTATTTCCCTGAACATCGAAGAAAACACACCATTTCGTTCGCAAGATGAAAGTTCGTAAGCAGTTAATTTGCATTTTTTAGCAATGAGCCTGGATTTTAGTTAAACCGTTTCATAACATACCCTAGGCTCAAAACTTTTAAACAATATGCAACAAGGTATGAAAATTTAGCCACAAGTTATAGTAGCAAATTAAATTGATCATTTGTAAAAGTAGGGAGAATCATTGGGATGAAGTTGTACAAAACAAAATAGGAGCCCACAATATGTATGTGTAAAAAACCGCTGAAAACATGTGGTGAATGATCAAGGGAATGGATCGTGGTTCAACCACATCACAATTTTGCTCCATACATGTATCTCCAAATTGAAACAAAATTCATGACGAGAAAAAAAAATATTATCGCTTTATTTATTTTAGCAAAATTTTTGGCAAAATGCCGATTACTAACCTTTTTATTTTAACGGTGAAAGCTGGTCGCAAATTGTTGGTATCGCAGAGGGGAAAACATCAGTTGTAAATGCAACTGTATTGGTCACAATTTCGAGTCCTGATTAACCATAAGCATGTAAATACATTGGATGGGCCTAATTATTAGTTCTATAAATTGTTTAAATTTCCGCATAATCCGGTGTAATTTCCACATAATCATGGCATGTTTACAGGGCTTCTGATAGGATGCGGAAAAAAATTAAAGATTATGCGGAAATTTTTGACCATATTATGTGTAAACATGTGTTGATTATGCGGAAATTACACCGGATTATGCGGAAATTTGAACATTTATAGAACTAATAATTAGGCCCGTCCAACGTATTTACATGCTTATGGTAAATCAGGACTCGAAATTGCGACCAATACAGTCGCTTTTTCCCTTTGTGATTAAGATATCTGGCCGAGTTGCCAATTTGCGACTAGCATTCACCGTTAAAATAAAAGGGTTAGTAATGGGCATTTTGCCGAAACTTTTGCTAAAAAAAATAAAGCGATAAAAAATATTTTTGTTTCTTGTCATGAATTTTGTTTCAATTTGGAGATATGGAGCAAAATTGTGATGTGGTTGAACCACGATCCATTCCCTCGATCATTCACCATTTTCAGCGGTTTTTTTCACATACGTATTGCGGGCTCTCTGTTTTGTAGAACTTAATCGCTCCTTCATCACAGTGATTGTCCCTACTTTACCAGAGTTACAAATGATGCAATTTAATTTGCTACTATAACTTGCGGCTAAATTTTCATACCTTGTATCTTTTTTAAAAGTTTCGAGCCTAGGGTGTTATGAAAACGGTTTAACTAGAGTCCAGGCTCATTCCCGAAAAATGAGTGGAAACTGCTTACGAACTTTCATCTTGCGAACGAAATGGCGTGTTTTCTTCAATGTTCAGGAAAATAAGTGTTTCAAAATAGTCAATCTCTTTGGCTTTTGTGTTTGTGAGGGTGGTAAGCAGCTGCTTTATCACTAATATCAGGCATTTCTTCAGTTTTATGCGGAAAATATCGTAATTATGCGGAGGATGCAGAATTTAGGGAATTATGCGGATCCGCATCGCCGCATCCTGTCAGATGCCATGATAATAGGGCAAAAAATTTCAGCATAATCTTTAATTTTCTTTTGCATCAGAAGCTCTGATGAAGGATGGCTTAAATGTCTGGGATGAGTAAAGAAGGTCCATTTAGATCTTCATCATGGAGGATGAAAGCACAGTAAAATGACAGTTTGAAGTAAGGGGTGGAATATCAGGGAAAATTTAAGGACGGTGCCTACTAATTAAAGATATTTTCGCCCCGGTGTGTGATTATGCAGGAAATGTAGATCTTAACAAGTGTTATTAAAATCCAAAAAGAAAATTGGGGGTAACCACGCATTTTTCAAAGATAATTCATGAATAATATTTGTGAAGAGCTTTAAAATACAAAGCAATGTATGGCGTTCTTTCCCAAATTGAAGCTTAATTATCTCTCAAAAATGCATGGTTACCCCCAATTTCTTTTTGGTTACCAAGAGTACTTACTAAGATCTACTTTCTCCGGATACATGTAGTTCAAAACTGCGCAAAAATATCCTTGTATTAGTAAGCATCGGCGATAGGAAATCCGAGTATCTTGAGATGCGCAGAAAGTATGCGCAATAACAATAGTAGGCACCGTCCTTAATTCTTTTAAAATTTAATGTAATTCAGTAACAGTTTTCCAACCAAAATGGATGGGCAGCCTAATGTGAAAGGTATTAGTAGGGAAAACAAACTTCCCATACAAGTACTATGCTCCACTCAACAAGACAAAAATGGGGTAAATGCAAGAAACACTTAACTACACTGAGGGAATTTACCAAACTTGTGAGCATACATGTAGATGCTTTCAGAGAATCATTTTTGTTTGTATCCCTCATTTTGCAGGTACATAACTATATACATGTAAATGTTCCATGGGCAGAGTGATAAATTAAACTTAAAAGACACAGAGGAGACTGATCAGAGCTCGAAGTAAGTTACTTTTAATAGTAGGTTATGATTGAGTGAATGAATGAATGAATGATTTATTTTGTTTAAAAGCAAATCACTGAATTCTGACAATAATTCTGGAATGCCAAAAATCCTGTTTCTTTCTTTCTTTCTTTCTTTCTTTCTTTAATTCTTCTTTTTTTTTCTAAATTGATTTCTTCCTTTTAAATTCAGGTATGAGATATTTTAAAGTGGAAAACATTCACATGAGCTTGCTAGGATAAAAAATAATATTACCATAATTTGTTCTTGAACATTTCACAGCTTGGCATCATGACATCCAACTAAATATAACAGACTGTTCAACATGCATGTACAATGTACTGTGTTTGACTACTATTTCTATTTAAGAAGAACTTGATTTACTTGTTATGTTAGAATACCATGAGCTAATTTAGGAGCTTTTTGGAGCAGAAGTACAGTCATGTAGTGTTTATATGTGATCTTCTATCAAGGCCATGTCCTATGGATGCAAAAAAGCAGGAATGGGGGTAAACAGGCTAACACCAATCTATTAACTTATTCATGCCAGATTATTTTATCATAGCATTCCATGGTATGGTGTTGCAGCATTGTTTCATGAATACATACTGTACCGTACACTGTACTACACGGCTCTCAACCTATTCTTAACACGCGGCATCTTAGACTTTTTATGCAAATGACTTTTAGTATGAGATTAACCTTTTGTAGACCAAAATTTTCTTTCATTATAATAATGAGTTGATAAAGATCAGATTACCATTAATATTTATGGCTATGCCAAATTATTTGCTGTGGAAAAGAGAGCTACATGTATAAACACAAGTTTGATTCTGCTGCTGATGAAGAACCACAATTTGTTTAAAAGCTCATTACCCATTTGATTCATACCTTGTTCACCAGTGTAACACAAACCCTAGATAAGTGGTCCTCTATTATCATGCTGCCTTTATGAGTTATAGCCAGAGTTCTGTCTGTTCGCTTTCATACATGTACTGTTTGTCCAAATTTGTGATATAAATATCACTCTCAATATATCTATAAATCCCACGTACTGCATCTGGCGACGTCTGTGATTGCATTAAAAGTGGGCTATTTGTTCATCAAAACAGCAGCTCATTGTGAACCAATACATGTATATCTGATTGAATTTGTGCAGAGAGTAATGCTGTTGTGTTTTTTAAGTTCTGCCAATTACCAGTAATACATGTACGTCATTCCTGTTGTCTGATGTTTGAGGCTCCATTATTGCACTCAGGACTTCTTGCTGGTTCTAAAGTGGAAAGTTTTCAAATGATCTTAAAAAGATTATCTGGCTAAGACTTAAATGTAGCGGTTTTCAAAACCTGGACAGTTACATTGTAACAGGTGGCGCTGACCACGTGTGTTAATACTAGGTCAATTGTTGCATTAAACCCTCATGAGGTTTTTTTTTTTTTTTCATTGATAAAGCGAATTGGTTTAAAAAGAGCAATTTCTACTTGTGGCTTTTGTTGTGCTAACTGCACTTGGGAATGAATGGAATCAAGTAAAATTTTCTCAGATGAGAGGTGACTAATGTATGTTGAAGGATCCATAACTGCGCTAACATAAAGTGAAAACAGTGTGAATTGTCTCAAAGGGGCACGTCTGGAAACATGGCAAGCTTAAAGCCGCTGCTTGGAATTCCAGTAAGTGTAATAAAGTACTCAATCCAAGGAATTGAGGGTAAAAAGAAACATAAATCCGTTTCAATTCAAGATGCTGAAATTAAGCGTTTCTGAAAGTTACATAACCCTGACCAACACTGCCAACTTACAACAAAAGCATAATGTAAATGTAACATGAAAATAAGTGGCACTATTAAACTTACTAGAAACATGATCAAGAACCC
>NC_090871.1:54168512-54171012 GCF_036669935.1 Montipora foliosa | reverse complement strand
GCTTTATGAGGCTAAGGTTTTGCGTGACTCCTATGGAACAAAATATGGCTGGTCTGAGCAGTGCGAAGATCTTGTCAAAAAGATGATCAACTCAGTTAATGGTATGAATTAACAATGTATTTCAAACTCTTTATATAAAAATCGTTTCAAATCTAAATCTAGAAAGTTGGTTAACCGCTTTTCGATCATGTAGACATCAGCAGCTGTGAAGGGCAGCTTTATAACTCAAAATTTCATGGAAAAGGCAGCTAAAAAGTAATTCACTAAGACAGAACCCTTATAACGCTGAGTAGAAAACCGGCTTAATACAGTCGAAGTCAGTATCATATCTTGATAGACCGTATTCATAAATGGAGGCTAAGTAATTATTGTTTTGTCTTTATGCTAATCATCTTAACTAGCCTCGTAAACACGAGCAAAATTCAAAAGAATTCTTGTTCTAAAGTGAGGCTAGTTATGATGATTAGCACAAAGACAAAAGAGTAATTTCTTGACCGCCATTTATGAATACGGTCTATAGTCAGCTCGAACTGAAAGTGTAACATTACTTTTTTTTCTTTTTTTAATCTGTGATCGATTCATGGGTTGTGCGCCTTAATTTATTTCAACAGATGCTCCCTGCGATCCTCAGATGTCATCAGAAGCACAAGGCAAATTAAAGAGAAAATCCCATGAGGACCGAAAAGGTAAAATCGTCAGGACTCTGGCTGGAAAGACAATTATTGTAAAATGCCCATTTACTCACGTGAAAAGGTGCCTTGGTTTCTTTGACTGGAAAAAAGATGATTCGTTGTGTTCGCGTAGAAAGGAAGTTTCTAGACATCAACGTCTCAGCGCTTCCTTATTTGACCTTTGTGACGTCATATGCCTGTATATACGCTCAGTACACTTGAAGACAGTGATAACCACTGATGGATATGAGGACCACCATGAGCATTCCCTGAGTTTAAATTATGATAACCTTTCCAATATCCAAAAATATAATTATCGACCTTAGTATATCTCTGGATTATTTCTAGTGAGTATCTGAATCTTTCCTATGATCTTCTGTTTTTAAGGCCTGCTAAAACTAAATTCTGCCTCCCACCCACAGTCTTGGACAAAACTCGTTGGGAAATGTGACACACTACCATAAAATGGTCATTCCCTCATTTGTCTGTGTGATAAAAGATTAGCTTCTCTATACGTTTCCCCCTCCCCTTAATGTGCTGATAAGAGTTGTTGAGCCAGAACGAATGAGATTATGATTCAAATAAACTCGTATTGTGTATGCCGTTTATCATTTATGCGAATGCCAACTTACTGTAAAGTCATGTATGGTTTGTTGTATGTGATTGTTATAGATGTTTCTGCCAAGGAACAAACTCAGATCCTATTTACAAGTGAAAGCTTTCCATCTTCTTCTGTGGCTTCTCTTCGAACAGAAGGTACTATCACTTACTTCAATTTGACCATGTTGGATTCAAATTCACCCTGTTTTTTTCTTAACTCTGAGCGACTCACGTATTGTTCGCCATCATTTATTTCGACAGATGCTTCCTGCGAGCCTCAGATGCCATCAGAAGCACAAAGAAAATTAAAGAGAAAATCTGGTAAGGAATAATGAGGACTTTTACAAGTACAAAGCGGCTGTTGGAAGGACAGTTCTCGAATAGAGCCTGTTTACTCAGGTGATAAGGTGCCTTGGTTTCTTTAACTGAAAAAAAGATCCTACTTTATGTTTCCGTTAAAAGAAAAAGAGTTCGATTCCCGGGGGATTCATTTCTAGACATCACCGTGACTGCGTTTTCTTTATATGGCCCTTGTGACGTCATATGCCTATACGCTCTGTACACTTGAAGACGCTGATCATAACCACTGATGGATGTGGGGGCCACCATGGGAATTCCCTGAATTCAAAGAATCAAATTAAAGTTATTTGGCTCTGCTGTTTCACACTCTTCTGGAATAAACGATGCTTCTTTGTGCCCTTGCAAATCCTCTTTTGTTTCAGGCTCATCCAGCAAGAGTTCATCTTTATGTCTTGAACACTCTGTGAAATTCAAAAAGGCAATACATTTATCTTATCATATCCACATGAAGAATATATCCAATAATAAATAAACCTGTACCATACTGCAGCGATAACGACATGATCCAATTTGTACCGATAATAGCTTTCATTCGATTTCATTTACCCGTATTATGTGAGGAAATATGGCATTAGCTGACTTCTCACTATACTCATTTTCTGCACCACTGAGGTCATCAATGTCAACTTTGTCTGAAAAGCAAACAGTGAAATGGAGACTACAATCAACTAGTGGATTAGCCAATCAGAAGATGTTAAAACTTTATGCAACGAATTTTGAAAGAACCACCTTCCGCAAAACCTGGCACAGCAACGTGCCAGTTATCATCACAAGATTAACTTTGCAACATCTCACACCAAATGACAGGGGTCACAGGGTTTCAACAGTGATCATGGATGGTCATAACATGGTTTGAAACTCCTTTCACT
>NC_090871.1:54116012-54156012 GCF_036669935.1 Montipora foliosa | reverse complement strand
GGTTCAGCTTCCAACTAGAGAACATTTTCACCAGACTTAAAATAGTTGCAAAAGAAAAGACACGCGGAACGCTGGCGAAAGAAATCACCAACATGACAAGTATTTTTACATCACACGAAGATTGCCAACATCCGAGAGTTCTCCTGATTGAGGGCGAACCCGGCATGGGAAAGACGACCTACTGTAAAAAGCTGGCATATGATTGGGCAACTAAACAAGACCGCGAATGGGACGAGTCTTTCCCAAAAGTAGAGGTGCTCCTGCTCCTCAGATGTCGTGAAATTGATTCTAGCATCTGGCAAGCTATTGACGACCAAATTCTGCCGGAAGAAGTTGACCCAGAGTTGAAAGAAACGTTTTTCCGGTTCGTGCGAGAAAACCCTTCTAAAGTCCTGTTAGTGCTCGATGGGTTGGATGAGGCAGACCCTCAAAAATTGGCTGTGTACTTTAGTCTTATTCAAAGAAAGCTGCTCCCTGGTTGTAACATTGTTCTTACTTCTCGTCACGAAGCAGGAATTAAAGTAAGACCTTACTCGGACGCACTGTTCGAGATTCTTGGATTTACGAGAAGTGATGCGAAGTGTTTTATAAGGAAGTATTTTCGACACGCAGGACAAATGGCAGAGAAGCTGATAAATGTACTGTGGCATCCGTATGATGATGACGATGGTGATGATGATGATTATGATAATTATGATGATGATGATGATGATCAGCATTTAAAAGATGATGACGATGATTATTATGATTATGATGATTATGATGATGATTATGATGATGATGATGATGACGGTGATGATGATGATTATGATGATGATGATGATGATGACGGTGATGATGAAGATGACGGTGATGACGATGATGATCAGCGTATTAAAGGATCTTTAGAAGAAGATGATGGCGACGATGACGATGATGATGGCGATGGCGATGACGATGATGATCAGCATATTAACGGACCTTTAGCAGAACTGACAAAAAACCCTTTAAATACACTTCTGCTTTGTGTGCTTTTCGAAGATTTTGGCGGCATTCTACCAAACAACAGAACACAGCTGTACGTAGAGATTGTTCTCTTCGTTTTGAGACGATACGAAATGAAGAACCACTTACCAAGTAGTGGTAAAGACCTTCTAATAGTTTACAAGAAGGAACTGATGACCCTAGGGAGAATGGCGCAAGAATCTCTTTTTAAAGGAGAGGGACATTTCGAAGACGTCGAAGGGAATTTCACGGAAAGTCTGTTCATTAAATTTGGCTTTCTCTCCATCCAGGCTGGCGGTAGCAAGAGAACGCCTTGTTTCCGTTATAGCTTTTTTCACAAGAGTTTTCAAGAATTCTTTTCTGGTCTACATCTTGCGTTTTCTATCCTGGATGGAGAAATTGATAAGGAGTCAGTTCTGACTGACGAAAGATATTTTCGTGAACTAAATCAAGTTTTCATGTTCATGAGTGGAATCATAGCATCGCAATCCGAGGAAACGGCAGTGTCGATTGTGAATGGTGTTGCCTCACTTGTAAATGTCAGAGGCCGCAGATCTCCGGATGCCGCGGAATTGTACCTGAAGTTGGCTTTAGATGTCATAGGGGAATGTAAAACTTGCCCCGAAAACCTTTTTACCAAATTAGCTAATACCTTTGGCAAAAGTCTTCATTTGACGGAAATTGGGTTACCCTTCATGTCACGTACGCGCATTGCTGCCTTTTCTCAGGCCCTCGCAGTAAACACTTCCCTTACTACTTTGGATTTGTCTCTCAACTACATTGGTACTGAGGGTGTTACATCACTTTCCCAGGCCCTCGCAGTAAACACCTCCCTTACTACTTTGAATTTGTTTAAAACCTTCTTTGGTGCTAAAGTTGCTACTTCACTTTACCAGGCCATCGCAGTAAACACCTCCCTTACTACTTTGGATTTGTCTGGCAACTCCATTGATGCTGAGGGTGCTACTTCACTTTCCCAGGCCCTCGCAGTAAACACCTCCCTTACTACTTTGAATTTGTCTGGCAACTCCATTGATGATGAGGGTGCTACTTCACTTTCCCAGGCCCTCGCAGTAAACACCTCCCTTACTACTTTGGATTTGTCTGAGAACTCCATTGATGCTAAGGGTGCTACTTCAATTTCCCAGGCCCTCGCAGTAAACACCTCCCTTAGTACTTTGGATTTGTCTTGGAACTCCATTGGTGCTGAGGGTGCTACATCACTTTCCCAGGCCCTCGCAGTAAACACCTACCTTACTACTTTGCATTTGTCTCACAACTCCATTGGTGATGAGGGTACTACTTCACTTTCCCAGGCCCTCGCAGTAAACACCTCCCTTACTACTTTGAATTTGTCTCTCAACTCCATTGGTGATGAGGGTGCTACTTCACTTTCCCAGGCCCTCGCAGTAAACACCTCCCTTACTACTTTGAATTTGTCTGGCAACTCCATTGATGATGAGGGTGCTACTTCACTTTCCCAGGCCCTCGCAGTAAACACCTCCCCTACTACTTTGCATTTGTCTCTCAACTCCATTGATGATGAGGGTGCTACTTCACTTTCCCAGGCCCTCGCAGTAAACACCTCCCTTACTACTTTGCATTTGTCTCTCAACTCCATTGGTGATGAGGGTGCTACTTCACTTTCCCAGGCCCTCGTGGTAAACACCTCCCTTACCACTTTGCATTTGTCTTGGAACTCCATTGGTGCTGAGGGTGCTACATCACTTTCCCACGCCCTCGCAGTAAACACCTCCCTTACTACTTTGTACTTGTCTGGCTACTCCATTGGTGCTCCTCACCGTAGTTTAGACCCTCGCATCATACTTTAGTGGTGAGCGTGATCTTCATTCTAAAGGTTTCACGTCGTTGTCAAGATGTGAACGGCGAATAAGGGTGCGTTTTTTTGGGAAAATCGGAAAACGGATTCTTGAATCCAAAAACGGATCATGAATCCAAAGTATCCACACTCGAGGAGGGTACTTTGGATTAAATGGTTTCCTGCAAATTTCGCACCAGAAATTACACTAAACGTTTCTTGACAGCAATAATATCGTTAGCATCTTTCCTACAGCTAAAAAAAAGCATGTTTTTCGTCACTTCTTTTATCGATCGCTGAGGTATTTTTTTCTGGTGGTATTTTCACTGAAGAATTTCTCCAAAACAAACTCTTAACCGCTAATTTTTTTTTGTTTGTTTGTTTTTTTTGTTTTTAAAATTTGCACGCAATTCTGGGTTTGTTTGTTTGCGTTGTCATGGAAAATAATCCTTTTTCGGATGTTGCGTTTTTTTGGCGCTGAAGAATTCATTGATCCGAGATCAGAAATCCGTTTTTACATTTTCCCAAAAAAACGCGCCCTAAATGCTCAAAATGTAAAAAGGCACGTGCAGGGCGTGCAAAGCTATTGTTTTTGCTTACTAAATACGCAAATTTTGGCGTTCTTGTAGCCGTTGTCGTCGGCTTAAGGTCCCTATTGTCTTTTACAGTTCACGGTGTTGTTGTTGAATTTGACGACTATCTTTCCTCACCTCCCCACCCCATGTTTCTTGGTTTAGCATGCATTGAAAGGTTAAATGTCACCTTCTTGCTAGTGCGTCACGAAATTAAGGGCTTACATTGAGATATGTTTCACTTAAGAGTGTTACTCTGATAAAAAAAAAATCACAGTCGAGTCTTTTTTCCTTCGGATTTTGAAAAAGTGTTTGCGGAAAACTTGACCGGCCAAATGTTTGGATTTTGCGGTCCGCCATTACTTACGTTCAAAACTGACCGATTGGACATTAGAGGGTTGGATCTAGGGGTAAGTGACTTCATTTACTGACTAGTTAAACGTTTCAGCGCGTAAAGGCAGATTATTATATATGCAAAACATGAGTTTAAAGTCTGAAAGCACGAAACTCCCCTGCTGCGTATCAAGTCAGCCGCGTACACACGCACTGTGACTTGTGAGTCTTTGACGTCATTTTCTCCTCGATCCAGCTCTCTCAAGATTTTAAAGTTAGTAATGGCAGACCATTTAATAGGGAAATGTCAGTTAAAATTTTGAAATCAAAGCTTAAAACTTGGGCCACTTAGTGTTAAGTTAACGTAGTTTTGAAATTCAAAGAAAAAGAAGAATTGATTTTTTGGTCGTAGTACGGCTTTCAATTTTACATAAAATAGAAAGGAAGATGTGGTACTCAAGATGTCCGCATCGATGATAGACAGCAGGCGCGCAATCCGATGACTTTTTATGACTTCCGTCAGTTTTCCTTTTTGAATCTACTTCAATTTCACAAAGAACTCAAGCCGGTCAAATGCTAAAAGCGCCAGTTTCGTTGCACCACATTCTTTGTCTCTTTTTAAAAATAGACCAAATCGGCTAACTCGGTGTTGTGCCTGGTTGAGATCCTTTGAGATTAAAACTTTTTTTTCCAAGTATTTTCATATTATTTAAATGTGAATGCTACATTACCATGTAAAGGCATTATAAACCCCGAGAGATTTGAATGGAAACTTATCCCCTAGTGTAAACGTAGTCTAAGAAATATGTCTGTTCAGGAATGTTATTTACAAGTTACTGTGATAATATCTAAATCTGTTCTGAATAAGTGGTTTTTGAACTACCTTTTTTGGTGAAATTCTACTTGAAATTATTTGGGCAAATGCTAGTTTTAATTTGGTACTTTCATTTATGTATCAGCAATACGGTCGTATTAAAAGAGATTTAAGCATGAGATGGTAAAAACGAAGGATAAAAAGATGAAATTCGACGTTTCAGAATAGTCATGACTCCATTATCAAGGGAAAACGTATATCACATAATGCAAATTTAAGCATTTAAAGCGACAACACATTGATTAATTTTGTCAGGTCTCTAAGATGCAAAGAATGGTGCGGCTTTTCACATTCAGGTTCAGTAATCTGCAAAGATTATTGTAAAATAAATTTATTTACATGTTAATAACAAATGATTTTAGTGGCAACTATTTAAGGCAAATGCTAGTTTCAATTCTCGGTTTTCACATGACGTCACAGCCGCCATGTTTGTGCCCATAAACAAAGAAATGGTGGCCACATTTGTGTCCCGACCCAATCCTCTGGGAATGGAACTCTATTATGCAAACGTTTTCTATGGTTTTCGTTGAAAAACATGGCTGTTGATCACGTGAGTGAAAACCAACAATAGTCCAAGTATCAAATATTTAGCTTGATAGTGAGGCAGTGAGGACATAAAAAAATCAAAACACTATGGAATGAATGTGAAAAATATTTACATATCATTCACTTTCCTTTGTCTTTGTCCTCTAAACCCTCTTTCAAGCTTAATTTTAATATATCGAAAAAGGCCTATTTAGTCTTTAATTGATCTATCAATATGTACATTAATGTTGTTAGGTCTATTAAGCTGCAAAGATTGCTGCGGCTTTTCCTATTCAGGTTCAGCAAATCTAACAACATCCTCATAAAGTAATTTATTAAGGTGTTTTTATTGTGCATAAGCGATATCTATATATTCCTGCGTTTTCAAGATGAAGCAAACAATCTTTTTTGGTATCCCTTTTATGCAGTTTTTCAAAGGTCTTATCAATGAAGTTTCTTGATTACTTTGCTTTGTGTAAACATAGTGTTTTGTTTGCTGATTAAATCAATTTAACAAGAGAGTTTGATCGGTTTATTCTACTTATCTGGAGCAGCGAGTTTAAGGACGTTCGCGCGAAATTTTTTCAACATTGATTTTCTTCTGAAACTTTTACCACTGTAAGGTGATGAGTTAGTTATGTCAGAAATGTAAAAAAAATGGGGGTCACCGACTTCGTTTTGGAGAGAACATGTTTGGAAAAACACCCAAAATGTGACAAAATCGGGCTTCGTTATCGAATAAGGCCAGTGTCTGTAAACCCAAAGATATTGCAATTAAATCTTTGAAGTGAATTCTTCTCTGCCAAATATTGTTTAAGTGGACTAATTAAGTGAATTTAGTCAACTGGTGAGGTTCCCTTAAAGATCAAGTTCGCATTTAGCGACCACAGTTTCACACGCCTTGCAGCCGCAAGATGGCAGGATTTGATGTCCCGTGAGCAGAAATCTTGAAATTTTTTGAACTTCCCACGTTGATTTTTTGTTCATTCTTGGACAACGTGGAGATAATTGTAAATAAAATCCGTTTCTGGAAAGAAAATAGGGGTCACCGAACGTCCAAGACCGTTAAATCCAGGCAAAGCTATAGCAATGGCCTTTTGCCCTATCAGTTCTCATTTTATTACTTAGCGCGCGCGCTCGTGTATGACGTGGCGTGTGCATTTGCGTGCGCAGTAAGGATGCGCAGAAACAATTGGCGCGAACGTCCTTAAAAGGGTCCTGATATGCTCTTACCTGAGGATTACCATAGAAACATCTTTCAGCCCGAGTTCAAGGCTCATACATTTTCCAAACCAAAACCTTCATCCCATGGTCAGGTTAGGGCAAGGAGAATTTCTTAAGGACGAAAAAGAAAACGTTTTCTTGTTTTCTTCTATTTCCTTTGTTAACCCTTTTATTCCCAGGATCGAAACGTTCATTCTCCTAACTAGTACCATAGCTTTCTTTGTTGAGTAGTCATGAGAATTTGGTGTAAAGCACATCTCTTAAGCTGATAATTCTCCTTTTTCTCATCAATACCTGTTTGACAGAGATTTTATTAAGATTATGAGGAGAATTTACATGCTGATTACTCCTGGGAGTCAAAGACCTTACCCTTACCCCACTATCTACCTCTATCTACCCCTGGGCACCCGAGCACATGTCTCTTATCGTAGACACCCTTACCCCACTACCCTCCGAGTATCTTTATCGTATCTGAAATGAATGCATATTTGAAGTGAGGGTTAAAGACGAAAGAGAGGTGATCCTCACACTTAACTGGACAATTTAAGAAATTGTCTCTTATAGTAGACACCCTTACCCCACTATCTACCCCTTAGTCTTCAAGTATATTTACCTTATCTGAAATGAATGCATAGTTGAAGTGCGGGTCAAAGACAGAAGAGAGAAGTGATCCTCGCACTCATCTGGACAATTGAAGCAATTGTCTCGTTATAGACAGCTGAATCAATTCATGTGGCGTTCAAATGTCTTACGTCTGCCAAACAACGAAACCTAGACACGTTCTTTTTATGTGTTGTGTTAGTTACGAACAGTAGATAGTTTAGGTGCCCGCTGTCTAGCTAGAAGAATCCCCAAAAGGGTCAATCAAATGGCTCGCTGCTGGTAAGAGTTGTTGAGCCAGAACTACAGAGATTATGATTAAAATAATCTCGTATTGTGTATGCCGTTTATCATTTATGCGAATTCCAACTTACTGTAAAGTAATGTATGGTTTGCTGTATTTGACTTTTACAGATGTTTCTGCTAAGGAACAAACTCTGCTCCTATTTCCAAGTGAAGGCTTCCCAACTTCTTCTGTGGCTTCTCATCGAAGAGAAGGTGTATATGACCTTACGGCAATTTGACCATGTTGGATTCAATTTGACCATGTTTTTTTGAAACTCTGAAAGACTCACGTATTGTTCGCCTTCATTTATTTCGACAGATGCTTCCTGCGAGCCTCAGATGCCATCAGAAGCACAAGGAAAATAAAGAGAAAGTCCGGTAAGGAATAATTAGGATTTTCACAAGTACAAAGCGGCTGTTGGAAGGACAATTCTCGAATAGAGCCTCTTTACTCACGTGATAAGGTGCCTTGGTTTCTTTAACTGAACCAAAGATACAACGTTGTGTTTGCGTTAAAAAAAGAAGAGTTCAATTCCCTGGGGATTAGTTTCTAGACATTACCGTGGCAGCTCTTTCTTTATTTGGCCTTTCTGGCGTCATGAGCCTAAACGTTGTGTACACTTGAAGACACTGATCTGGGGGACACCATGAGCATTGCCTGAATTGAAATTATAATAACCTTTCCAATATCAAAAATATAATTACCGACCTAAGTAGCACTTTGTATTATTTTTTTGTAAATAATTGCAATTGTAATTTGTTTGCTCACGGAAAACCTTAAGAGCGCCCAGGAGCTCGTTCAACATCTGTCCGTGCATTCCGGATCAAACTGGAATTTGGCAGTTGGTTTTTTTGGAGAGGAGAAAACCGGAATACCCGGAGAATAACCACTCGGAGCAAGGAGATAACCAACAACAACTCAACCCGCATTTGACGCCGGGACCGAGAATCGAACCTGGGCCAAATTGGTGGGAGGCGAGTGTTTTCACCGCTGCGCCACCGATGTACCATCCCTGCGCCACCCATGTACCATCCCTGCGCCTCCCCCGTACCATCATTGTGCCACCCCTGTGCCACCACTGCGCCACCACTGCTCGAGTGAGCATTTTAATCTTTTCTGTGACCTTTTGTTTTAAAGGCAAAAACTGAATTCTGCCTTCCACCCAGGTGTTTCAGACTTTTGCTTTTAAATATTTACAGATATCTCTTTCACCGATCGTGACCTTTCACAAAAGAAAGCAAGAGGAAAAGAGAAAGAGTCAAAGCAACATTCAGGTAAAGTCGTCTAAACCGAAGCAAGTTTTAATTTGATTCTAAATTTCACTAACTGATGCTCTTTGAATTGACGTTTTCTGGTAGTGGCTGTTGTACATTCTGCTTGTGCAGCCTTAACGTTTTGCCAAGGACATCTCGCCAAACAAGGAAACCTAGAAGTTCTTTTTATGTAGGTTGTGCAGGGGCGGATCCAGGATTTTCCTTAGGAGGGGGTGCATCACTAAGGAATGGCGTAACTGACTGGTGACATTGTTTTTTTTTTGCAGAGTACCAGTTGTAGTAGAAAGCCGGAGGTCATCTCAGAACTAGTGAGATAACGATTTAAATGAGCTCGTATCGTGTGAGCCGTTTATGCGAATGCCAACCTTAAGTCATGTATGGTTTGTTATGTGATTTTGACAGATGAACAACGTCAGGTCCTATTTACAAGCGAAAGCTCTCCATCTTCTTCCCTGGCTTCTCATCGAATGAAAGGTATATGTAGCCTTAAATAAGTGCGATAGAGGCAATTTGACCATGTTGGAAATCGACACGGAGAAAAAAATCATGCAATCTTAAAAATCAATATGTCCAAAATATTGCAGTAAAATGTGTTGCGCAAAAATGAGCAATTTTTACATATGAGCTTTTTTGCTCTGCCCAACGTGGTTTTAAAGTGGATTTATTATTATTGTCACTGCATTTCAATTTGAATATATTATTATTCCTGTAATATTGTGTTGGTTTTATGTTAACTCGTTCTCGTTTTAGTTCTTACCTCTAAGCACTGTGATACTCAAGCCTAACACTTATGCACGCCGGCAGAAAACATTATGTGGGAATTTTTGTATGAAAACAAACGTGGATAGGACAACAGGTTCATTTAGAAACTCTGCTTGTGTGTGTACCAGAAATGACTTGTAAAGCGGCGATACGTAGGAAAATCAGCCAAGAGGGCTTGCATACCACTGACACCTCTAAATTAACTCACAGGATCAAATTTAGCTTGTGATAGTCATTTCCGACCCACCAGCTTTTCAGCAATATATTTGCGTCAGTACATTCTCGCAATTTCTTCAAGAAACTTGACTCGCACACTTTATTCGTTGAATAATGAATCTTAATGTGAAGACGGATTAGCTAGGAAATCGGTGAGCCAAGAATAGTCTACCAGAAGGAAGGGATGGATTTTCGCTTTGAAATTGGAAATCGTCTCACACTCCTGAAAAAAGGAAAAGCTATGTAACTCTGAGTCAATCTAAAATCAACTTCTAAATTGACCCTTTTTTTTCTTGTGTTTGTTTGTTTTGTTTTGCAGCTAGTTCTTCATGTCAAAGTGATATCATAGAATCCATAAGACAAATTTACCAAAAGTGTGTGGGGGGTTTTGCCCAGTTCCTTGGTGTGAAGGGTTCAGCTTCCAACTAGAGAACATTTTCACCAGACTTAAGATAGTCGCAAAAGAAAAGACACGCGGAACGCTGACGAAAGAAATCACCAACATGACAAGTTTTTTACACATCACACGAAGATTGCCAACATCCACGGATTGTCCTGATTGGGTGAACCCGGCATGGAAAAAGACGACCTACTGTCAAAAGCTGGCATATGATTGGCAAACTAAACAAGACGCGAATGGGACGAGTCTTTCCCAAGAGTAGAGGTGCTCCTGCTCCTCAGATGTCGTGAAATTGATTCTAGCATCTGGGAAGCTATTGACGATCAAATTCTGCCGGAAGAAATTGACCCAGAGTTGAAAGAAACGTTTTTTCGTTTCGTTCGTGCGAAAACCCTTCTAAAGTCCTGTTAGTGCTCGATGGGTTAGATGAGGCAGACTCAAAAAAAAATTGGCTGTGTACTTTAGTCTTGTTTCAAAGAAAGCTGCTCCCTGGTTGTCACATTGTTCTTACTTCTCGTCACGAAGCAGGAAGTAAAGTAAGACCTTACTCGGACACACTGTAAGAGATTGTGGGATTCACGAGACAGTGACGAGTTTTTTATAAGGAGATTTTGGACGCAGACAACAAGATGAGTGATGTGGAAGTGATTTATATGATGAAAGATGATTTTCGATGACGATGATGATGATGATGGCTGATGATGAAGCTGATGAAATGATGACAATGATGATGATGATGATGATGATGATGATGATGATGATGATGATGATGATGATGATGATGATGATGATGATGATGATGATGATGACGATGATGATGATGAAAATGAAACTGAAAAATGAACTTTCTTTACGAAGGGGACTTTAAAAAAACTGAAAAAAACCTTTTAAAAAAAAAGCTGCTTTTTTACACTTCTGCTTTGTGTGCTTTTCGAAGAGATTTTGGCGGCATTCTACCAAACAAAGAAGAACACAGCTGTACGTAGAGATCTTTTCTCTTTTTTTTTGAGACGATAGAAATGAAGAACCACTTACCAAGTAGTGTAAAACCTTCTTAAGAAGTTTAGTTGAGAAGGAACTGATGACCCTAGGGAGAATGGCGCAAGAATCTCTTTTTTAAAAGGAGAGCAGCATTTCGAAGACGTCGAAGGGAATTTCACGGAAAGTCATTTAAAATTTGGCTTTCTCTCCATCCAGGCTGGCGGTAGCAAGAGACGCCGCCTGTTTCCGTTATAGCTTTTTTCACAAGAGTTTTCAAGAATTCTTTTCTCTGGTCTACATCTTGCGTTTTCTATCCTGGATGGAGAAATTGATAAGAAGTCAGTTCTGACTGACGAAAGATATTTTCGTGAACTAAATAAACAATGTTTTCAAGTTTTCATGTTCATGAGTGGAATCATAGCATCGCAATCCGAGGAAACGGCAGTGTGATCGATGGTGTGTGCCTCATGTAAATGTGAGAGGCCGCAGATCTCCGCATGCAATGTACCTGAGTTGGCCGCAGATCATAGGGGAATGACCTTGCTCGAACTTGTACCTGAATACCTTGGCTTTAGCTTTGGATGATGTCATAGGGGAATGTAAAACTTGCTCGAAAAAACCTGTATACTAAATTAGCTTATACCTTTGGCAAAAGTCTTGATTTGACGGAAATTCGAATATACTTCGAATCACGTACGAGCATTGCTGCCTTTTCCCAGGCCCTCGCAGTAAACACCTCCCTTACTACTTTGGATTTGTCTCACAACTCCATTGGTGCTGAGGGTGCTACTTCTTTCCCAGGCCCTCGCAGTAAAAACTCCCTCCCTTACTACTTTTGATTTGTCTGACAACTCCATTGGTGCTGAGGGTGCTACTTCACTTCACTTTCCCAGGCCCTCGCAGTAAAACTTACCTCCCTTACTACTTTGATTTACTTTTCCCAGGCCCTCGCAGTAAACACCTCCCTTACTTTTCTTTGGATTTGTCTGCCATTACTTTGATTTGTGTGGTGCTGAGGGTGCTACTTCACTTTCCCAGGCCCTCGCAGTAAACACCTCCCTTACTACTTTTGATTTTGTCTGACAACTCCATTGGTGCTGATGGGGTGCTACTTCACTTTCCCAGGCCCTCGCAGTAAACACCTCCCTTACTACTTTGAATTTGTCTGGAACTCCATTGGTGCTGAGGGTGCTACTTCACTTTCCCAGGCCCTCGCAGCAAAAACCCTCCCTTACTTACTTTGATTTTGTCTCACAACTCCATTGGTGCTGAGGGTGCTACTACTTTCACTTTCCCAGGCCCTCGCAGTAAACACCTCCCTTACTACTTTGATTTGCCCTCGCAACAACTCCATTGGTGCTGAGGGTGCTACTTCACTTTCCCAGGCCCTCGCAGTAAAACACCTCCCTTACTCAACATTTACTTTGCTACTTCACTTTCTCGCCAACTCCATTGGTGCTGAGGGTGCTACACTTTCCCAGGCCCTCGCAGTAAACACCTCCCTTACTACTTTGATTTGTCTGGCAACTCCATTGGTGCTGAGGGTGCTACTTCACTTTCCCAGGCCCTCGCAGTAAACACCTCCCTTACTACTTTGATTTGTTTGTCTCACAACTCCATTGGTGCTGAGGGTGCTACTTCACTTTCCCAGGCCCTCGCAGTAAACACCTCCCTTACTACTTTGGATTTTGTCTCACAACTCCATTGGTGCTGACTGCTACACTTTCCCAGGCCCTCGCAGTAAACCCCCTTACTACCCTCGATTTGTCTTACACACCTCCCTTACTACTTTTCCCATTTGTCTGCAACTCCATTGGTGCTGAGGGTGCTACTTCACTTTCCCAGGCCCTCGCAGTAAAAACCTCCCTTACTACTTTGAATTTGTACTTGCAAATCCATTGGCTGACTTACAACTTTCCATTGGTGCTGAGGGTGCTACTTCATCACTTTCCCAGGCCCTCGCAGTAAACACCTCCCTTACTACTTTGGATTTGTCTGACAACTTCATTGGTGATGAGGTGCTACTGCTTTGGCCCTCGCTCTTCGCAGTTTTGACTCTCCTCTGAAATCCTTGACTTTGTACTCTTCGTTTTGTTAACTACTTTTTTTTCACTTGTTTAACGCGAACATGCACATGACTCACAATAAGCAAGGACGACGCGACTACGAGAACGTTGTTGTGTAAAAAAAAAAATATTTAATTTTTTTTTATTAACTGTTCCTTATTTCTTTGAAAAAGTGTGAATACTACTGAATAATTTCCAATCCCTCCTGGCTTGAGAAAATGTGATGAAGACACAATCCAGAGAAATTAAAATCAAAACTGATGAATCAGTGTGGAAGTGCAGTAAACACCTAGAGAGAAAATAGTCATCATTTCTCGTTCTCCAAAATGACCTCAAAAATGTTTCACGTCGTTGTCAAAACAAACTTTGCAAAAAAAATTGTATTGCAAAATGTAAAACGGCACGTGCAGGGCGTGCAAAGCTAGTTTTTTTGCTTTTTGCTCACAAAATATGCAAATTTATGGCGTTGTCGTCGTGCCGTTGTGTGTCGTTGCTTAAATGTTTATTGTCTCAGTGTTGTTGTTTTTTGAGTTGGTTTTTGAATTTGACTCACTTCACCTCCCCCCCCTTGTTTTTGTTGGTAAGCATGCACTGAAAAGTTAAAAGTCACTTTCTTGCTAGTGCGTCACGAGAAATTAAGGCTTACATACATAGAAATACACCAGTTTTTGTCCCCTTGATCAGTTTTCAGTTAAAGTGTTACTCTGATAAAAAAAACACAGTCGAGTCTTTTTTTCTTCGGATTTTCAGTCGAGTCTTTTTTTTCTTCGGATTTTTTGTTTTGTTTTTGCTTTTTTGTTTTGACTGGCCAAATGTTTGGATTTTGCGGTCCGCCATTACTTACGTTCAAAACTGGGATTGATTGGATTAGAGGGTTGGATCTAGGGTTAAGTGACGTTATTTACTCACTAGTTAAACGTTTCAGCGCGTAAATGCAGTTTATTATATATGCAAAACACGAGCAAAAAGTCTGAAAGCACGAAACTCCCCTGCTGCATATCAAGTCAGCCGCGTACACACGTGACACTGTGACTTGTGATCTTTTTCTCTCATTTTCTCTCCTCGATCCAGCTCTCTCAAATTTTAAAGTTGGTAATGGCAAAAAACCATTTAAAAGGAAAATGTCAGTTAAAAATCTTGAAATCAAAGCTTAAAACTTGGGTTAAGTTAAGTTAACGTAGTTTTGAAAAAAGAAAAGAAAAAGAAGGATTTTTTTTTTGGTCATAGTACAGCTTTAAGGTATTTTACATAAAAAGAAAAAAGATGTGGTGATAGAAAGAAGATGTGGTACTCAAGATGTCCGCATCGATGATAGACAGCAGGCGCGCAATCCGATGACTTTTTTATACTTCCGTTTTTTTTTCCTTTTTGAATTTCAAAACTTCAATTTCACAAAGAACTCAAGCCGGTCAAAATGCTAAAAGCGCCAGTTTCGTTTGCACCACATTCAAAAAAAAAAAAATAGACCAAATCGGCTAACTCAGTGTTGTGCCCAATTGAGATCATTCAGAATAAACGTTTTTTTTCCAAGTATTTTCATATTATTTAAATGTGAATGCTACATTACCATGTAAATGCATTATAAACCCCGAGAGATTTGAATGGAAACTTTTCCCCTAGTGTAAATAAACGTAGTCTAAGAAATGTGTCTGTACATGAATGCTCTTTACAAGTTACTTACTGTGATAATATCTAAATCACTTCTGAACAAGTGTTTTTTGAAATACCTTTTTTGGTGAAATTCTACTTTTTTTCTTTGGAGCACAGTGCTCCTGAATATGTGAGAGGATACAAACAAATGAATTTTAGTAGAAAATTATTTTTGGGCACTTTTAGTTTCAGTTTGGTGCTTTCATATGTATCAGCAACACGTTTAGTAAAAAAAGAAATAAAAGCAAAAATGTAAAAAAAAATATAAAAAAAAATCCGATGACTTTTCAGACTTAGTCAGTTGACTCTTTTATAAAAACTTCAATTCACAAAGAATCAAGCGGGTCAAATTTAAAAGCGACAAAACATGTTGCACCAATTTTGTCAATTTTCAAAAAATAGACAACATGCTTTAAATTTTTCCAATTCAGCCCAATCATAAGATTCAAAAATAAAGTTTTTTTTCCAAGTATTTTCATATTATTAAAATGTGAATGCTACATAACATGAAAATGCATTATAAACCCCGAGAGATTCAAATTCATTTTCCCCCTAGTGTAAAAGTAGTCTAAAGAATGTGTCTGTAATGAATGCTGTTTAGAATTACTGTAATGATATCAAAGAATGCTGCGGCTTTTCACATTCAGGTTCAGTAATCTGACAAGATTCTTGTAAAATAAATTTATTTTTTGTTAATAACAAATGAATTTTAGTGGCAAACTATTTTTGCTAGTTTCAATAGGCTATTTGCCAAATAGGCAATTTTCAATTGATAGATGATCAAATATTCACAAAAAAGTGAGGCAAATGAAAAAAAAAAATCGAAATGAATAATGAATGAATTTAAAAAATATATTACACATCATTCACTTTCCTTTGTCTTTGTCCTCTAAATCTCTCTTTCAAGCTTAATTTTAATATATCGAAAAAGGCCTATTCAGTGCTTTAATTGATGATGCATCAATATGCACGTTTGTTGTGTTAGGTCTATTAAGCTGCAAAGATTGCTGCAGCTTTTCACACATTCAGGTTCAACAAATCTGACAACATCCTTATAAAATTATTTAAGGTGTTTCGCTTAAATGGTGTTTTTTTGTTATAAGCGATATCTATATATATATATTCCTGCGTTTTTCAAGGCGAAACAAAAAATTTTTTTGGTATCCTTTTTATGCATTTTTTTTTCAAAGGTCTTATCAAGGAAAATTTCTTCGATTACTTTGCTTGTGTAAATATAGTGTTTTTTTTTACGAATTAAATCAATTTAAAAGAGAGTTTGATCGGTTTATTCTACTTATCGGGAGCAGCGAGTTTAAGAGGGTCCTGATATGCTCTTACCTGAGGATTACCATAGAAACATCTTTCAACCCGAGTTCAAGGCTCATACCGTCATTTTCCGTAAGAAACCAAAAAACGTTCATCCCCACGGTCAGGTTGTTAGGGCAAGGAGAATTTCTTAAGGACGAAAAAAGAAAACGTTTTCTTTTCTTCTTTATTTCCTTTGTTAACCCTTTTATTCCCAAGATCGAAACGTTCATTCTCCCTAGTACCATAGCTTACTTTAGCTTTTTTGAGTAGTCATGAGAATTTTGTGTGTTAAATCACATCTCTTAAGCTGATAATTCTCTTTTTTTTTCTCAATACCTGTTTGACAGAGATTTTATTGAGATTATGAGGAGAATTTACATGCTGATTACTCCTGGGAGTCAAAGACTGAGACCCCCACTCTACCCCCAACCCACCCGAGTACATGTCTCTTATAGTAGACCCCCTTACCCTACTATCCCCCTTAGTCTCCAAGTATCTTTATCGTATCTGAAATGAATGTATATTTGAAGTGCGGGTTAAAGACGAAAGAGAGAAGTGATCCTCACACTTTATCTGGACAATTTAAGCAATTGTCTCTTATAGTAGACACCCTTACCCCACTATCTACCCCTTAGTCTCTCCAAGTATCTTTATCGTATCTGAAATGAATGCATATTTGAAGTGCGGGTTAAAGACGAAAGAGAGAAGTGATCCCTTTCAGGCGGCTTTTCAGGTGGCTTCAGTAATTAGTTGGTAGAGCACTGTGGGTGGGTTCGGATCCCGTTGGAGCCACCTGAATTTTTCCTTGTGTCAAAAAGAGACAGTTGCTTAAATTGTCCAGATATCTGCGACGACCACTTGTCTTTTTTTTTTATCGCATCCCTTGGTAAATGGAAATCATTTACATGGTGGCTTTGAAAATTCCCTCTCAAGAACATCTCCCTCACGTGCTCACTTGGAAAAGCTAATCTGTTACATGGTCCTTAGATCAGGAAAAAAGATCACCCGTAGTTTCATGCCCGAAGTCCTCTTCCTTTTTAAGATATAGTGATTTAGTAGTACCCGAAATACGCTCGAAAAGCTTCGGGACTCGAGTTTCGGCAAACGAGTCCCTGCATGTTAATTGCGGGGAAACAAAAGCTCCGTGGATCGGTTCGCTACAAGACTCGAACTCGAATCATACATTTTTCTTTAACAATCTGTTATTATGAGCAAGAAAAGTAGTGTACGCCTTACGCGTTTTTTATTCTAGAGCGACAAACGTCAGTGCAATCAATGTTCTTGGGACAAAAAAGAAGAATCCTGCCAAGCTCGTCGGTCGGAGAAATCACATGATCTTCTGTTAAAAAATTGTTTCCTTTTAGCGTCACATTTTTCGTTTTAGTTCTCGCTCGATAGCTTTGGTTCTTGGTAAAAAAAAAAAACAAATTCTGCTGAAAATTGACGTTTTCTTAGACAATGACCTAAATCTTCCTTTATAGAGCAGCTATCTTCATAAGAGAGCATAAAGATCATACCGGTCACACGGTAAATAAAATAGTAAAATAAAAGTTCGGCTACGCTCAGTGATTGGTGGACGAAAATGTCTTGCCAACTTGTTGACTAATCAGAAGCTCACGTGCGTTTTTTTGCTGCTTCTCCTTAGCGCCGGCCGGCCTCACTTATCTGCGTCGCGTTCTGATTGGTTTCATTGCTCGTCTGTGTTCTGGGTACTTAACCACCTTAATATATCTTCAATTTGCGTTGCAAGGCACTTTTGAAAAACGTTCCATGTTTTTTGACGCACTTTTTTGCATCGTTTTAGGGAAAAGACACGGTCTTCTATGATACTCTATCGAATGAACCCTGTTTTTCTCTCAGTTTTTTTAAATGCTCCTCGTTGACTGACTCTAAGAAACTATCATCAACGGAGGAGAACGCACACCACTTGAAACCAAAAGACTATGAGACTGAAAGAAACAAAAAGAGGGATTTCATTAGCTGGGTCGGCAAGGTTTTTTTTTTTCTTTCTGTAATCATCACTTTGATTAGTTTTTTATTTGTATCGCTAATATTTTAAGTCTAACGCGAGCAAATTGTTATACCAGCGCATAACACATTTTACCATTTCTCCCAGGAACTCGTCTTTAGGGAGCCACAAAAGTTAACTTAAATGGTATAACCATTTGAGCCACTGACGAGTTGTTGAAAGACACGGGTTTGTCTGTAAGTCAACGTCACCGGATTGGCCTTTCTTTTTGAAAGAATTTTCTTTATTGAAAAACAGTTTTTTTGATATAAAGACGCAATTTTTGTTTTCTGTATAAATAAAGAACTAAAGAGAACAACAAAAATCTTTCGAGGTTTACCTCCACAGAGGAGGTCAAGTCGAATTCCATGTCTCTGAAATTCGCCAAATTTTTTAACCGTCATTTTGAAAACAGTTTGAGTCGGATAGTCTCAGAAATTTTCTCATGAATTATACGAACCATCATGAATCATGTTCGAGAGACTGAGTTAAGATCTCGGTCGGTATACTCGAGTGCGGATTTTTAGCACAAAAGAGACTACACCCTGGAAAAAGCCAAAGTGCGTGGTTTTCTTATGTCTGACTTGGCCACAGACCATATGCGGAAAGCGAGTGTGGGGGGCCAGGAACCCGTTTTTCTGATTGGTCCATTAAAGTCAGTGATAGGTTACGTTTTACACTGCTTGTCTTAACTACTAAAAGACGACTTAACTGGCTGACCCTCGCGGGAACTATGAGGGGACGTTTCATTCACAGATACCAAAGGTGATTCCTTTCTGGTGGTACCACGGACAGTCTGGCCCCAAAAGCAGTCTTCATGCAAGAAACGATGATACATGAACATAAGAAAAAAAAGCAAGCACATAAAGGCAAATGATTAAAATGATGAATTTCTAATTTTTGGCCATTTTCTATAACAGCTGTAACGGAACTTGAGAAACGATGACGTCAAATGGAAATAGGCCAAAATCTGCTTATTGAGCCCTTTGACTTCCAGGATTGATCAATATGTAAATTCTCCTCTCAATTTCAATACACTGTCAGGTAAAAGTACTGAGAATGAAGATTATTGTCAGCTCAAGTGTACCATCCTGATATAACACCAAATTCGAATTCTCATGACCTGCCAACGAAGAAATCTATGAAAGTGATGAGGAAAATAAATTTTTGGATCATGGGAGTCAAACGGGTTTTTCCATTTTACTTCGTTTCTTCTTTGCTTTCCCTTGTGAAACAACCATGCGATAGCAGCACAAAAAACAAAACAAAACAAAACAACGATGCGATAGTTTATGGAAAATGCCAGCTCGTGAGAATACAAAAATACATTTGTTCATGATTTCTCCAAACTAGAGCGCCTGTCACACCAGTTTCATTTCTACATGACGGATAACCTGCCCATTTTTCTCATATAAAAATGATCTCAATTTTTTACGCAGTGATTAAAACCTATTGACTCCTGAGGTTGACACTTACCATATTTTCTCGATTAAACGCCGCCCCCGCGTTTATTTAAAAATCGGCAGTTTTGACCCGGCTTTTTTTCGAGGCCGGCCTTTAATCGGGGTTCGGCGATTTAGTATTACCGATCCTCAGTCTATCCTCGGAGGCCTAGGGGCAGTTTGTCAGTGCGGGACGATTTTCCCTTGGATTACCCGAAGTTACAGTATTATGGTACTGTACAGACGGCACGTGTACCAAGTTGCAATCAAATTTGTATCACTAACAAACAGCACATAAACAACGTCTGAATGATGTATGAGCAAGTAAATGATATGAGAGTACAACCAGGGACAAAATAAAAGACTTCATTACAAAAGCAAATAACTTTCGCTGCAAGATCAAATTTACGGCTTAAATATCAGAAATAGAAATTGCATTCTTGGACACAAAAGTGTACAAAGGCGACAAATTTAACAAGGAGTCTATCCCTTGACGTGCAAACACCATATAAAGAGAGAGAGACCTTTCAATACACAAAGTTGTATTCGTGTCATCCACCAGGCGTTACGAGAGGTACACAAATTAAAAGGGGATCACTACGAAGAATGCTTCTTGGACATGAGCAAGTTCAAGCTACGCCTTAAAAACAGAGAGATATCCAGAGAAAAAGGGTGGAAAGACACTAAAAGATTGACGTGAATTTCACCAAGAGAAAAAAATCATTCAGAAAAGAAAAAATAACGATGCATACCGCTTTTGTCACACAATTCCACCCAGCACTTCCTAATTTGAAGGTAACACTTATGGGAAATGGCACTTAGTTCAAAACAAACCACATTTAATGCAAATATTTAAGGAGCCTTCCCTACTATTACATCGCAAAGGAAAACACCTAAAAGATATCCTGGTCAGAGCTAAACTCTGAAGAGATACGATCATTTGTAGACAGCAGGAGTCACGCAGGCCCGTCAACCAAATCGCACACTGTACTTGGTATGTCGTAAAAGTGTCATTCAGGGGATTACCATTTACTTGTAGCCGGTCCTTGTGACCTCGACCCCGAATAAACGCCGGGACCCCCCCCGATTAAACGCCGGGCCCCGATTAAAAGACCCAGGAGTTTAGTTCAAAATCGGCAGTTTTGACCCAGCGTCTTTTCGAGGCCGGCGTTTAATCTAGGACATCTAGGTCCAGCGTTTAACCGAGAAAATACGGTAATAGATTTTACTCTATCTAACGCCAGACAATAATTTTACTCGTCAATGGGGTTCGGTTCAGGAGTCAATTGGTTAAAATTGCGCAAATTTGTATTTTGCGATGACATTCTTGTTGCTGTCTCCGTTTCTTTGGTAGGACGCTCCAGTATCGGAGAGCTTTTTAAAAAGAAACCACGAAACTACACAGAACGGAAACACAGGAACGGAAACGACCGACTCCATTCAAAATCTCAACCATTATTCCACCTTGTTCACGGGGGTGAATATGTCGTTTATTCCTTAGGTAATGAGATTTATCCACGAAAGTCATAGTGAATAAAATTCGTACTGATTCTAAATGTAGCCAATCAGGAGCACCAACGACAAAATTCCACTGTGAAGAAATATTGTTCGTCCAATCAGCAACGCGAACGACGAAATTTCACTAGTGATGAATGAACGTATCGAATGGAACGGTCATCCGACAGCCGTTGCACAAAAACCGCGCACTTTCAAAAAATGGCAGAGGGAAGATTTGCTTCTGTTTGCGCAGTTGAGGAATTTATTTTAGAACAAAAAAACAGAAATGCCGCTCAAAAAATGGATGAGATTACGATTGCTTTGAACGACTTTTGAAAACGAAGGTCGTAGACAGGGAAATGGAAGTTATTCCAGCGGTTGAGCTGAATGAATACTGAATACATCAACAAATTTATCAACTCCGTCCGCGCTAAAGACGGCAATGAATACGAGCCGACTTTCCTTCGAAGTTTAGTGGCTAGCTTGTAACGACAGCTGAAGAAAAAGGGCTATTCCGCAAGCATAACAAACGACCTGGTATTTGAGAAAAACAGAGAGGTTCTTTAGTCCAAACAAAGACAACTAAAGAAGCAAGGAAAGGGAAATAAAACCCAAAGCGCCGGCAGCTTTGACAAGCGACGAACTAAATGCACTCTTCACTTTGGACTACTTTGGAACCATTGTTTATTGCTTTCATTGCCCCACTCCATTTGTGCGAAATTAATTTGTCTATCAAACACTACCACGAAAAAAAAACCTCAGTACCTATGAAATAAACACATTACAGCATGGAAAATGCTTTGTACGATTTTTATTCACTCGTTTGTTTCGTATCAGAAAACTCACTCGTTCGCTGCGCTCACTCGTTCGTTTTCTGATACTACTCAACTCGTGAATAAAAAAACGTACGCGCGCGCGCGCGCGCATTGCAAAACTTTTCATGAAGTAATCGATCTCTACATACTGGGTTGGTACGAACGGTATTGAAGTAAAGATGAAAATGAACGATTCACTGTATATATATGCTCTCGTAGTCGTCGAGTGTGTACTATTTAACATTTCTTTGTCTGGTTCGACTCACAACCATATTTGGTAAATCACGTGACCAAAACAGAAAATGCTTAAAAATTCAGAGAGTATACTGGTTTTCTAAATTTCTTAACGCAACAGTATGAGAACAGTCTAACACAAAATGGAAAATTGCGTGGATTTAAAAAAGAACTATTTCTCAAAAAAAATTATGACGTCATAAGGCCCTCCTTTGATACACTTTTCAAAATATCAAAGTTCCCCTTTTTTTTCCAAACAGAAATGGCATGCTACAGTTGACGAAAAATGAAGGGACGGTTCCCATCTGTTGAAAGACTGCCTCTCCCTTTCGTTTCCTGAGAGTTTTTACATGTTTTTCACTGAAACGCACGGCGGAGGACTTGGACTAATTAAGCATGCGCCTTCTAATTGAAGTGATGCCAGATTGCCAATGAAAAAGTTACTTCATAGAACCATCCATGCAACCGTTTTGTAGAGCTCTTTAACTAAAAAGCTTCCATAGCAAACATTGTCTTTACGTACTTTTAAAGTGCCACCCCCCTTAACCAATCATATTCTTGCTTTCTGGCGTTGTCGTTGCCGCATCCGTCATCGTTTCTTAGGGAGTTTAAGAAACGGCGACGGCTGCGGCAATGAACAACACCAAAACAATAATATCATTGGATAACTGAAGAGGAAAAAACAATCTTGCTGCACGTGCGGCACGCATTTTAACACATATTTGCGGTATTCTGCCTAAATAACAAAGACGTCAAGTCACCTGGTTGTTTTGTCATAGATCTTTAGGTCTCTACTTTAAGATCTCGGACGGGAACCGGCGGCGATAAAAACGTCACCTCAAAATATATTTTGCTGTATCGTAAGTCTTTTGCGATTTATTCCATCTTGTTCACGTCGCACAATGTGGGCAAAGTATCCTAAAACTAAATTGGTTAGGAGCGGCTGCTAAGTAAAAGGTTGACATATGTACTCTCGCGTTGTCGTCAAATCATCAAATTTGAAGACCTCAAATATATGGAGATGGTTATGAAACTCGACAAGTTTCTTTGTTTTATGTTTTTTGTTTGCTGTTTTGGTCCTCACCGTGCTAAGCCACACCCTTTTTTGTCAAAATGCAGCCAATCAAAAGTTTCGATTAATTTATTAAAAACTCAGTTTGTGAACCGAGGACAAAAGATTGTGCACGGTCACAGTCAAGTTGACATGAAGCGCTTTGTGACTGTACTCGCTTTTGAAGTTTTAAGAGTCTCACAACCAGTCATCTAAATGAACTTTGCTCAGAGTAACGCAAAAAAACATGAGCAGAAATGCGTGCCGCACGTTCAGCATGATTGCATTTTCCTGTTTTTAACCAATATGGTATTATCGTTTTGGCGTTGTCGTAGCGCAAACCGTCGTCGTTTCTTAAATCTCTTCAGTCACCAGGGAGCATGTTTTAGCAACATGGAGTTTAAGAAACGACCACAGGTCGTAGATCTTAAACTCCCTCTTAAGGTCCCTAACGACAACGGTGATGGAAACGAGAACGTCACAAATTTGCATATTTAGTGAGCAAAAGCAAAAGCAAATTGCACGCTCTGCACGTGCATGCTTTCTTTTCACTTTTGTCCTTTTTCTTTGCCGTCTAGTCAGCAAAACAACAGCGTGAAATGATCAAATTTGAGGTTTTAGGGAGAACGTCACAGCGCTTGAGGATAAATCTTCATTTTCTCCCCTAAAGCGGAGCGCCGTCATACTGGTTTGTTTCTTGAAGGTTTGCCGACACCTTGGAAACTTTGTCACGTTTAAATACTTAGAACAGCCACGAAGCGCGATTACACGCTCTGAACGCGAATTCACATTTACCGACGACTTTCTATTATCAGCGAGGTCGACAAGAATAACCCATTTTAATGAGAAGAAAATTTGGCTATCCACGCCGTGCACATCCATCCGTTTGAAATTTTGGTTTTTTTTTTTTTTTTTTTTTTTCTTTTTAAAATACTTAGAACAGTCACGCGATTACAAGAACGCGAATTTCACATTTACCGACGACATTCTATTATCAGCGAGGTCGACAAGAACAACACATTTAATGAGAAGAAAATTTGGCTATCCACGCCGTGCACATGCGTTTGAAATTTTTTTTTTTTTTTTTTTTTGGCCGTTCTCGATCGTCCTCGCGACGACGTAAAATGACCGACATTAGAGAGATTTAACCTTTAGTGAAACGGCAAATTTTGCCGTTTTGAGTTTCACGTAAAATGGAGTGAAGCTTGTGACTTTAGCTTCGAGTGACCCAAGGACAACTCGGAATTGGACTCTGTGAATCTCGTGTATTTTAAATTAGTTAGCAAAAAACAAAAACAAAACCAATTTAAACCTCGTTTGTAGAAAAGGATGCTATGTAAAATGAAAATCCTTTCCAGTCAAATTTTAAAAATCTTTCCAGTCAAATTTTTACGGTATTCTCGTTATTACATATAAACTCAAAAAGCTGTTTCGTGATTGCATCCTGGTGATCAAGAATGGAAGGCGTTATTCCTGCACTACCAAGTGCCTCGGCACAAGATTTACCAGGAAATATGTAACATAGAGCTCGTTTCTGGACCCTTTCTGGGTCTGCTTGTAAATACTTTGACAGAGAATAATGAAAATGCGTCGTCCAGCGATGATCTAATGCATGTGCATGTAGTGTGCTACTAGTAGATCTTAGCGGGTATGCCCGCACGCTTTAATTAACTGAACAAGGAAATATAGCTTCCTACGAGCTTTCTTAACTAACTCCTCAACGTGATCGTTCCATGTTAATTAAACTGTTATTAATTATGACCCCGAGTAGCTTGGCACTTGTAGTGATGAAGTTGTGCAGGACGTGAGTACTTCAGCTGATGGTAAACTATCAATAGTTTTCTCCTCAATCAACCATATCGACCGCCGACCTTACACAGAGTGACCGCCGAGTTGGCTCTGTTCTTACTCTGAAACTGCTCTAGATTGGCTCAGTTGATTGACATCGGACTATTCTGCGGGAGGTAGAGAGATCAAAACACCGGCCGCACCAACACTCGGGGTCTGTCTGTAATAAATAACTTAGGAGAGAGCGCTGCCTTTGTTATGACATCTGCAAATGGTTAGACTTTCTAGTTCTCTCGGATAAGCGCTAAGAACATAAAGCGTAGGCCCCGTCTCATATGACTTTCGTGGGACGTTAAAGAACCCACACTCTGTTCGAGAAGAGTAGGGACGTTGTTCCCTGTGTGTTGGTCTCTCATTCTGTTCTGGGGACACCTGTGTAAAACGCCTTGTTATTCAGTTAAGGACGGTGCCTTTTTATTGCGCATACGTTCTGCGCATCTCGAGATACTCGGATTTCCTATGGGTGGTGCTAATTATTAAGGCAGGTACATTTTTTGCGCGGTTTAAAACTATGCGGAAAAAGCAGAACTTAGCAAGCGCTCTTGGAATCCAAAAAAAAAATTGGGGCTAATCAGGCATTTTTCAGAGATAATTAAGCTTCAATTTGGAAAAGAACGCCATATATACCTTTGTAATAAAGCTGTAAACAAATATTGTTGATAAATTATCTTTGATAAAATGCGTGGTTACCAACAATTCTCTTTTTGGATTTCAATAACACTTGAATGTTTAAGATCTGCTTTCTCCCGCATATTCAGTAGACGGCGCAAAAATACCTTTGAATTATTAGGCACCGCCCTTAAGATTGTAAAGTGCACGACTGCCATTTGCGCTGTAAAAGCAGAAGTGTTGTTTATTGACCCTTACTAAAAACGCCTAGGGGAATGTTAACTATACATAGTCATTCACCGTTTCTACCAATTCTACCTCACAAGCCCGTTCCTAATAATTCTATCCCTAGAGAGTGTGCACATTTTTTATGCCGAACGATTTGGGATAATCGCGAGATCAATAGAATAACGCGAAGATATACTTTTTCAGATGACGTTCTCACAGACGTCAAGACGTCATCGTCCTTGCTTAAGGTCCCTAATTGAAAACATTATCTGTTCCTTTTTCCCAGCAAGACACACAAGAAATTTCCCAGCCAGCTAGATAAAATTGGTTGGTTTTTCCCAGCCAGCAAATCAAAAATTTATTCCCAGCCAGGAATTCCGCGCGCTTTCAAATCCCTCGATCAAAACGAAAAACGACGCGAAAAAAAGCGACAAAACCGGGACAAAACAGGTTTTTTTCCGCAAGCGCAATCACTCTGACCAGCCGTCGTATGTTTTTGTGACTACTCTCTGGGAGAGGGGGTTCTTTTTTTTTTTTTTTTTTTTTTTTTTTAGTCGTCCTCAGTCTTCAGAGTTTCAGCCAGCTCGGCTCGGGTTGAAATGCTAGAAAAAGTCAGTAATTCCCAGGCAAAAAACCTCTATCAATAACAAAATTTCCCAGCCAGCTCATCGAAACACCTGTATTTTTGCCAGCCACAAAGTTTAAAAAAAGTCTTTGAAGCCAATTCAGAGACACCTTAAATAACTGAAAATTTGAGGTAGCTCTGAATCCGCTACACAGAATTTTTTTTTCATCTTGGCCTGTTGATGACTTTTGTGCAATGAAAAGTTGGGGTCACCAAGTTAAAACAATTGTGCTATGCTTAGGGCTTGCTCATGGTATTTAGAGGGTATGGATGGGGTTAACTGATTAGCTAAGAAATGATTTGTTTTTTAACTGATAGCTGAGAATTATTGATGTGTTTTTTTAACTGTTAGCTGAGAAATGGCCAAACATTTAGCTGACAGCTGAGAATGGGCGAAAATTTAGCTGATAGGTGAGATTCCAGCACCTCTATCCTGACCCTCTATTTAGTTCCCATTTTAGCGAATCCAGTCTAGACAGACAAGCAGCAAAACGGCTATGCGATACCACTCTAAAGCCAAATGTTTCAAATTTACTTCTCTGCAAGGTATTTTTGAAGGAGAGGTAATAATGCCAAAGTACAGCAGTCACAATGAAGCAGTTACGATGAAGCGAGTAAGACACCACCCACACCAAGTTCCCCAGCTAGAAAACTCCTCTACAATGTACTAAGCTTTCAACCTTGTTTTTGATTATTTTAGGACAGTTTTGTGGTGACTGTGCAATGATTCCACAGGACAAAAACTACTGGAAGACTCCACAATAAATTAAATAATTCGGCTTCGCTGTTTGGTAGACAGGAAAATTTCTGCTAAGATCCTTTGGGGTAAGCCATGTTTCTCTCGGAAATGTGAAAACATGAACGGTATTTCGTTCGTCAAGGAAACAGTCGGTGAAGTGATACCAAACAAACAAATATTCCTCCTTTGGCGAGAACTTCTTGTCTCGGCCAAACTTGATTACCAAGTGGCTTCGCTATAAAGTTGTTTCTCTTTACCGGGGAATTAAAAGAAATACCTTCTTTGCTGTCTCTGTCTGACCTATCTAAGCAATCTTTGTTGGTGAACAAAAAGCTGAAAAAGGCATGACTGAAAAACAGAGACAAACCTCAGCAGTTTTGTGTGTGTCCAAGCTTCCCCGCTAAACTTCAGGTTGGACTCAGTGACGTCATCAGCTTACCGCGAGGCTACTAAAATAACACTAACTTCCTACTAATACTTTGAGACGGGGGGAAAAAGTACCATTTTGGAGTGACCATCTTCTTTATTGAACATGACAAAGGATGGCAAGATCTAGTAAAGAACTTCACTAGGGCTTAACTGCAGAACACCATGCCACATCGAAGCCGTAACGAGATCGTGTGAAGAATATAGCACGCGTTTACAGCTGATTAAGCCTAAGCGCTTGTTTAGTGATTAGGCCTAGGCACTCTTTTAAAATTTTAGCTTTCACTTTATCAATCAGTCAATTCCAACTGCGCCCTGCAGGTCCCCCCCCCCCCCCACCCACCCCCATGTTTAATTATACACAATTTATTTATAGTCCTTAACCTTTTTTATAATATTTCCAAAAACAGGCATTTTTCTAATATAATACCATATAGAATGAATACAAGCGGCCGCCCCCCCCCCCCCCCCCCCATGTTTAATTATACCCCATGATTTCAAATTTGGAAACCTTTTTATAATAATTTCCAAAATCAGGCATTTTTTTCTAATATAATACCATATAGAATGAATAAAATGCGGCCTTTTGCGAATCTTAACTTCTTATTAAAATTCAGAAAACATACCTTTAAGGGCGCGTTCGATTGACCCTATTCCGGAATAAGAATACGTGGAGTGATGATTAAAACGGTATGTTTTGGCGCGTTTCAAAGCAGCAAGGATAATAATAAAATAAAATTTTTAAAATAGCGTTTTAGCGGGTGTTTGACAATTTTAATGTGAATCTCCGTAAAAACGAAGGTTTCTAACTTATATTCAATGTATTCTTATTCCGGAATACGGTCAATCGAACCCACCCTAAGAATTCTCCACAAAGCGCTGATTTCTCCAGAGATATAAACCACGTGGGTGTCAAAAGCGCGGGGGTGCCCTCGGGATTGGCTAATGCCCGCCCCGGGTCGCAGTTGGAATTGACTGATGCATTACGGTTCGGTTAAGAATAGCCCCTCGTTTAAAAATTAAGCCTAAGCGCTTGTTTCAGTGGTTAGGCCTAAGCATTCGTTTACATTTTTAGCTTCAGAATATACTTAGAAGATTACTTGAGAGAGGTAGTCTTTTCGGTTGTGTATCTGCGTATCCACTTCAGAATATACTTGGAAGATTACGTGGGAGGGGGGGTGGTCTTTTCGACTGCGTGTATCCACTTCAGAATATACTTAAAATATTACTTTGGAGGGATGGTCTTTTCGACTGCGTATCCTCGTATCCAACCACTTCATAGACTTCAGAGGAGCAGCTTCAAAATTCTGCAGTTAGTAAATTCGCTCGTCATGTTTTGTCACCTGGTAATTGTTTTCACGCGATGTTCACGTGATCTGGTGATGTGTGTCACAACAGAATGATCACAAAATATCAAAATACCTTGGCAGAGATAGGAGGGGAAGAATGGAGGCGATCCATAACGATTTATCCTTCCTTGCCAATGTCGCTTTAAAATGAAGGAAAAAATACTATGACAAGTAAAGATCATCGAAATAGAAATTTCTCCGTCACAAAAAGGTCTACTCCATTACTTTGTAAAATCTTTCCGCCTTCTCACCCTACCCCAGCTGAAAAGCTCCTTCTTTGACGTCATCCACCCACTGTCTGGATGCGGCTTGAATCTTCCTGTTGATTCCACAAGCGTGTTACAGAGCTCTCGAAAGGAGCTTGGACGTTGATTTTTTCGTGAGAAGCTGTAGCTTGATGAAGGTTTGTGTTCTTATATTTAATGTAATGCATAAACTAAATGATTCAGCCATAGAGCCGAGTATCTACTGAGTATCCGGCAATTTTGTGCTACGCTATTTTAAGCTACAAGTTAGATTTGATCTGTGGTAATCAGTTTGTATTACAGATTTCCTTGTTATTATACATATGATTGCAATAACAGCTGATTGCAGAAAAAGGCGGAATATTTCCCCAGCTGGGGCTAACGTACAGTTTCTGAATCGCACTCAGGCCAAGTGCGCAATGTTCATATTCTTCGCCGGGGGATAAGATCTCTCCTTGGTCGCCTTTAATTCAGTACTGTTGAGTTTTGCTTGGGCCACAGTTTGCTTTGTGGAATAATTATCTGTTTGGAGATCACTTTACCATGGCCTCGTTTACTAGAGGTGAAACATTTCACAGTAATTTAGTATCGCGTGATTCATGATGCATCGATGATATGGATGATGCTTGAGTGCATGCAACTTCGAAAATATCCCTTTCACTTTCATTTTCATTTTCGTTTTGCAGTCAAGCTATGTCACGCGTGATCATGAGTATCCACAAGAGTGAATGAACATTCGAATTCCTCTTTAGAGCTTCCGAGATTTGAATGGAATCTTGAAGATTTTTCTGAAAGTTGCTGCGAAAAATGCACAATAACTGAACAATAATTCATCAAACACATCAAAGAGTTTTCTCTTTTCAAACACCTTTTATTTTACAATAAAACGAAAGTTCATGGCTAACTATTTTTTTATGTACATCAAAGAAAAAATATCCACGGGAATTCAGAATCTCCGCGAGAGCAAAGTTCCAAACTGGTTCGTAGATTTGAATACTTGGTTCAAATTTCAAAACAACTGGTCACGCGTGACATAGCTTGACTGTAAAGGCCTTCAAAAGCTTGATGTGCGCAGATTAATTATCGTTCCCGATAGAATAAAACATCCATTACATTTTGTGCAAGGTAAGGTATTTAACTATAAATTTTGACAACTTCTGTATGTCTGTATTTTTTAAAATGAATCTGCGTGAAAATATGTTGTTGTTCGAGACAGGCTGCCTTCACCATTGTTTTAACCAATTGTCTTCCCAATTTGAGAAATATTATGATAAAAATATGCCTTTGTACGGAGAAAGGGGAAATAATGGTAAAAGGAAATGTAAATGCATGACTGGGGCTTGTTTCAAAAACTGCCAAGAGACAGTACAATTCCAGAAGTACTACTAAACTTCATCTAAATGATACATTGTATTCTTGTCTTGAGTTAGACTTGCATGTCAATAAGTATTTATTTTTTAGGGTTGCTTTGGCAATTGAAAGAAAAGGATTGAGAAGAAGGCAGCAGTGCCACCAACTGAAGGTTAATTCTTACAGGTGAGAATTTAGGTGAATTTATCAGTATTAATTTTTCTCAACGTTTTTCACACTTTTCTTAAAAAACCATCACCAAATCTCTTTCTTAATGTTTTAAATCACAATTTTGTGCCACCAGTGAATTCTTTCTTTCTAACTTATTCATTCATCTTATGTTGAATTTTACTAATTAACGTACAGCAATTATTTGACACATGCAGGGGTGTTTTTTTTTTTTTTTGGGAAAATTTAAAAAATGTGTTTGTGTTCTTAGATCAATGGATCATTCAGCGTCGTCAAAAAAGCGCAAACAAGCAGACAAGCAAACCCAGAGTTTCGTGCCATAAAAAAAAAAAAAAAAAAAAAAAAAAAGATTTTGCAGTTACCGTAAAGACTCATGTATAAGCCGCACTCGTGTATAAGCCACACCCCCAACTTTCAAGCATGATTTTGGAAAAAATAAGAACTCCAAAAAAGCAATCGTGTAAAAAAAGTTGGTCGTTTGTTCGCACAAAATCTAATGTTGTGCAGCAACATTAATAAGTTAATCAACTCTGAAAATACCTTTTAAAAGTTTCTTTATAATCAATTTCCCTATTCCCTGTGTGACTGACAATAGTTGTCTTCATTGCTAAAGCCCACAGTTGAAATGAAAACGATAGAATTTGCACGAAAAAAGCGCAGGAGAACGATGCAAAACATTTGCTTGGTAACCACGCAGTCATTTAACGAGGGAAGTCTGGACATGAAACGCTTGAAAGAACTGCTTGCGAGCAAGATTCGGGTTTTGAACCTGAAGATGCAAACAAACTGCTCCTTTGGGAGCCACTACTACTAACCACTGTAAGCAGTGAGCAGTGATCACAGCAGGTTTCAGTAGTTTAATGTTTAGTTACTGAAGGTTTTCAGTTCAATTTGTGACCCCTACAAGCCAGTTTACTCCCTCTCTAAAAGCAATGGTCCTGTGTATAAGCCGCACCCATGATTTTTGCCCAAGACTTAAGCAAAAAGGTGCGGCTTATACACGAGTCTTTACGGTAAATGATATTTTAGTATAAAATTAAAGTAATGTTTTTACGAGCGATAACCTCTGAGCCCTCGGTCTCCATGTCCTGCTCCTTTCACGTGGTGGCCTCTTTGGAGCCACATGTCCTGTAATGCGAAGGCATTTCATTTCTGCCTCTGTTGCGTGGAGTAAGTCCTATTTTCAGAGGTTATTCTGTGATCTCTTAGTTTACTGTAAGGAGTACCTTTACTGTTTACAAATTTTATTATTGTGTTTCTGCATGGCAATTCAAAAGCCACAGGCTCTCGCCATCATCGTCGGGAAAATCTCACTTCACTGTCGACAGAAGTTCTTTGTCTTCGTCTTCACGTTCTCTATCTGCCCATAACTGGCAGCAAAGCCGAACTGATTTCCCACTTCCCTGTTCCTCGAGTCGATTCTGCGTGTTTCGCTTTCACGAAATCATGCAAGGCGGTCAACTTCCCGCCAATGTACGGGACAGGCCCTCGCCATCGTCGTTGGGAAAATCTCACTTCACTGTCGCCGGACGTTCTTTGTCTTCGTCTTCACGCTCTCTATCTGCCATCATAACTGAGAAGCAAAGCTGCAGAACTGATTTCCAGATTCCCTGTTTCTCGAGTCGATTCTGAGTGTGTCAGAAGGTGTACAAATGAAGCTTTCAAATAATCATGACAAGGTGGGTCGACTTCCCCCCCCGCCCAATGCAAAACTCAAACCCTGATTCCATCCGGTATATTGTTGTTCGTCACTCCCTATTGGCCAAATTCCGATGTTTGACAACCCTGGACAACCTTTTGATCCTTTTGACTGCTGAATTTATTATGGTGATTAGTAGTTTAAATTCCTCCGCTTGTTTAATAGTTTAAGTGTTTGATCTTTGACCTTCAGAATTTTATCATGGCCTTAGACGTTCCACAAAACGCCCTCTGCCTGTTATTTGTACTGTTTTATCTTTTACTGCTGAATTCGTTGTGGCCAAAGAAAACAAGTTCTCAGATTGTTATTTTTAGTGTTTGAACCTCTGAGTCTGAGTCCTGAGTCTCTGAGTCACTCCTTTGAGTGTTATGTTCGGTTTTGGATCTTTGGGACTGCTGATTCGCAGGAAATTAATGTAATTGTGGCCATAGGAATTATTTCCCCTTTTGGGTTTTGCTATTTGACTGCTGATTTATTGTGGCCATAAAAAAATAATTTCTCCAATTGTTATTTTAGTGGTTGGACCTTGTAAAGTTCTGATTTTCATTGTGGCCTTACAAGTTTAATTCCATCTGAATTGTCCCATTTTAGTGTTTTGATCTTTGCCTTGTGGATCTATTGTGGCCCTAAATTCCCTCTTCTTATGTTTAATTCCCCTGCTGCTTGGCATTTTTAATTACAGTCTTGAGTCTTTGGACCTAGCTGAAAGTCTCTTGTGGCCCCATTTAGAAGTTTCGGAAGGGCTCTTGCTCTGTTTAATGTCAGTGAACTTTACCTCTAAAACGAACGCCTGCCCTTAGATCTTTGCGATGCTGCTGAATTCTGCCTGGTATTAGGGATGTGTTCCCATAGGAGTTTTTATTCCGTGGGATGGTATTTTAGTGTTTGGTCTTAATTTGAAGGCTGAATCTTATTGTGCCAGCCTTAGAAAGTTAAGTATTCCGTTTATTGTTACTTTAATAGTGCTTGTCTTGGGCTGCACACAATGTATTGTGGTGATAGAAGTTTAATTCCTCCGATTGTTCTTATAGTGTTTGATCTTTGACTGCTGATTTATTGTGGCCATAGAAGTTTAATTCCTCACTCATTATTGCTCAATCAAACTCAACGGTCTGTGCGGTCACCACCCTGAGGGACTACATGCTTCAAATATCAACACAAGGACCTGCCCAGCCCCTCTTCCAGTTTGCAGATGGATGTTCTCCCACCCACCACTCCCTTACTAGTAATTGTGAGCCCTCCTACACGTCATTGGAATGAACAGCACCCACTATGCCTCTCACAGCTTTCACATTAGAGCTGCATTCACAGCTGGTTTTGCTGGGCTACCAGATTGGCTGATTAAGTCCTTGGTCGTTGGAAATCTGATACCTACCAGGGCTGCATCTTGACGCCAACGAAAACAAACTTACAAGTGCGGCAGAATCTAGCTTCTTGTCCTGACTTTAAACACTAATAATGTTTGTTGTCTGTTTACTTGTACAACTGCTTGACAAACTTGCTGTCTCTTGGGACTAGGACACTACAGGGTTTATCCTTGTTTTTAGTTCATATTTTTGGATTCTACTTTCACTGCTTTCTTCTTCAAACAAAGGAAAAGGGATTGATAATTACCAGTGCTGGAAATAATTTTTCTTTATTCACAGGACATATATCCTTTCAAATCTTCCTTTTGGTCGGCCATTTGACTGACAACGCCTTGTAGAAGATAACTCAAGATGTGCTGGTGAGATCTTCGGTCATCATGTCGGATCATAATGTGAAATATATATTGGCCGGACATTTTCAAAAATTGGTCGGACAATGTCCGATGACCGACTGTTATTTCCAGCACTGATTACTGTACATCATTTTAGGACTTAATTAAGTGGGCCCGATCCTCTCCACCGCATTGCCCCAAATTTCTCGGTCTTTTTCCTCCCCTTGGGCCATCAAGGGCCTCGCTCCTGTTTCTTCTTGTAGTTTTGTAGTGAAGGGGTCTTTAGGATCAGCCTCAGCACAGGGTACCCCGCGCGTTGCTCAGGTTTTGGGCGGGAAATTGCTGCCTGTGACACCCCTTCAGCCCTGTGCTGAAGCCCCGTCATGGAGGGGGCATGTTGTTCTACTCCTGGACTGGGTTAACTTGGCCCCCGGACATTATGCCAGCCACCATGCCTGCCTTGCAGCACAGGCATGAGGCACCCCCTCAGTGTGGCCAAATTTGCCGAGGCCCCTCATGCGGTCCCTCCGGTTGGTGGTTTCATCCGAGCCTTGCTGGCATATTCCCTGCCCAACTGGGCCCACATATTGTGTTCTGTGTCGTTTTTTGCAAGTAATAACATTAATTGATATCGTAACAGTACAAAATAACAATAACATTGTAACGTTATTGTGATGTGGTTACTTTCTGGTAGTCGTATACTGGCCTTGTTACTTGAAAATCTGAGAGACAAATTATGTAATTAACAACTTTTATTATATGACTAGCTCCGTGAGCGGGCAAGATGAACCAAATCGCGCGCTCTGATTGGCTACCCGAGCGGGCAAGATGGAGCGATACTGCCCGCTCGGGATTTCTCGCTTGGTCCCGCAAGATCAAAGATCATTTTTTGGTGTTTTAAGTCATATAATAAATCCTTTATTGACCAAGATTGTTCGGTCAAGATGACTGGATATTGGCCTCGTTCTTTTTTTGCGTGTTTATGGACCTCGACTTCGTCTAGGTCCATAAACACGCAAAAAAAACTTGGCCAATATCCAGTCATCTTGACCTCACGCTTGGTCAATAACCCATACATATTGCCAATTGACTTATTAAAATAAAGAATATAACTTTTTTCCGTTACAAAAAGTAGTCCTACTATGTGAAAGGCAAAAATGGGTTTAGCTCTAAGGAAGGGCTAACGCTAAAAATGTCAGAGAGAGAGCCATTGGTTGCGAGTCATGCAAGCCAACATGGCGAGCTATGCGAGTCATCAAGCAAGTCACACAGTTATTGAAAGCTAACCATTTAAAATGGGTGCTTAGACTTAGAAACTGTTTATCAGCGCTATTTGAAATAGGTGCTTATGTTTAAATGAAAAATTTGCATGGAACGCAGATTGTTCAGTCTCAAAACGTCAGCATTAAAATTTCTTTACAATGGTCAGTTTACCGTATCAACTCACTTGATAAACCCTTTTCTTTATTTCACTGTCCCACCAACTCAGGTGTAAACCCCTTTACCTTACATGTGAAAGAATGCTTTACTTCTAATAACCATTAATTGATATTCTTAACCCAATGACCAAGGCAATGCACAGGCTGTTTTAGACTAAACACTTCAAGTAAGTTACTCCAATTACTACAAGGCAGGTCAAATCCTTTACCTAGAATGCAGTGTCCAACACTTGCAGACTGTAGACTGATCCTAACTCAAAGTTATTGAAAGGTAACCATTTTAAAATGGGTGCACAGACTTAAATACCGTTTATCAGTGCTAATCAAATGGGTGCTTATACTTAAATACTGTTTATCAGCGCTGTTTGTAGACAGTCTGCTGTATGTCACCTGCAGTTGTCATAAACCTCCTGGAAACCTAACTGTTAATAAGACAGTGCATACTGTAACCCTAATAATTAAATTGAAAGCTTAACCCTAATTCCTAAAATTTGGGCAGTTACTGCTAACGTTACGTGAAAGTTATAATCATACTAGAACAAGTGTTTAGGCTTAAATTGTGTAAATTAGTGCTTAACACCACTCATGTTATTCTTGGTCAAACCAGACTGTTAAGTATTTCCAACAGGTCTTGCTATATTTCTGTCCTGCTCTGAATGTTCAGCAAACATTATTTTTATTAGTAACCTTCTGAACTAAGTAAATGAATGGCAAACAGCTGTTATCAATGAAAAGTGTTCTTTGTGTTCAACAAGCATTAAACTACTTTCACTGTTTTTGCACTAGTACAATTAACATTGTACCAGCTCAAATAAATTGTACCAGTTAACTGGTTCAAAATTATATTTGTACCAGATCAAAAGCATGCAAATTGTCAACTACAACATCTACATGTATGGTTTAACTGCATTTGAAACTTCAAAACTTATCAAATGACTTGAAAGTGTAATAAAATTATTTTCTATAATTTTTCCTCAAACCTTCAAAATTCCGTTTTCATCTGGATGTCACAAAAATCAGCTCAGCATTGGTTGAAATGCTAATTCAATTTTTTCACGTTCAAATTATTGATTGAGGGCAAAAGATGTTTGAGTTGTATTTAATGTCTGAAACTAAGAGGTGGTTTGATCAAACTCATTGCCAGACATCTCGACTGCTTTGAACTCAACACAACTTTTATTAGTCTTTCAAAATTCAGTACGTCTCGGATTTTTACTACATGCTGGTGGCTAAAAACATCTGAGATGATTAACGAAGGTAAGGTCTTCATCATGAAGGACGAATGGACAGTATTCTGAGAGAAATAAAGGAGGCAGTTTAAAGCAAGGGGTGGAGGAAAAACGTTTTTTTTTTTAAATTTAATTTAAAAATTTAACTCAATAACAGTTATCTAACCGAAATGGATGGCATCCCTTAGGAAAATAAGGATGGTAGTGGTAGGGAAAACTCCTATACAAGTACATGTTAGTACTAACCTCCACCCAACAAGACAAAATTGAATGTGGTTAATGTAAAAAACACTAACTACACTAAAGGAATTAAATTTTAACAAACTTGTAAGCGTATATAGCAGTAGATGCTTGAGAATCATATTTGTTTATAAATATCTCTCATTTTGCAGGTATGAATGTTGCAAGGCAGAGTTGTAAATTTCACTGAAAAGACAGGGAAAATTGATCAGAGCTCAGAAGTAAGTTACTGTAAATATGATTAATGAATGATTTGTTTAAAAGTGAATCACTGAATTCTGACAATAATTCTCGCTAATGCAAACAGATTAAAAGAAATATTGACAATGGAACCCATTAGGAACTCGGAAAAATCTGAGCCGCAGGTGGGATTTGAACCCATGACCATCCATGATCTTGTCGGATGCTCTAACCACAGGAACTGGAGACTGTGGTAAGCAAGGGTGGAATGTGGGTCTTTGACTTGAGCTGCATCACGCAGCTACAGAGTCAAATAACGACTTACGGCATAGCTCATAACTGCATCGTGCAGTCACATTAAGGCATATCTGAGATGTGGCCAACCAACCACCTAAGTGAGCAAATGTGAGAATGACATACACATATTAAATGAAATGTTGACAATGGAACCCATTGGGAACTCGGAAATATCTGAGCCCTCTAGGTTTAAATCCCATCTGGGGCTTGGATTTTTCCGAGTTCCCAATGGGTTCCATTGTCAACATTTTCAATTAATTACAAAAACCCTTTTTGGAATGCAAAACAAAAACATCAGTGCAGCAGTGTCAAGAGATTAGATAGAAATTTCCCATAGTGCTGGAGCATTGCGATAAAGGACTGTAGCTCTGTAAAATTAGTAGGTGACGGAGCTTCAACGCTGGTAATGGTTGGACTCCCTCAGCGTAAATCACATGACCCAAGAACTAGACCTTCTCCTGCAGGAAACTACACTTGGATAACTTGAGTTGCACTCCATACCTTTCAAGCTTGTAGCTGATTTCGGTGCTCTTGGTCATTCCGTCCCGTAATCAATATGTTGGTGATGTAACACACAACACCGTTTATACCCTTGAGAATGGTGTCAATGGTCGATTGATTCATTTGGAAAATCGCCGGAGCACTTTCCACAGCAACTGGGAGACAGTTGTACTAGTAGAGCCCCTTACTGGTGTTGATAGTGAGAAACTGTTTAGAGTCGTCACTCAGAGAAAGCTGTTGATATGCATGCTTTAGATCCACTTCATGAACACGCAAAAAAAGAACGTGGGCAATATCCAGCCATTTTGACCGAACAAGCTTGGTCAATAAAGGATTTATTATATGGGGTAAAACACCAAGAAATGATCTTTGATCTTGCGGGACCAAGCGAGAAATCCCGAACGAGCAAGATAGCTCCATCTTGGCCGCTCAGGTAGCCAATCACAGCGCAGGATTTGGTTCATCTTGCCCGCTCATCTTGCCCGTAGTCATATAATAAATGTAGGTACATTAGTATATAAGTGCAGGTTATAGACCAAAGATAGAAGTGATCCTCGCACTTTAATGTCGGGACTATTTGAGCAGTTGTCTCTTATTTGCCACATGGCTCGGTTTCCTTTGTTCTCGCAGGGGATTATATTGAGTTATTCCCCTGCCGTTATTCCCCTCAAAACATCCACAGTGCAAATTACAACACGAGACAAACTACACTTAAATATTCAACTCAGACCATGACTTTTTTGTTGTCGCAATTTTTCGTGCACATGCAATTTTCAAAACAAAAAAGAAACTTTTATGTGTAGTTTCTAGGGACTTAAAAGTCCCTAGAGCCTACGTATATTTGTTTCTTTACAAATCTTCATCAAGCTGTTTTGCCGACATCTCAAAGAACAGTGCATTTTCTAGAAAACCACTGAGATCCCCTCGTTTCAGGCCGTTAACCCTAACTTATAGACGCTCAAAAAATGAAGATGGCTTCATCGGGATGCGAACCCATGACCTCTGTGATGCTAGTGCAATGCTCTAACAAGTGAGTTATGAAGCCAGCACACGGTGTGGAGCAGGTCAATTTGTTGGACTTATTTGCTCCCATGCAAGTACCTGCTCTCTGACTTGCTCCCAACCGTGTGGTTAATCCTAGCTGAGAGCATTTGAGAGATCATGGGTTCAAATCCTGTCGATGCTGCCTGAATTTTTTGAGTGTCTATAAGAGACAATTATTGCTCAAATTGTTTAGATAGGTGCAAGGATCAGTTCTATATTTCAAGTTAACAGAGTGACACTGCAACATATTTAGGAGGCCGTGTGGCCCAGTGGTTAGGGCGCTTGCCTTGAGAGCCGGAGATCCTGGGTTCAAGACACGTTTTGACCACTCGTTGAATTTGATCCTGGTAGTTCCTGGTTCAACTTCCCAGCTGCACTTGTAAATAGCCGACTGGTTTACCCCCGGCCAGTCGGGATTCTTAACAGTTGTTGTTGTTCTGTTCCGTCGTTTCGTTGTGTTTCATTGGCCCTGAAAAGCCCCTGTGGGGACCGGTCAATTAACTATGTATTGTATTGTTTTGACTACGACTACGTCAAAACTTTAACTTGCGTCTAACTTGTTTTGTTAGAATTATCATTATGATAAGAAAATTTAAGAGCTCTGAAGAACGCTCTGCTATACAGCTGCGGAAGTAATACTTGATATTGTACATGTATGCCATCCTTCTTTCAAGGCAGTGCTCGAAATTAATAGAAAATTCTAGGTTGTCCCTATTTAAAAGGTCGGGCAACTAAATCCGTAAATTTGCGCCCTGATAAAATTAATGCTTAATTGGTTGCCTGTTAGTAAACTTGTAAGGATTAAATGCATGCCATGTTGAGATTCAATCACATGGCGTTGGAGCCCCCATCATTTTCAAGCCTGGCCAAACTGTTGTAACATTTCAAGGCGACTTGTTTTGAACCAGCTGGGGAAACACGCGCAGCATTTTCAACATTTTTCAATTCAACACGTCGATGTTTATATGCCTCTGGTCCCTGGCACGCAACAACTGGACCTAGCGCGCATTCCCTAGTGCAACAATGTTGCATGAACGTGGTCAAACGAGAACAAAATCATGCAACATCCAAAATGTTGCACGAAAAATTTGACCGTTTTCAAATTTGATGCAACATCATCCAACATATCGCAACTGGGTGGCC